>NC_136734.1:3455000-3875000 GCF_936440315.1 Barbus barbus
GCAATGTTTTATAATTTTCATTTCAAGTTTTATCTTTTAAATTTTATTATCATTAATTTTATCAAGGATAATTTTGGGTTCAGTTTTAGTGAACAATAACAACAGTGTCAACAGTTTTCATTCTAATTTTTGTTGCTTTTTTTTTTTTGTCATGGTTACTAGTTTTTTGTTTTGCATTTCTATTTAGCTTTATTTTTATTTTAGTTATAGTAATTTTATCACTTCCGTAGTTATTTCAGTTAGTCGCCAATAACTATTTCTAATTTCTGTTTTTCATCATTACAGTGGTGTGAAAAAGTGTTGGTCCCCTTCCTGATTTTTTATTTTTTTGCATGTTTGTCACACTTTAATATTTCAGATAATCAAACAAATTTAAATATTAATCAAAGATAACACAAGTAAACACAACATGCAGTTTTTAAATGAAGGTTTTTTTTATGAAGGGAAAACAAAATCCAAACCCACATGGCCCTGTGTGAAAAAGTGTTTGTAAAGGTCAGTGTTCATGACTCCACCACAAGAAAGAGACTGGGCAAAAATGGCCTGCATGGCAGAGATCCAAGACGAAAACCGCTGCTGAGCAAAAAGAACATAAAGACTCGTCTCAGTTTTGCCAGAAAACATCTTGATGATCCCCAAGACTTTTGGGAAAATACTCTGTGGACTCACGAGACAAAAGTTGAACTTTTTGGAAGGTGTGTGTCCCATTACATCTGGCGTAAAAGTAACACAGCATTTCAGAAAAAGAACATCATACCAACAGTAAAATATGGTGGTGGTAGTGTGATGGTCTGGGGCTGTTTTGCTGCTTCAGGACCTAGAAGACTTGCTGTGATAAATGGAACCATGAATTCAGCTGTCTACCAAAAAATCCTGAAGGACAATGTCCGGCCATCTGTTCGTGACCTCAAGCTGAAGCGAACTTGGGTTCTGCAGCAGGACAATGATCCAAAACACACCAGCAAATCCACCTCTGAATGGTTGAAGAAAAACAAAATGAAGACTTTGGAGTGGCCTAGTCAAAGTCTTGACCTGAATCCTATTGAGATGCTGTGGCATGACCTTAAAAAGGTGGTTCATGCTCGAAAACCCTCCAATGTGGCTGAATTACAACAATTCTGCCAAGATGAGTGGGCAAAACTTCCTCCACAGCGCTGTAACAGACTCATTGCAAGTTATCGCAAACGCTTGATTGCAGTTGTTGCCGCTAAGGGTGGCCCAACCAGTTATTAGGTTTAGGGGTCAAGCACTTTTTCACACAGGGCCATGTGGGTTTGGATTTTGTTTTCCCTTCATAATAAAAAACTTCATTCAAAACTGCATGTTGTGTTTACTTGTGTTATCTTTGATTAATATTTAAATTTGTTTGATGATCTGAAACATTAAAGTGTGACGACACATGCAAAAAAAAATTAAAATCAGGAAGGGGGCCAACACTTTTTCACACTACTGTATTTCAAATAATGAAAACTCATTTTAATATTTTTTTTTGTTTTATCTAACAATAACACTGTCAGCAACCATCCAAATTTGCCATACTTAGCAATGGCCTAGCAACCACTCAAAACACCTTAGCAACCATTTAGAACACCATTGCATTGTACTGATAGTGAGTTTTGCAAATTGCTTCAGAAAATGTAAAAATCTAGTTTGTGGTCGAAACCTTTTTAATGGTGAGAGACAGAAAGAGAGAGACAGAGCTCTGGAATGAGTCTCGATTTTTTTTGGATGTATGGCCTCATAACTCGTGAAAGAAAAGGGGGAATCTACTTACAGCTAATCTACTCCCTCATACGAAACCAAAGACACACACACACACACACACACAGAGAGAGCTGTGGAAAGTGTGTGAGGGGAGTGTGGTAAGTTAATAGCAGCAGAGGGAGTGACACAGTTTAGGAGTTTAAGAGCTTCTGTGTCTTTCTCCGGAAAACGGGAAGAGCATCACCTCTCCTCAACACAAGAGTTAAACACTCTAGTGTGTGTGTGTGTGTGTGTGTGTGAGAGAGGGAGAGAGAGAGAGAGAGTATGAAGCTAAAAGGATCTGTCAGCTGGAATATATAGACTCTCACATACCAAACACAGCTGCACACAGCGCAGTTCACTTTTCTGCCTCTCACAATATTTGGTTTGTGTCTCTCTTTAATCGAATGAGAGAAAAACAGGAGATACTTGAACAAAACTTGATGATCATATTCTCCTGAATGATGTGAGATGTTACAAAGATCTTAAAATGATCATTGACACTCATTTACTTACCTTGGATTAGACGCTTCTGTGTACAATCTGAAACATTTCTTTGTCTGAAATATTTTGTCAAAACTTTAAAATGCAAAAACTATTTTCATTATGTATTTTCATGTCAGATTAACATTTTCTCTTGCCATGAGCCATAATTACATTGATTTACTTTCTCAAGAAAAAATTTGAAATTAATATAATATATTATAATATACTATAATATAAAACTGTAAATGTATTAAATACAACAATATCAAATAAACGTTTATTTGATAAATAATCATTTATATTTAATTTACAATAAAATATATTTAATTTATGAAAAAATAGAAATGAAAATAGAAAGATTATTATATTATATTATACATTAATATTACACTGCTGTTCAAAATTTAAGGTCAGTAAGATTTTTTTAATGAAATTAATACTTTTATTCAACAAGACTACATTAGATTGATCAAAAGTGACAAAGATATTTAAATTGTTACAAAAAAATCAATTTTAAATAAATGCAGCTCTTTTGAACTTTCTATTCATCAAAGAATTTTGCAAAATTGTCGTTTTCCAAAAAAAAAAAAATATATATATACAACTGTTATTTTAACTTATAATAATATTTCACAATATTACTGTTTTGGTGAGCATAAAAGACTTTCAAAAACAAAATATCTTACCAACCCCAAACTTTTGAAAGGTATTGTTGCATATGTATAGCTATATTTATTGTTTATGTATTAACTCATAAATATTGTATTTTCAATGCTGAGTGGATGTTTAATGTCTGCACCTTTTCCAGGGGAACTGCTTTCTTCATCGCTCTGCAATATGTGAGAAATGAAAGACCATTCCTTGACTAGTAGTAGGAGTACAGAATGTTTTTTAATACATTTATATTTATTCATTTAGCAGATGCTTTTCAAGGTGACCAAGAAAAGATGCAAAATTCAATATAAACGTATGGCGATAAATCATATGGAGTCAACAATATTAACACTACCGCAATATCACAAAAAAAGTGCAAAACAGTACAGAAAACCTTCATTTTGAACAGCAGAAAGTGGCTTTCAGATGAAAGCATTTGTGTTCCAGCCATTAATAGACAGATAACCCCCAGCTTTATTTGCAAAAATTAAATTAAACTCTTTGAAATCAGCAGTAAAAGGAATATTAGCTGCAGTGACAACAGGATCATGCACAGCCAGTCGTTCATTATCACAAAAATAATGGGTTTATTTTGCAGTGTAATATTACAGCGCATAAGACGGCTGCTTACCAAATAAAAAAGTAAATATACATGAAATATTGATTTGGGCTGAAATCATTACGTGAGAAGAAAGTGATATGAGAGACGTGATTGTGTGTTTCTGCAGTGAACGGCGGCTGGTCCACGTGGACGGAGTGGTCGACCTGTAACAGTCGATGTGGGCGGGGTCTTCAGAAACGAACCCGCAGCTGCACCAATCCCGCGCCTCTGAACGGGGGCTCGCCGTGTGACGGACAGGCCATCCAAAAAATTGCCTGCACCTCTGTTTGCACAGGTACCAACCTACTGAACTTAATTGGATGAGAATGGGGTTCATGAGGAACAGAAGAGAAAATGCTTATTAAATTAGACATTAGTGCAACACATGTATCTTTGTCTTTAAAAGACTTACTTTTGTTTTTAAATAATGTCATCGTAATTTAATATTTAATACATTAAAGTATTTTATTAATATTTAAATACAAATGTTCATAATTTAATAAATGTACTATTTAATAGTAATGTCATTTTACAGTGATTATAATTATTGCATAAATATAGTTGTATTTATTGTTTGTCATTTAGTACCTCATAAATATTGTATTTATTTTGTGTTTAATGCGGTTGTGAGAAATGAAAAATATTACTTTGAATATTTAGTTTTTTAATACATTTACATTAAATACATTAAATTAAATTAATAAAGAAATCAGCCCCAAGAAGCCGTGGTTTGCAGGGAATTTATAACAGCTAAGGGACGTTGTTAAAACCCCCTTAGCTGTTATATATTGACTGTAAACCACGGCGTCACGGGGCTTATTGCTTTTATAAAACGGTTATTCCATAAGGTTTCACAAAATAAAACCGAGCAAATAAAGTGTGATGACGATTGTGATTGCAACAAAGCGGTTGCTGAGCAACACACAAACGTAAACAAAGGTGTATGTTTGTTGAGTAATTTACAACAACTTCAAACGCACCTCAACCAAGGAACTATCCGTTTTATAAATTAAATTACATTCAATTATCTGCTATAAATCATGACTTTACAGTGATCATCATTATATATTTTTATTATATTTATAAATATATTTATTTTCATATTTTCAGTTCTCAGTTTAATTTCTGATCAAGTTTTAGTCATTTTATTTTGTGCGTTTGCCATTTTTATTAGTTTTATTTATTTTTTAGCTTTGTATGTATTATTTTTTCAGTTGTAGTTTTAGTCATTTTAGTATTTCATCTAAAAGTTTAACTTCTAATTTAAATTTTTCATCTTTAGTAATTTCATCTTTTCATTGCATTTGATTTTATTTCTGCTTAATTGCAGTTAACAAAACCAATGTTATTACTTTATTTGCAGTTGTAGTTAACAATATCCAGATTGAATCACAAAAGGAAGTTTTAATAAAGATCTGAGTTTGAAAGCATGATACTACTCTGGAACTAATTACGATATTTCCGACATGACGTAAACGCACAGTGAGGTCAGTTCTTAAGCCTGAAAGAAACACGATGAAGAATGTGGTTCAGATTTTTTCCTCCATTGACATTTACTCATTTGGCAGTCGCTCTTATCCAAAGTGACTTCCAAATGAAGAATTCCTTCCATAAACAGAAGGATGGAAAATTCACTGTGAGACTACTGAATTACAAGTGAGGAATTCCTTTCATAAAAACTTGATTCTTTTCCAGTCCAGTTTGAGTTCTTCGCCTTTTGATAGCATCAGACAAATGCATCTTTTTCCAGGCCCATCAGTTCAGCTTTTAAGCCAGACACTTCCCCTATACTTTGGCCCCTAGGGGCCCCTAAGGGCCGAGCACATTTCCATTCCCTCCTGCCGGTGAGAGTGAGTTCGCTGTGAAGCAGGTGAGATTAAAGCATCTGCAGGCAGCAGGAGAGATGCCACAGTCACACGCTAATGACTGACCCACATACTGCAGCCGCTCTCCTGTGACACAATCCACAGACTACATCAGAGCAGAGGATGCATCATCTTCTTTTCTTCATGTTCTTTTCTTTACTTTACCTTACCTTTATTTTTTGTGTGCAATATGCACAAGGCAGTCAATAATGGGGGCTTTGCGTGTGGAATATTACTCATTTCATGAACAAAGACGTTAGCCACCATTGACCAAACTACCATTGACTTACAATATAAAAGGCTGCAATATGACCTCTTTAGTAAAAATAATCAATCTGCCTCATATCACAGCAGAAGCTTATTTATTTCTGCTGATCTCTGTTGTTTCTGGTGTGTGTGTCTAGTTGACGGCGAGTGGGCCGACTGGAGCAAGTGGTCGGCGTGTAACACTGAGTGCACACAGTGGAGGAAGAGAGAGTGTAACGCTCCTGTGCCTCAGAACGGAGGGAAGGACTGTGTGGGAGTCACACTACAGTCACAGAACTGCACTGATGGACTCTGCCTACAAAGTGAGTGCACTTACACACACACACACACACACACACACACACACACACACGCACACACACAGTCAAGTCAGGATGAATTCCTTACAGTCAACATGATGTCAAAATCAAGTCTATTTACTTATAAGACATGTTCCTGGTCTTGTGTTTTTGGTATTATCTGCTATTTTAGTATTTCTGATATACTATTAATATAGTTTTTATATTTTTGTATTAGCTTTTATTTAAATAATTTTAGGTTTTTTTTTAATTCTAGTTAAGTTTTAGTAACTTTAGTAACTTTATGCTTTAAAGTTTAAAGTTAAAGTTTTTAAAGTCATTTTTATTAGCTTTCAGATTTCTGTTTAAGTTTTGGTAATTTTAGTGCTTCTATATATATATTTATACATTTATATATATATACATTTATATATATATATACAGGTCCTTTTCAAAAAATTAGCATATTGTGATAAAGTTCATTATTTTCTGTAATGTACTGATAAACATTAGACTTTCGTATATTTTAGATTAATTACAACACAACTGAAGTAGTTCAAGCCTTTTATTGTTTTAATATTGATGATTTTGGCATACAGCTCAAAAAATTAGCATATCATGAAAAGGTTCTCTAAACGAGCTATTAACCTAATCATCTGAATCAACTAATTAACTCTAAACACCTGCAAAAGATTCCTGAGGCTTTTAAAAACTCCCAGCCTGGTTCATTACTCAAAACCGCAATCATGGGTAAGACTGCCGACCTGACTGCTGTCCAGAAGGCCATCATTGACACCCTCAAGCAAGAGGGTAAGACACAGAAAGAAATTTCTGAACGAATAGGCTGTTCCCAGAGTGCTGTATCAAGGCACCTCAGTGGGAAGTCTGTGGGAAGGAAAAAGTGTGGCAGAAAACGCAGCACAATGAGAAGAGGTGACCGGACCCTGAGGAAGATTGTGGAGAAGGACCGATTCCAGACCTTGGGGGACCTGCGGAAGCAGTGGACTGAGTCTGGAGTAGAAACATCCAGAGCCACCGTGTACAGGCGTGTGCAGGAAATGGGCTACAGGTGCCGCATTCCCCAGGTCAAGCCACTTTTGAACCAGAAACAGCGGCAGAAGCGCCTGACCTGGGCTACAGAGAAGCAGCACTGGACTGTTGCTCAGTGGTCCAAAGTACTTTTTTCGGATGAAAGCAAATTTTGCATGTCATTCGGAAATCAAGGTGCCAGAGTCTGGAGGAAGACTGGGGAGAGGGAAATGCCAAAATGCCTGAAGTCCAGTGTCAAGTACCCACAGTCAGTGATGCTGGTGTTGGTCCACTGTGTTTTATCAAGGGCAGGGTCAATGCAGCTAGCTATCAGGAGATTTTGGAGCACTTCATGCTTCCATCTGCTGAAAAGCTTTATGGAGATGAAGATTTCATTTTTCAGCACGACCTGGCACCTGCTCACAGTGCCAAAACCACTGGTAAATGGTTTACTGACCATGGTATTACTGTGCTCAATTGGCCTGCCAACTCTCCTGACCTGAACCCCATAGAGAATCTGGGGGATATTGTGAAGAGAAAGTTGAGAGACGCAAGACCCAACACTCTGGATGAGCTTAAGGCCGCTATCGAAGCATCCTGGGCCTCCATAACACCTCAGCAGTGCCACAGGCTGATTGCCTCCATGCCACGCTGCATTGAAGCAGTCATTTCTGCAAAAGGATTCCCGACCAAGTATTGAGTGCATAACTGAACATAATTATTTGACTGCCGGATGAAATATGCTAATTTTTTGAGATAGGAATTTTGGGTTTTCATGAGCTGTATGCCAAAATCATCAATATTAAAACAATAAAAGGCTTGAACTACTTCAGTTGTTTTGTAATGAATCTAAAATATATGAAAGTCTAATGTTTACCAGTACATTACAGAAAATAATGAACTTTTTCACAATATGCTAATTTTTTGAAAAGGACCTGTATGTGTATGTATATATATATATATATATATATATATATATATATATATATATATATATATATATATATATATATATATATATATATATATATATATATATATATATATATATATAATATTTTATTTTTTTTAGTTAACAATGCGACATTTCCAATTGTTTAATTATATGCTATCATAGTATTTATACATTTTTAAATTATCTTTTATTTTTTGTATTTTCAGTTTTTATTTTATTTTTATTTCAGTTAACTTATAGTAAATGTCTGTTTTGTGATTTTCTTCATTCTCATTCTTTTTAGCTTTAATTTATGTTATTTCAGTTTTAGTTTTAGTAATTTTAGTGCTTAGTACAGTTAGTTGACAAGGAATTCCAATTTTAATTAAAGTTGTTTTAAGTTTTTAATCATGTATTTATATATTTTTGTTCAGTTTTATTTTAATTAACAGATTTCATTTCAATTAAAATATTTTTTTAAATAGTTTTAGGTTTTTCAATAACAATATTGTCGTGAATTATTCAAATTTGCACGTTATAAATGAAAAGATATGTTTTTAATTTTTTTCAACTGACATCACCCAGGCTATTTTATTTTACTTTACTTTTACTTTACTTTACCCAGGCCATGTGGGCTATTGGTTATTAGCTCTGTCATCCTTGTTTTATTGGTTGCAGCCAGTAGTCTAATACTAGATAACATGGCAGCTCTGAAATACGTCCCATTACAAAAGCTAAATTGATTGCGAATATGGTTTCTTGTTTACTTTAAAGCTTTTAGTTGATTTGTTTATTGTTCCTGTACGTAATGAGGCACATAAACATGGCCTTTCATTTGTTTCAATCACGGTCACAGTGGACACACTACAAACTGGCGGTGAGAATCTTTAAGATACTGACAGGTGACATGAATGTATGTAATCAGGAGCCATCATCGTGGCAGTTTAATTTGTTTGCTGGGGTTTGGAGCAGTGGTAAAGAGAGAGACAGGCTGCGGATGTGAATCTCCTCTGTTTGTTGTTGTGTAATGGATCTCATATCTGTCTCTCTCTCTCCCCGCAGGCACTTCCTCACTAAAGTTTCAACTATAAAAGTTATTCCCCTTAAAAGTTGAGCAGGCACAATCCATTTAACCCCACTCAACTCAGCTCTCTGTCTTACTCTGATACAAACCTAGTGAACTGCTGCTTAGACAGCAGGAAGATTTGAGCACGTCCTAGCCAGGGGTGAAACAGATAGAAACCAGCGTTACAAGCATCTATCCCATGTCAATTTGAGAGCATTTAACATGTTCCTTTCAGTAATTTTGTTTAGTAATTTGTGGTTTGTTGTATTGTGAATTCTCAAATAGAGTTTGGAAGTCCAACTGTTTTTTTGCAAATTTATTTATTTGGATGGTTTCTGAGCAGAAAATCCCCTTGTATTTAAAATCTGTATTTGTATTCTTATTTGTAGTGAGACATTTTGTTTATTATTATAGTTAGTTAGTTAGTTAGTTAGTTACAACCCAAATTCGGGAAATGTTGGGAAATTTTTTAAATTTGAATAAAACGAAAACTAAAAGAATTTCAAATCACATGAGCCAATATTTTATTCACACTAGAACATAGAGAACATAACAGATGTTTAAACTGAGAAATTTTACACTTTTATCCACTAAATGAGAACATTTCAAATTTGATGCCTACTACAGGTCTCAAAAAAGTTGGCACGGGGGCAACAAAGGGCTGAAAAAGCAAGAAATATTTAAATGATTCAGCTGGGAGAACATCTAGCAACTAATTAAGTTAATTGGCATCAGGTCTGTAACATGATTAGCTATAAAAGGGATGTCTTGGAGAGGCAGAGTCTCTCAGAAGTAAAGATGGGCAGAAGCTCTCCAGTCTGTGAAAGAGTGCGTAAAAAGATTGTGGAATACTTTAAAAACAATGTTGCTCAACGTCAAATTGCAAAGGCTTTACAAATCTCATCATCTACAGTGCATAACATCATCAAAAGATTCAGAGAAACTGGAGAAATCTCTGTGCGTAAGGGACAAGGCCGAAGACCTTTTTTGGATGTCCGTGGTCTTCGGGCCCTCAGACAACACTGCATCACTCATCGGCATGATTCTGTCATTGCCATTACTAAATGGGCCCAGGAATACTTCTAGAAACCACTGTCAGTAAACACAATCATTGGAAATCATGGACACGGTGTCCTCTGGGCTAAGGAGGAGGGAGACCTTCCAGCGTGTTATCAGTGTTCAGTTCAAAAACCAGCATCTCTGATGGTATGGGGATGCATAAGTGCATATGGTATGGACATCTTGCATGTTTTGGAAGGCACTATGAATGCTGAAAGGTATATAAAGGTTTTAGAGCAACCTATGCTCCCCTCCAGATGACGTCTATTTCAGGGAGGGCCTTATGTATTATAGCAGGACAATGCAAAACCACATACTGCAGCTATTACAACAGCATGGCTTCATAGTAGAAGAGTCCGGGTGCTGAATTGTCCAGATCTTTCACCTATAGAGAACATTTGGCACATCATTAAACGAAAAATACGTCAAAGACCACAAACTCTTCAGCAGCTGTAAACCTATATCAGGCAAGAATGGGACCAAATTCCAACACCAAAACTCCAGAAACTCATACACTTGATAACCCCAGACATCTTCAAACTGTTTTGAAACTAAGAGGAGATGCTACACCATGGTGAACATGACCCCGTCCCAACTATTTTGAGACCTGTACCAGGCATCAAATTTGAAATGAGCAAATTTTTGCATCAAATTAAACATTTATGTTATGCATGTTCTATTATGAATAAAATATTGGCTCATGTGATTTTGAAATTCTTTTGGTTTTCATTTTATTCAGATTTTTTTTTTTTTAAACATCCCAACATTTCCGGAATTCAGGTTGTAGTTATTTTGCCAGATATTCTACCATTCAAAAGTTTGGGGTTGGTAAGATATTGTAAAATCTTTAAAGAAATCTCTTCTGCTCACCAAAGGTTGCATTTACACTGACCAAAATTATAAACGCAACTCTTTTGTTTTTGTCCCCATTTTTCATGAGCTGAACTCAAAGATCTAAGACTTTTTATGTACTTTTTATGAAGTGAAGTGAAGTGACATACTGCCAAGTATGGTGACCCATACTCGGAATTCGTGCTCTGCATTTAACCCATCCAACGTGCACACACACAGCAGTGAACACACACACACACCGTTAACACACACCCGGAGCAGTGGGCAGCCATTTATGCTGCGGCGGAGCAGTTGGGGGTTCGGTGCCTTGCTCAAGGGCACCTCAGTCATGGTATTGAGGGTGGAGAGAGCGCTGAACATTCACTCCCCCCACCTACAATCCCTGCCGGCCCGAGACTCGAACCCGCAACCTTTGGATTACGAGTCCGACTCTCTAACCATTAGGCCACGACTTCCCCCTATGTACACAAAAGGCCTATTTCTCTCAAATATTGTTCACAAATCTGTCTAAATCTGTTAGTGAGCACTTCTTCTTTGCCGAGATAATCCATCCACCTCACAGGTGTGGCATATCAAGATGCTGATTAGACAGCATGATTATTGCACAGTTGTGCCTTAGGCTGGCCACAATAAAAGACCACTCTAAAATGTGCAGTTTTATCACACAGCACAATGCAACAGATGTCGCAAGTTTTGAGGGAGCGTGCAATTGGCATGCTGACTGCAGGAATGTCCACCAGAGCTGTTGCCCGTGAATTGAATGTTAATTTCTTTACCATAAGCCGTCTCCAAAGGCGTTTCAGAGAATTTGGCAGTACGTCCAACCGGCCTCACAACCACAGACCACGTGTAACCACACCAGCCCTGAACCTCCACATCCAGCATCTTCACCTCCAAGATCGTCTGAGACCAGCCACCCGGACAGCTGCTGCAACAATCGGTTTGCATAACCAAAGAATTTCTGCACAAACTGTCAGAAACCGTCTCAGGGAAGCTCATCTGCATGCTCGTCATCCTCATTGGGGTCTTGACCTGACTGCAGTTCGTCCTCGTAACCGACTTGAGTGGGCAAATGCTCACATTCGATGATGTCTGGCACTTTGGAGAGGTGTTCTCTTCACGGATGAATCCCGGTTTTCACTTTACAGGTCAGATGGCAGACAGCGTGTATGGCGTCTTGTGGGTGAGCGGTTTGCTGATGTAAACGTTGTGGATCGAGTGGCCCATGGAGGTGGTGGGGTTATGGTATGGGCAGGCGTATGTTATGGACAACGAACACAGTTGCATTTTATTGATGGCATTTTGAATGCACAGAGATACTGTGACGAGATCCTGAGGCCCATTGTTGTGCCATTCATCCACGACCATCACCTCATGTTGCAGCATGATAATGCACGGCCCCATGTTGCAAGGATCTGTACACAATTCCTGGAAGCTGAAAACATCCCAGTTCTTGCATTGCCAGCATACTCACTGGACATGTCACCCATTGAGCATGTTTGGGATGCTCTGGATCGGCGTATACGACAGCGTGTTCCAGTTCCTGCAAATATCCAGCAACTTCGCACAGCCACTGAAGAGGAGTGGACAACTTGATCAACTCTATGCGAAGAAGATGTGTTGCACTGCGTGAGGAAAATGGTGGTCACACCAGATACTGACTGGTTTTTGGACCCCCCCCGGACCCCCCCCCCAATACAGTAAAACTGCACATTTTAGAGTGGCCTTTTATTGTGGGCAGCCTAAGGCACACCTGTGCAATAATCATACAGTCTAATCAGCATCTTGATATGCCACACCTGTGAGGTGGATGGATTATCTCGGCAAAGGAGAAGTGCTCACTAACACAGATTTAGACAGATGTGTGAACAATATTTGAGAGAAATAGGCCTTTTGTGTACATAGAAAAAGTCTTAGATCTTTGAGTTCAGCTCATGAAAAATGGGGGCAAAAACAAAGGTGTTGCGTTTTTTGGTCGGTGTATTTGATATAAAAAAACAGAAATATTATGAAAAATTATTACAAATTAAAATAATAGCTTTGTGTTTGAATACATTTTAAAATGTAATTTATTCCAGTGATCAAAGCTGAATTATTACTCCAGTCTTCAGTGTCACATGATCCTTCAGAAATCATCCTAATATGCTGATTTGCTGCTTAAGAAACATTTCTTATTGTTACCAATGTTGACAACAGTCGTGCTGTTTAATATTGTTGTGGAAACCATGATAGATTTGTTTTTCAGGATGTTTTGATTAATAGAAAGTTCATAAGAACAGCATTTATTTGAAATAGAAATCTTTTGAAACATTTTAAATGTCTTTACTGTCATTTTAGATCAATTTAGTGCATCCCTGATAAATAAAAGCATTTTTTCTTCTTAAAAAAAATCTTCTTGACCCCAAACTTTTGAATAGTGGTGCACATGGCAAAAAAAAATATATCATTATTTTTATATAAATTCTATAAATTATTTTTGTTTAAAATAAAACCTTATCTCTGACAGCCTGAATTGGAATTTAACAAAGAAAATATTGTAGTTTGGCTTCAGTTTCAAACTAGTTTCCACAACTAACTAAATGTCACAATGTGATAGCTAAATGTTTACCTGATTACCATCTCACCCGGGGAGCCAGTTTCTCCTGCTCTCTCTACATTTTATCTTCTGTTCAAACGTTTGAGTCTCTCATCCCCAAATCACATCTCGCTCTTTGTTTTACATTCCCATTATTTTGTCTAATGCCCCCTTCCTCTCTCTGAAGGTTCAGTATATCAGCTATCCGTTCAGCCTAAAGGAACGGGAGAGAAGGGGTTTACATGTGAGTGTCTATTTTGTCTTTCATTTTCTTGCTTTAGTTTTTCGGGTCGGTATCTGTTGTCTCGCAGTATCTTCGGCTTTATATTCTTCCGCTTGTGCTCTGTTCCTCGCCGTCTGCGGGAGTGAAAGCATGCTGTCTGTTTGTCAGAGTCCTTTGATTTGCTGTTTTGCTTCGTGTTTTGCAGCACTTTATGTTCTGTGTGTTATTTCTCGATTCGCATCCACACATATGCTTTTGTCCCTTTCTCTCACTCTTTTCCGCACATTGAGACACAGAGCTGAATGGAAACCTGAACGTCTCTGGAGTGTAGTCAGGCTCAGCTGAAGTCTGTGTGCTGTTTGAAACGAGAGCACTCTCTCTGGCCTCGCTGTATGACCTGTAGCAACTCTGTAATTCTCTTTAAAGACAACATGAAATGAAAATTGATCCCCTTTACTTTCTTTAGAAATTTCCAGGGCCTTATTTTTTCACATCAGTTCAGGCTGCGCAAAATAAAAGAGAAAGATAATCAAGATTATTTGGCAGATAAGGCTGATGTTATTTGAACCCCAGTGCTAATAGGATTAGCAATTATACATAAATATATGGAGTGTGTGTGTGTGTGTGTGTGTGTGTGTGTGTGTGTGTGTGTGTACTTTTTAAAAATAACTGAAATGTTACAGGAAAAAGAAGACAGTTTACAGCATATATACAGTATATGTCATGGTGCACACAGCAAGGATGATACAGGAACACGAGACGAGGGTGTAAACTCAAAATAACAGTCTTTAATCAAATCCAAACAAGGCAGGTCAAGGCTGACACAGACAGAAACACCGGGGAGTAACGAGTAGACCAGACGACACTAAACTGAACAGACAGGAACTTAAATACATAGGCTAATGACACAAATACAGCTGGATAAGAATTAACTAATAATCACACTAAACAAGGACAGCAAACAAATCAAATAAGGAAACATGAGGCAGGAACACAGGACAGAGGACTGACAGTATACACATACTACATGTTTATATATTTTTAGATGGAACGATTGATAGAACGATAGAACAATAGGTAGATAGATAGATAGGTTTCTGCTGATGTGATATTATCCAGGAACATCACGGATTGTTTGGTACCATCTAATCAAATCCCCATGGATGAAATCATGTCCGCTGCGTCATTTTCAGCTGAATATTGCGCGTCACGCTGTGGAAGTGAAATGCGTTGTGAATGACGTTTCATGTCGTGTGTAATGTGAAGCGGCAGCTGCTGGGCAGACGGTAATCCGCGTGTTCGTTACTTCCCTTTGCCCGCTGTATAACTCTGTTCTGCAGATAATACACTGATGAAGACTGTGATGGCGTCTCCCCAAAGCGCTTGCCCTTTAAGAGCGTCTGTACGTTTGACTTCAGATGAGCTTTGGCTTATTCTAGAGATTCTTCAAACTGGATTATAAGCAAATGTTTGTTATGAACATGAAACCCTGAGAGATGAACCGAGGCGGATATCAAACAACATGATTCAGGCTTTCATTACAGGCCACCGCAGCGCTCTGTTCTTCATGAAAATAACTCATCAGTCAGAAAATGAGTCAGCCTGCTTCTTGTCTGTGATTTTACTATATTTTACCGTCCTTTTATCTGCTTTGTTTTTATGTTGTCTTTCTGCTCTTCATGATGTGCTCACTTTTGAGAAAATGAAAGGCACTTTCTGTTCCAGTTTTGAAGATAAACAGAGTCGAGTCGGTGCTGGTGGCCCAATGGTTATTAACCTGGCTGCTAATACGACGGTTACAGGTTCATTTCTAAAGCAGAGATTATTTTTTGTATTATTTTAATTTTATTATTTTATTCTTACAGCCAAGTAAACTACAGCAAATAACTTGAATGTCCTCGCACTTGAATATCACTGGGAAATCTGACACAATATACCAAATCAGTGAATTCAGGCTGTTTGCTTCAGGAACCAGTTAAAAACATTCATTCACTGAACTGTTTAACTGAAGTAATTTCTCAATATTGCTCAATTGATTGCTCAAGTCAATTGAGCAATGCATTTTATAACTTTTTATAATATAATTTCTAGATTTTGAATTGCTTTTTTAGCTAAATACCAAATCACATAAATCATTGTTTTTTAATTTAGTTATATAACTAAAAAATAGCCATGTTCATATTTTAGCAAGCAGCATTTTTGATATAGCAACACTGGAAACTTGTTGGAACTGAGGCCTGAAACATATGCAAGAACACTTTTAGCTACAAAATATTCATGCATTGTTGTGTAACCGTATCGAAAACACGTTAAATATGTACACAGTGCACCCAATGCATAATAAAGGCTTAGTGCTTTATTTTAGGCCTGTACTTCTGTTAAACCGTCAGTGATGCTTCAGTGCTGTTAACTCTGCGTGTGTGTGTGTGTGTTTGAGGGGACAATGTTATCTCTTTCCTCCTGAAGCTGTATTATTTATTAAACATTTTCTGCAGTCTGCAGCCGCGATCTGGCTCTCCCTCCCTCTTTCACTCGCGCTCATGTTCAAAGAAAACGTTTAATCTTCCAGATATATTTTAATGGCTGCGTTTAGTAGCTTGCCACTTTTATCATCAAAGCTCATGTTAGAGCTTGTATGAGTGTTTCTCCGGTGAAATGAGTTACATGACTCAAGGCATACGATGGCGAGAGTTAAAGAGGGACAGAACGCAGAGGAGATCGCTCCGATAAAACGTGGGCCTTCTTCATGTCGGAGCCGAGGGGAAATGTTGTGCTACAAAGCACATTGATTTAAAAATGAGCCTGAAGCCTTTTCTGTCCAAGTCATCTGAACATATTGCTCATAAAGTCTTGGAGATGTTAACAATATTATTTTTACTCTTGTAAAATTAGGGCTCTGTTCCAAAACTTGCTGAGTTGCCTACATAGACAGCAGTTTAAGGAATCAAAAGCTGATCATAAAAACTTTTTTTTTTTTTTTTTGCTCAAATTGTAAGGTAGTATTGCATGTATCTTTGATGGAGCAAGCAATCCCAGAATGCATTGTGACTCCATGATTTAAAAGATGAAAAAATTATTATAATTAATTTCTTTAACGCATTTCTTTTTGGAGAACTTGACTAGCTAACTAGCTTCTAATTAATCTATATAATTCATTACTGAAAGTTTTAATCATTTTGTTGTGTATTTTTACAGTTTTTATTTTTAAATTTAAATATTTAATTTTTTAATATTTTAGTACATCAAGTTAAACTGAAATAAATTTTTATAGTTGAAATAAAATAAGTTAACATTTATTTAATTTCAAGTAACACATTTTTCTTTGTTTATTTTTTAATTAACTAATAATTTTATTGTTTTACTCTGGCATTTATGAAAATGAGATACTGTAGCACTAGTATTGTTTTTTCTCTTGAATTAGTTGCTTCTGCTTATATAATTCTCATTTGTAAGTCACTTTGATTTAAAAGCGTCTACTAAATGAAAACATGTAAATGTAAATAATTAATATAATGATATCAACCCAGTTCATCTAAAAAAAAGAGTGTACATCAAAGGAATAGCATCATTAATTTAATACGTTTTAATAATACTAAACAGTTTTTGCATATCCATCAGTGATTAATTTTTAAAACATTTATAGATAATTTAATGCTTTCTGTCCTTTTGACAGATAAAAGTAAGCAGTAAGTTTTTAATATTAAAAGTTTGGGGTCTAAGAAGTTTTTTTTATGTCTCTTCTTTTACTTGATCAAAAATGCAGTAAATCTAATACTGTGAAATTACCATTTGAAATATGTTTTCTATTGTAATATATTTTAAAATGCAATTTATTTCTGTGATGCAAAGCTGTCTTTCAGAAATCATTTTAATATGCTGATCTGCTGCTCAGGTAACATTTCTGTTTGTCAGTGTTGAAAACAGTTGCAATAAAATATGAATATGATGAATACTGACCCCAAACTTTTGATATCATGTATCAGTTTTTGATATAAAAAATTATATCAGTATATGGATATATGGTCATTTCCAGAGTAATAATGTTGCGTTTTATATTAATAATGTGTTTCTTTTTGTACGGTTACAAATGAAAGATACTGCACTGTGCTGAGAAGATGAGATGTAACTTTCTGTGTGTGTGTGTGTGTGTGTTATCAGTCTGAGTGTGTGCGCTCAGTAAAACCCCTGCGGATCGATGCCGAGGGAATCTGATCAGCAGAAGGCTCTTCCGCCCGTAGACTCATGGGTCGGACGGGTTGCCAGACGATCAAACTCCCTTCCCCTCATTAACCCCCCTCAGCATCTGCACACTGTCCTTCCACTTTAATCACTTCCTTCATACAATCAATAGTGTTTATAAGTCAAGCATGCTCCTGCACAGAAACAACCTTTCTGACGCACATGCACATTTATGTATGCATATTCAAACATGGATGTACACGTGTCTACACACTCAAACATGCACAAAGGCATGTTGAAACATTTTACAAGAAGGTCCTTGTAGTTAATGTGTTAAAGGAACAGTTCACCAAAAAATGTAAATTTGCTAATAATGTACTCGCCCTCATTCCATCCAAGATGTAGATGAGTTTTTTTCATTGTAGCATTACATTACTCGCTCAGCAGAGTCCAAACAGCTGATAAAAACATCACAATTATACACAAGACAACAACACCACTCCAGTCCATCATTTAACATCTTTGACCAGAAGCGAAGATTTAAAGTTAAAAATGCCTTAATGATTGATTTTTTTTCTTACAAATAAACAGCTTTTCACTTCACAAGACATTAACTGATGGACTAGAGTGGTGTGGATTATTGTGGTGTTTTTATCAGCTGTTTGGACTCTCATTCTGACGGCACCCATTCACTGCAGAGCATCCATTGATGAGCAAGTGATGTAAGGCTACATTTCTCCAAATCTGTTCTGATGAAGAAACAAACTCATCTACACTGTGGATTGCCTGATGGTAAGCAAATTAAAAATGTACATTTAAATTCAAATTTACATTAACTATGACAATCCATTTCTGACAGTATTTATTCATCTTTATTGATGATAATTAATAAAAATACAACTTTTGATTTTAACAATCTATTAGTTGATGAAATTAATACAAAGATTAATAAATGCTTTAAAATAATTTTTTCATCATTAGTTCATGTTAACTAATGTAATTAATATTAACAAGTGGATCTTTATCGTAAACTTTAGTTTTTGTTTTAAAAGTATTTTGTTAACTGTGATGTAAATATAGAATATATTTTAATATAGAAATTTCTTCAACAAAGTCAACTCTGCGTGAAAGTCATTGTATAATTTGTCCATTGCATATCACTGTCACACACACACAGAGAGAGAGAGATCAGTGCTTAATGGTTAATGAGAGAAATAACTAATGACAATCATGTTTGGTCTCAGTCCGTAATCGAATAATATTAGTCATTAGGACACAGCTGTGATCAATTTTTACCACTAATTGTAAATTAATTATGGGTGTAAGCAAATCAATACTGCAGAGGAGAAATGATGCTGAGGTCACTGAGGAAAAACAAGGAAACAACATGAGAGATGATGAGGTCGTGTGTGCGGCGCTGTGTTCAGCGTGACCGCCTGCTGTGACACAGACTTCAGCGGCTGCTTTGAGTTTTACACTGTAAACACACACACACACACACACACACACACACACAACACACACACGCAGAGAGAGAATAAGAAGTTTTTCACTGTCAAAGTTTGTGCTTTACTGGGTAGACTAGTTATTTTACATAAGCATCCCTGTTATTATTGCTCATACAATTAGAACAAATCTATAACCATAAATATTACATTTTAATGTGTAACTTGTGTTACAGACAAGAATAATTTCTCAAATAATGCGGTTCTATCTATCTATCTATCTATCTATCTATCTATCTATCTATCTATCTATCATCTATTTCCTACCATAAATATATTAAAACTTAATTTTTGATTAGTAATTTGCATTGCTAAAAAAAATTGACACTTATAACTGGTTTTGTGGTTCAGGGTCACACACACACACACACAGATACACACACCAAAAGTATTGGAAGAGTAAAGTTCAAATTGCTCTGTTGGCTGTGGAGTCAAGACATTTACAAATATGATTAAAAGATGAATATGAGACAAAACTACAGAATGTCACGTTTTATTATTGGGTGATTCAACTCATACATGTTTTAGCAGCTAAGAAGTTCAGCACTTTTAGAGTTTCATCCCTCTATCTGATGTGAGCATAAGTATTGGAACAGTTGCCTCTCAGGTCTTTCTAAGTGATCAGCTGTGTCCTGTTGCATTAATTCTTCAGATATTAAAAGCAGGGAATGTGTCGTATCAGTTATATCCATTACTTCTGTATTCTGAATCTTGCATTCGATGATGACACACAAACCAGGATGAAGATGAGGGAGCTGACTTTGAGAGAAAAGCAAACAATTTGGACGCTAAAAGAAAAGAGGAAGTCAGTTAGAGCTCTAGCAAAAACAAAGGGCATGGAGAAATCAAGAGTTTGGAAACCACCAGCGATACCAGCAACCAACAACGACCTGATCAGCTGAGAAAACAACAGTAGTTGATGAAAAATCATAAAAGCTGTGAAAATGAACCCTAAAAGACGTGTCTGTAAAATCACCAACAACTTCCAGAAAGCTGGGGTGATGCTCTGACAATCTACTGTCCTCAGGAGACTTTGACACAGAATTACAGATGCTACACAGCAAGATGCAAACCTCTGACCAGCACCAAAAATAGAAAGACAAGGTTAGAGTTTGCAAAAAACAACAAAGGTGAGCCAGAAGAGTTTTGGAACGGTGTTTATGGACCGATGAGACAAAGATTAACCTTTATCTAAGTGATGGGAAAGCAAAAATGTGGAGAAAAAAAGGGAACGGCAATGATCCCAAGCATACAGCCTCATCTGTAAAGTATGGTGGAGGTGGTGTCATGGCATGGCTGTCTCTGGAACAGGCCCTCTCAACTTTACTGATGACTTAATGTATGATGACAGCAGCAGAATGAATTTGGAAGGGTACAAAACCATCTTGCCTACCAGTATTCAAGAAAATGCCACCAGATTCATTGGGAAGTGCTTCATATTGCATCAGGACAATGACCCAAAACACCTTGCCAAGGAATTAATAAGGGCAAAGAAATGGAAAGTCTTAGATTGCCCAAGTCAATCTCCAGATTTAAATCTGATTGATCATGAATTTCACCAGCTGAAGAGGAGAGTAAAGGCAGAAACTCCCCAAAACAAGCAACAACTGGAATTGGCTGCATTAAAGGCTGGGAAAAGCATTTCAAAGGATGAGAGCAAGAGTCTGGTGATGTCTATGGGTCACAGACTCACTGCTGTGATTGTGTGCAAGGGATCTGCAACTAAATAATAGCTTTTAATCTTTTATATCTGCCTTATGTTCAACTGTCCCAATACTTATGCTCACATCAATGAGTGGGATGAACTCTAAAAGTGCTGTTCTTTTTATTTGGTAAAACATGTATGTGTTGAAACGGCTAATAATAAAATGTGACATTCTGTAGTTTTGTCTCATATTCATCTTTTAATCATATTTGCAAATGTCTTGACTCCACAGCCAACAGAGCAATTTTGTCTTTACTGTTCCAATACTTATGGAGGACACTGTGTGTATGTATGTATGTATGTATGTGTGTGTGTATATATATGTGTATATAACTAATTAAGGTCTTCAGGATCGCATGAAAATTAAAGGCAGATGTGTTTGATTAGAGTTGGAGCTAAACTTTGCAGGACAGGCGATCGCCAGGAACAGGGTTGGGCACCCCTGCTATATAGCATATATCAACTGCTTGATCACTTGTATTGTATTGTACTGTATTATCTCCCAGCTCTAATCTACTAAATACAACTATAAGGCATCATTATATTAAGATATTGTAAACATTAATATAGTGATTTCCTGTAAAGCTGCTTTGAAACTGTGAAAAAGCGCTATACAAATAAATTGACTTTAATATTTTGACTTCATTTTGGTGCTCTCTGCTGGTAAGGTGAATTGGTGTGGTCTAACCAATAGGCTTAAGTCTGTGAAGGATTGTGATGAATATTCATAACCCTGAGTCTAGTCTGTCTTTAAGACATGCTGCTGTTAATGTCAGCCTGATAAGTCAGATGTGTGAAGCATGAGTGGAGTTTTAATCTGTGTACCTTTGTTGCAGTCTCACTGCGACTAATGAGCGATGAGCACCAGCGTGTGCTTTACACAGCCAATAGATACGGAAGAGGGGATTTAAGCACACATTCACTCACACACACACACACACACACACACACACACACACACACACACACACACACTTTAAACATCAGAGACTGTGACGATTTTGGCTGCTTCTCTCTTTGATGTTTTAGAGCCGCAGCTTCATTTCGGCCCTGATCCCCTTTTAATCTCCACATACACAAATTCAGAAACACTCACACACACACACACACACACACACGCAGAGAGAGAATCCACAGGAAAAGAGGTCGGATGAACATGTCACTATTGTTCTCCTGCAGTCTGCTGAAGAATGAGGCTGATTTCCAGGAAGATGAGCAATATGGCATGTAATAATTTATAGCCTCATTAAATTAAAGGACTGGATTCTCTTCTCTCGCAGTCTGACTGTCTATTTTCAGGCTGTTTTTTCATCTTCCTGCAGTTGGAGGTCTAATTTTCTCTCTCTTACTGTGAAAACTCCTCCTAATGATTGATGCAGGGGGTTTATATACTGATTAATGCCGTAGTTTTAAAGGCCATTCTCAGACGTGACCTTTAACCCATATTGCTATAATGATTTGTCTTTTGAAATGAAATACTGCAGCATGTGCTGTGTTAAAAAAAATAGTAGCTGAAACAGTGTTATTTTAGTACCACTGATATACTATTATAGTTTTTCTTAAATATGTTAAAATAGATTCAATTATTTTTATTATTTAGATTTTAGAGATTATTTTAAATGTTAAGTTTGTCATTTTGTGTTTTTGGCATTTTTTTATTTAAAAGATTTGTATGTTAATTTTTTATTTATTTATTTATTAGTTTGGCAAATAAGTGTACTTGTATGGCTGTTTGGTGTAGCATACTAACGTACCAATATTTAATATGGCTGCACTGTACAGTATGTATACACCTTACACCTTAACCCATCCTTAAACCTACCCATACCACCAAACCTGTCCCTAACCTTACCCGTATCCCACCTCAATAGCAGCAAAATTGTTTTGCAATGCAATATGGCCACAATAAGTACATTGTACTTACTTTTTGATGTTAGTACATAGTAGTTAAGGCCACCTAATATAAAGTGTGACCTAACATTTTTTTAAATATATGTTTATAATGTTACAAAAGATTTCTATTTCAGATAAATGCTGTTCTTCTGAACTTTCTATTCATCAAAGAAACCTGGAAAAAGTCTTCTACTTTTTTTAGCAGCAAATCTGAATATTAGAATGATTTCTGAAAGATCGTGTGACTGGAGTAATTTACATTTTAAAATATATTCAAATTGAAAACAGTTATTTTAAATAGTGAAAATATTTCGCTGTAGGCCTACTTTGGATCAAATAAATCCAGGCTTTCTGAACAGAAGAGACTTCTTTAAAAAAACATTAACAATCTTAATGTTCAATTTTTGACTGGTAGTGTATAGGCAACTTTAAGCTTTTAATTGGCTTAGAAATCCGATACACTGCTGGACAATAACCAATAATAATGATTTGTTTATATACTACATACACTTTTTTTGTCCCATGAGGCAGAATAGTTTCTATACTGTAATGAATGCTATGTCAATTAGCACTGCATTGTTCATATGCTTTATTTATTACCTGGAGATGACTTGAAAAACACAAATAAGCCATATATCGGCGCAATCGCAAATCCAAACTCGTCGTTTTTTTCTGTGAAAACAGCTGTTTTCATCCATTTCATATATTAGGAATTTCATGGTGCAACTTTCTGCGTGAGAGTGCCCTCCGGCTTCGAGTATGAATGAACACACACTGCATGTAATGAGCGTTTAGCGCTCCTGATGTTCATCTCGCCTTATTCTGGGTCCGGATAAAGCATCAGGTCATGCAACAGACTATCCTGTCTCTTTGAATTTAAATCTATATTTATTCACCGGCTCTTGAAAACCTTTATGCCAACACACTTGCCCGATTCTACGCCCCTGTAATGGAGTAGCTAACACTACTGTTTCACTTACTATTTCTATAGCAGGCAGTATACAGTATATGTACACAGTATGCAGTATGTACAGGCTAGTGTTCATTCTGACCGTGACCTGTGTTTGTCTGCGCAGCTGCGCCGGGTGGAGACGAGGTGGCGCTGTACGTGGGTATCGTCATGGCGGTGGTCATGTGTCTGATCGTCTCTACTATCGTGGCGCTGCTCGTGTACCGCAGAACTCATCGACGCTTTCACTCCGACATCATCGACTCGTCTGTGCTGAACGGAGGTTTCCAGCCTGTCAGCATCAAACAAGCACGCTCAGGTGAGACTCAACCTTCACGAGTGATCACTGTCGATTTCTGATTGGTGAGGGTTTGTTTCTTGTATTCCGAAAGGATGCATACAATTTATTAAAAGTGAGAAACTACATTAAAAGTTTTCTATGTCAAATAAACTTTCTATTCATCAAAAATCCTGAAAAAAAGTATCACAATTTCCAAAAAGATTTTAAACAGCACAACTGTTTTCAACATTGATAATAACCAGAAATGTTTCTTGAGCAGCAAATCAGTGTATTATAATGATTTCTGAAGGATCATGTGTCACTGAAGACTGGAGAAGTGATGCTGAAAATTCAGCTTTGCATCACAGGAATAAATTACATTTTAAAATATATTACAAAAGAAAATATTTATTTTAATATTAATTTTTAATAGATTAAAAAAAATTATATATATATATATATGGTTTTGGAATTATCAGCAGTATTTTACAATTACTGTATCAGCAGATTTTCTTTCTTCTGCAAGATGGAATGCAATAAAATACAATGGATTTAGTTTTTGTTGACCCCAGTGTTATCACTAGTGCTGGGCAACGATTAATTGCGATTAATCGCAACCAAAATAAAAGTTTTTGTGTACATAAAATATGTATGTGTACTGTGTATATGTATTATGTATATATGAAGACACACACATACAGTATATATTAAGAAAATATGTACATGTATTTACATGTATATAGTTATATTCATATAATTTATATTATAATTAAATATTTAATATATAAATATATCCTATTTTTTTTAAACACAGAATGCATATATATATATATATGTACATAAAAACGTTTATTTTGGAAGCGATAAATCGTTGCCCAGCACTAATTATTACAAATACCTTCTTTTGTGTTCTGCAGAAGAAAAGAAAGTCATACGGACATGAAGGTGACAAAGTATTGACTGAATATTCATTTTTTGAGTGAACGGTTCCTTTAATAACAAATGTAAAAATTTTGAACATTAGTGTCTTTTGTCATATTGCTGTTTTTTAGCAGATTGAAAGGGATTTTATGCATTGTAATCATGCAAATCACTATAACGCACATCCTTGAGTGGATTATTGCTTTAGTACAACATTCAAACGCGCTATTCAGACACAATCTCTCTTACTGCGGCTCTCAGTCAATGCAACAGTTTCAGCAAGGAACTGTGGGAGTGTGTGTGTGTGTGAGTGTGTGTGTCACCGTAAGACACAAGAATGATTAAAATTCCAATCAAGTGGTGAACAGAATGGAAGGCAGTGTTTTGGTGTTAAATTGTGAGGTGTGTGTGTGTGAGAGAGAGACTCAGGTGACATTTCATCTGAGGAACATTAGAATGCCTGTCACTCTCCAACCTGAACAGGTTACCATTAATGAAGAATCGGCGTTCCACTCGCTCTCGTATTGTCTTGCTTTTCCCCTCATTTTCCCGCTCGTTTTCTCTGTTAATTAAACATGAAGTGGGCTGTAGGTGTAAATGGCACCCTGTCAGGCTGAAAGCGCCGTGTGGTGAGGCTGCGGAGGACGTCGGCGAGTGAGTTGATAAATACAGAGGTAGGGGATGTTTTGATGGTAAATCCAGAGGTTCGCATCCATCAGTTTTGCTCTGGTGAAGATCTCTCCCAGGTATGGATGTGTTTACTTCGGTTTACGCTGTCTCACCGATCACCCCGTGTAATGAATGACTTTAACGTGTGTGTCAGGAGTGTGAACGGGGCTCGTTGTGAGTAATGCTCACACCTGAGTAACCTGAGAGCGAGAGAGAGCGAGAGAGCTGGTGTGCAATGTGACAGTCCTCTGTTTAGTCACTGTGGGAAGCTGAATGTTAATGAGCAATCAGTATGGAGATTACCAGCCGCTGGCTATAAGAGTCCTTTACAAGCTCACAAACACACAGTGATTTCATTTCAAAATAGCACACAACAGAAATACATACAAGGACTAGGTCACCCAAAAAAGTCATTTACCCACCTTCATGCTGTTCCAAACCCGTATGACTTTCTGGAGCCCAAAAAGGAGATGTTTCACAGAGTCGTCAAGCTGCTCGGTTACATGCTTTGAAAGTGAATAGTAGCTGCGTTTACATCCAAATTATTCAAAATGATGTGGAAAATCACAAAAACACCTAGTTTCGATCTCATGTGTTTAAAAATGGTTGCTTCTATGGAAATTGAATGCAAAATATAAGTGAAAATGGATTTTGTAGCCACTGTGGCTTTTTTTTTTTTTATGTAATACATTATTTGTTGTTTAGAGTGTGTAGATGAAAAGCTCTGATGAATTTTTTTATTTCATGTGAAAATTATGGAGGCTTATTTACACCACAGGACTTTTTTCCCACAATTCTGTGTTTACATCTCACAGTGCAGTCTTATTTTTTCACAATTCTGACTTCAGAATTCATAATCGTGAGAAAATAAGTCAAAATTCCAAGATATAAGGCACTGAAGACTGGAATAATGATACTGAAAATTCAGCTTTAATCGCAGGAATAAATTACATTGTAAAATGTTCAAATAGAAAATAGTTATTTGAGATTGTAATAATATTTCACAATTGCACAGTTTTCATTGTATTTTTTTGAAAATGAATGCAGCCTTGATGAGCATAAGAGACTGCTTTCAGAAACATTAAATAATCTTGGCAGCCCAAACTTTGAAAGCGTGGTGTGTTTAATAAGCCAATAGATCAGTCTACAAATGTCATTAGTAATATTTAATAGTAATTTCATGTGTGTGTTTACAGCGGATTTGCTGGCCGCAACCCCTGATCTATCCACAGCGGCGGCGATGTATCGCGGTCCAGTATATGCCCTCCACGACATCTCAGACAAGATCCCCATGACCAGCTCCCCTCTGCTGGAGCCGCTGCCGCTTCCCAACCTCAAGATCAAAGTCTACAACTCCTCTGGTACAATGACCCCTCAGGAGGACATGACCTCTGACCTCTCCACCACCCTGTCCCCCAAAGTCACCCACTCTCTTCTGGACAGCGACCCCATGACCCTGCGCAATCAGACGCTGGCACGCACACGGGACCCCATGTGTACGGCGTTAGGGTCGTTTAACTCCCTGGGAGGTCATCTGATCATACCCAACTCAGGTCAGAACGGACACACACACACACACAGCTTATTTGTGTATGATTTATGATGCACAATCACACACTCTGGTCCTCGCCGAGTGTCCAACATATTTACGAATCGCTGTGTGATATAATTTATGATGATTAATTGATTGTGTTGATAGTCCTTCATTAGTCTAATTAAGGCGTATGGCTTTAACGGGTTCCGGTAAGACGCGATGGAAATGTCACATTCACAATCTCGCATTCGTGTGATGAGATGAACATGCTCAGTGACAGTGATGAATGAATCCAGAGGACGGCAGCTAATAATAATACTACTTCATGAACTGTAGAAATGACACTCAGCAGTCCAATGACATTATATGAAAAACCATCCAAATATCTATCTATCTGTCTGTCTGTCTGTCTGTCTGTCTAGGCTTCTGTCTTTCTGTCTGTCTGTCTGTCTGTCTGTCTAGGCTTCTGTCTGTCTGTCTGTCTGTCTGTCTATCTAGGCTTCTGTCTTTCTGTCTGTCTGTCTGTCTAGGCTTCTGTCTTTCTGTTTGCCTGTCTGTCTAGGCTTCTGTATTTCTGTCTTTCTGTCTGTCTGTCTGTCTGTCTAGGCTTCTGTCTGTCTGTCTGTCTAGGCTTCTGTCTGCCTGTCTATCTAGGCTTCTGTCTGTCTGTCTGTCTGTCTATCTAGGCTTCTGTCTTTCTGTCTGCCTGTCTGTCTAGGCTTCTGTCTGTCTGTCTGTCTGTCTAGGCTTCTGTCTTTCTGTCTGCCTGTCTATGTAGGCTTCTGTCTGTCTGTCTGTCTATCTAGGCTTCTGTCTTTCTGTCTATGTAGGCTTCTGTCTGTCTGTCTGTCTATCTAGGCTTCTGTCTTTCTGTCTATCTAAGCTTCTGTCTTTCTGTCTGTCTATCTATCTATCTATTAAGTATGTTCTGGTTGACTTTGTTCTGATGTGATTTTGTTGCTTCACAGTCCTTTTCCTTTTCAGTGCGGTCAGAAAATTAGTTGACACATGAAACTAGTTCAGCACAAGGTGTGCGGCTTCTCTCTGAATCAGTCTTTCTGTAATGTGTGTTTCAGGTGTGAGTTTGTTGGTTCCAACCGGTGCGATTCCTCAAGGTCGCGTGTATGAGATGTTTGTGACTGTACAGAGGACAGAGAGCATGAGGTAAAACACACACACTAAGGCTGGGTAAAAAATTATTGGTTTCTCAATTTTAATCGATTCTCATTTTTACAAAAATATATCGATTCTTAAATTGCAAGAATTGATTAGTCCAGGCTGTTTTCAGTCAATGAACAGATCGTAGCGCACCTCCCATCCAGTAAATCGCAATAAGCTTTGTGATTTGTTCATTTTGATATGAAACTAAGTCTCAGATTTCAAATTCTCACCGTTTTACTGCAGTATTCAAACAGTAAATGCCGTTTTGGTGCTGTTTAATGTGGAGTGACAGATCACTGTAGCGCCTCAGTTCAAGAGACGTGGCAGTGGATGTGAACTGATTGTCTCCTCCAGTTACAGCATGAAATAAACATGAATGAACATCCAAAGCTATGTTAAAAGAAAGAGTAACTTATCAAAATCCTTATCCTGTCTCATGTAATCGCTCATTCAGGGTCTTAACTGCGCAAAGACCGCACAATTCTGTCAATATAACAGCTTGTAAACAGTGTCACATAATGTCACATTTACGTCAGAAAAAAACCTATTTGTTGACCATAAACTCATTAGTCAGCTAGAAAAATTAACTCTAAAGAAGAGCATTTTGCATATAACATATTCATTATAATTTTTACTGTTCTTCAGTGTTTAAATTGTTAATTTATGAATAAATCCATCACGTTTTTAGTAGAAATATAATTATGTAATTGTAACTTTATTATAAAAACTTAATTGAGTGTAATTTAAATGTTTGTATATATGACTCCGGACCACAAAAGAGTAAATTTTTTAAATTGAGATTTATAGACCATCTGAATAAATAAGCTTTCCATTGATGTATGGTTTATGATGGGACAATATTTGTTTGAGATATAACTATTTGAAAATCTGGAATCTGAGGGTGAAAAAAAATCAAAATATTGAGAAAATCACCTTTAAAGTTGTCCAAATGAAGTTCTTAGCAATGCATATTACTAATCAAAAATTAAGTTTTGATATATTTACGGTTGGAAATTTACAAAATATCTTCCTGAAACATGATCTTTTCCTGATATCCTTGATTTTTGGTATAAAAGAAAAATTGCCAATACAATGTATTTTTGGCTATTGCTACAAATATATCCATGCTACGATCCAGGGTCACATATAATTACTTAATTTAACCTTCAAAATTGTAGTAATCTACTGACTCTCATGTATATTTTAAAGCATTAGTTGACAGATTTTTTTTCCTTTAGAAAATTTGACATTTACTGTACCTGATAAATACCCAGAATAATAGACATTGAATCGAATCAAATTTAATCAAAAAGTGAATCGTATCAAATCGAAAGCTTGTGAGTCAGAATCAAATCAAACCGTGATATTTGTGTCAAAACCCAGCCCTAACACAACACACACCCCAAACATAAGCAAGTCATTTTGTGGTTGAATGTTTAAACACATAAGAAACACAAACAAAAAATACAAGTAATCAATTACTTGAGAAAAAAATGCAAGTTAAAAATGATTATGATAGTAAAAAAGCTAACTTCAACAAACCTATCCAGTTAAAAATGTCAATACAACAATTTAAAAATCATTTACATTCTGCTGGTGCAGCATAGAAAAGCAATTGTTTTTACAAATGTAAATTATGTACTGTTAAAGTACTAAAAGGTATGTTTTTGGTACTATTACAGTATACATTAACATTTAGGGGTAAATAAGATGTACTTAGCTTTTGTACCTTAAAGTACCACCCCAGTAACAGCACCTTTTTTACCTTTTGTATCTTTTTTTCTGAGAGTGTTGAAATGTAAAGCACAGGTTGTTCGTTCTTCATAAATTTTTATAATACAATTCATATCAAACATTTTATTGTTCAACTTGATGTATTATTAACTTGAAAATTTCAAACAATTCTGGTTCATTGTGTTACTGTAGCTTCTGCAGTGATTTCGGTGAGACCAGAAGCAGAGAAAAAAATAAATAAATAAAAACAAGAAAAGGTGGCAAAAGCCTTTTTGTCATAATTAAAGAAAATTTTGGCATAATTTATCATTCGCCCTCAAGTTGGTCCAAAAGAAGGTATTCTGAAGAACAGTTGCTGGTTGAAATTGACTTCCATGGAAAGGAAAAAATACTATGGAAGTCAATGGCTGCCGTCAAATCTTTGGTTACCAGCATTCTTCAAAATATCTTCTTTTGTGTTCAACAGCAAAAATAAAGTCATACAGGTTTGGACCAACTTGAGGGTGAGTAAATGACAGAATTGTTATTTTTGACTGAACTGTCCCTTTAAATGCGTCTGTCTCTCTCAGGCCAGCGGTCGGCGATGGGGAGGCCGTGCTCAGCACCGTGGTCAGCTGCGGTCCTGCGGGCGCCCTGTTGACCCGTCCCGTCATCCTCACTCTCCACCACTGCACACATGCCCACTCCGACGACTGGCAAATCATCCTCAAGAGCCACACGCAGCAGGACCATTGGGAGGTGAGGAATTTGAATACGGCCGAACAGGACAGCCAGTGGCTGAATGAAAGCGTGGCAGCGAGAGGAATCAGGTCAAGGAAACTCTGGAGATGAGCCGCTCCATTTCAATAAACTACTTATCCTGCAGAGAGAGGGAAACATGACTGGAAAATAAATGTAACTATCAGTGAAGGCAGGCAGGGTAAATTGGCCTGCTGTGCATGGCAGGATTCTACAAATAGACAACACAAAATTCAATTATTGCAAGAGTGGAGCGGGGAAAAGGATGGGGCGTATTTATCAGGAGGAATCTGCTTCCTTTATCAGGGCCGGGATTCCCTCAGACACACACTCGCATTGTGTCTGTCTGTGTGTGTGTGTGTGTGTGTGTGCAGGAGAGACCAAATGTTCTGAAGAACCTGCTTGTGGGGATATATATATCTCATAAAATATGTCAAAAACATACCCTGGTCATATTTCACTCCAAAATCAAAAGAAGAAATAAGAAATTACTTTTTCCAAGACAATGAAACCTATTTTTAGGACTCTTGAAAGTATTTGATTTTCATGTTTTTTTTTGTTTTTTTTATATAATAATTAACAACCCTCACCAACCCATGCCAACCCCCCCCCCCCCCCCCCCCCCCCCAAAAAAAAAATCAAACAATATTTATGTAATTTGAACAGTATTTTATTTTACATCCGATATCAATTGCAATATCAATTTTACAATTGCATCATTGTAATATGGGTTGTACCGCTATTAATTAATTTATTTAGATTTTAAAAAATTGTTGTATTAAAGGAATTTTGTATAGTATTTTTTCATTCGTAATAATAGCAATGTGAATTCAGGAGTAAAAATGTGTTTTAATTGTCACGAAAATAATGTCACAAATGTACGAATTCAAGAAAAAAAAAAATGATATATATATATATATATATATATATATATATATATATATATATATATATATATATATATATATATATATATATATATATATACAGGTGCATCTCAATAAATTAGAATGTCGTGAAAAAGTTAATTTTTTCATGTAAGCTATTTCAAAAAGTGAAACTTTCATATATTTTAGATTCATTGCATATAAACCATTTCAAAAGTTTTTTTGTTTTAATTTTGATGATTAGAGCTTATAGCTCATGAAAGTCAAAAATCAGTATCTCAAAACATTTTGACTTTCAATTAATGACCATCCCTACAGTATAAATTTCGGGTATCTCTTGTTCTTTGAATCCACAATAATGGAGAAGACTGCTGACTTGTGATCAATGATCCAGAAGACGATCATTGACGCCCTCCACAAAGAGGGTAAATCACAGAGGGTCATTACTGAAAGGTGTGGCTGTTTACAGAGTGCTGTATCAAAGCATATTAAATGCAAAGTTGACTGGAAGGAAGAATTTGGGTAGGAAAAGGTGCACAAGCAACAGAGATGACCGCAAGCTTGAGAATACTGTCAAGCAAAGCTGATTCAAACACTTGGGAGAGCTTCACAAAGAGTGGACTGAAGCTGGAGTCAGTGCATCAAGAGTCACCACGCTCAGACGTCTTCAGGAAAAGGGCTACCAAGCCACTTCTGAACCAGAGACAACGTCAGAAGCGTCTTACCTGGGCTGTGGAGAAAAAGGGCTGTGGACTGTTGCTCAGTGGTCCAAAGTCGTCTTTTCAGATGAAAGTAAATTTTGCATTTCATTTGGAAATCAAGGTCCCAGAGTCTGGAGGAAGAGTGGAGAGGCACAGAATCCAAGCTGCTTGAAGTCCAGTGAGAAGTTTCCACAGTCAGTGATGATTTAGGCTGCCATGTCATCTGCTGGTGTTGGTTCACTGTGTTTTCTGAAGTCCACAGTTAACGCAGCCATCTACCAGGAAATTTTAGAGCACTTCATGCTTCCTTCTGCTTTCAAGCTTTATGGAGATGCTGATTTCATTTTCCAGCAGGACTTGGCACCTGACCACACTGCCAAAGGTACCAAAAGCTGGTTCAATGACCATGGTGTTACTGTGCTTGATTGGTGAAATTCATGTTCAATCGGATTTAAATCTGGAGATTGACTTGGGCAATCTAAGACTTTCCATTTCTTTGCCCTTATAAATTCCTTGCCAGGGTGTTTTGGGTCATTGTCCTGATGCAATATGAAGCACTTCCCAATGAATCTGGTGGCATTTTCTTGAATATCGGTAGGCAAGATGGTTTTGTACCCTTCCAAATATATTCTGCTACTGTCATCATACATTAAGTCATCAGTAAAGTTGAGAGAGCCTGTTCCAGAGACAGCCATGCATGCCCATGCCATGACACCACCTCCACCATACTTTACAGATGAGGCTGTATGCTTGGGATCATTGCCGTTCCCTTTTTTTCTCCACATTTTTGCTTTCCCATCACTTAGATAAAGGTTCATCTTTGTCTCATCGGTCCATAAACACAGTTCCAAAACTCTTCTGGCTCACTTTTGTGCTTTTTTGTAAACTCTAATCTTGCCTTTCTATTTCTGGTGCTGGTCAGAGGTTTGCATCTTGCTGTGTAGCATCTGTAATTCTGTGTCAAAGTCTCCTGAGGACAGTAGATTGTCAGAGCATCACCCCAGCTTTCTGGAAGTTGTTGGTGATTTTACAGACACGTCTTTTAGGGTTCATTTTCACAGCTTTTATGATTTGTCTGTCATCAACTACTGTTGTTTTCTCAGCCGATCAGGTCGTTGTTGGTTGCTGGTGGTTTCCAAACTCTTGATTTCTCCATGCCCTTTGTTTTTGCTAGAGCTCTAACTGACTTCCTCTTTTCTTTTAGCATCCAAATTGCTTGCTTTTCTCTCAAAGTCAGCTCGCTCATCTTCATCCTGGTTTGTGTGTGTCATCATCGAATGCAAGATTCAGAATACAGAAGTAATGGATATAACTGATACGACACATTCCCTGCTTTTAATATCTGAAGAACTAATGCAACAGGACACAGCTGATCACTTCGAAAGACCTGAGAGGCAACTGTTCCAATACTTATGCTCCCATCAGATAGAGGGATGAAACTATAAAAGTGCTGAACTTCTTAGCTGCTAAAACATCTATGTGTTGAATCACCCAATAATAAAATGTGTCGTTCTGTAGTTTTGTCTCATATTCATCTTTTAATCATATTTGTAAATGTCTTGACTCCACGGCCAACAGAGCAATTTTGTCTTTACTGTTCCAATACTTATGGAGGGCACTGTATATATATATATATATATATATATATATATATATATATATATATATATATATATATATATATATATATATATATATATATATATATATATAAAAAATGTTTTTATCAGAATGATATAAAATAATGTTGTTATTTTATATCATAAATAATGTTATTATTATTATAATGTTATTATTTTAATCATTAATCATTTATTTACTTATTTTATTCTTATTTTAATCATTAAATTGGAATATACAATTAAATAAATACTAAAATATTATTTTTTAATTTTTTATATTAAACTGATAATATAAAATGAGATGCGGAAAAAGTAGATTTAGTGGCAAATGTCATCGTAATTTAATAATAATAATTTATAATTCAAATGTAATGTTATTTAATATAATAACATTATTATTATTATTATATATTTGTTTGTCAGTTGTCTGTGTTGTTCTTTGTATGTGTTACTTATGCATCACTGCAGCTTTTAAATCCTAGAAATATTTTAGTGGAATAGGGCAATAAAGCATGATATAACTTAAAAATAATAAGATTAATCACACAAATTATTCGTAATTTAAGTCCCACCAGGGTAAAAAAAAAATATATATATATATATTCAGGTTTATAATGTAAGTGTGTGAGAGATCAGTTTAACCCTGTACCTGTCATGATGAGCCGCTCATGGAAGTGATGTGTGTGTTCTGTGTGCAGGACGTGGTCGTGGTTGGAGAGGAGAACTTCACTACTTCCTGTTACGTGCAGCTGGGGGAGGAGGCGTGCCACATCCTGACCGAGACTCTCGGATCCTACTGTCTGATTGGCCAGAGCGTCTGTCCGTCAGCGGCTAAGAGAATCAAACTGGCCGTGTTTGGTCCTGTAGTCACAGCAGGTGTAGACTATCACATCCGAGTGTACTGCCTCGACGACACACAGGACTCACTCAAAGTGCGTAACAGCTGACCCGTGCGGCTTTCAAAATAGCTTAAAAATAGTCAGTTAATATTTTCATAATCATTTTCCACCTTCTCTGACACAGGCTGTTTTATGCTATTGTATCTTTATTTGACTAACTTCTATATTCTATGTAAATGAGCACTGTTATGATTGGCTAACTGTAATTCAGGTCAAGTAATGTCAGGCACTAGATCTAACTGAGGAATAACTAAACTGAGCTAGACCATGACATCCCTGAATTCAATAATGAAATACCTTTAACTGAAAATTGAGTGTTTAATCTTATTTTATACATTACTGACACTCTATCCTCCAGTTTGATACTGTTAAGTGCTTTGACACACTCTGTATTGTTAAAAGCGCTATATAAATAAAGGTGACATGACTTGAGGAATAACTCCGTTAATAATGAGTTTGCTCAATAAATTACATTTGAATGAAAATGTAGTTAATATTAATGTTTACATTATTTTAATCTGCTTTAATATTTTAATTAAAATGATTAAATAATTTAATATAAAATGTTATTATTACTTCATATGATTTTTATTATTGTTATTATTATATAAATATAATTGTTAATGTAATATTTTAAATATACAGATTTAAATATATATATTTTTTTATTTTAATTTAAGTGATTTAATATAATGCAACATTTAATATAATGTAATATTACTTAATTCTTATATAATTTGTTATTATTAAATATACACAGACTTCAGTATTGATAGTTTTTTATTTAATTTGTTTTATATATTTAAAAAAATTTATAATTTAATACACAGTTACACGATATGTAATATAAAGCATTTTAATATCACTTAATTTTATATATTTTGTTGTTATTATTTATATTATGTATCTAACTTCTATACTATGTATGAAGAAACATTTGAGTTGAGAATGTTAAAGTTTGGGCCAAACTCTTTCATTTTAAAAGATAATAAGAGCCGTGTGAAATGTGACTGTTTGATTGTATTATAAATGGTGCAGCACTGTTGACTGTATGTGTTTGTGTGGACAGGAGGTGCTGCAGATAGAAAAACAGATCGGCGGAAAACTGCTGGATGAACCAAAGTCTTTGAACTTCAGTTACAGCAACCACAACCTGAGACTGTCAATACATGACATTCACTCACAGTGGAAGAGCAAACTACTCACCAAATACCAGGTGAAGGCAACAGCAAAAAAGCAGACAGGATTTAAAAATGTCAGGAGAAGGAGAAGATCTCCTGTCCCGAGGCTTGTTATTCTATAACCTTGTGTCAGAGATAGAAAAAGTCTCTTTAACTGAGAGAGTGGTGTTTGATGAAGGACCTGAGAGAGAGTTAACATGAAGCTAAAACCATTTACAGCTTTAATCATGCATTCATAATGCCCTATAATACAACACACTGTCAATTCTGTGTCCTAAATAATTGTGGCCACATACACAAAGTATTATATTACGTTTCAAGCAAGATACACACACACACACACATATATATATATATATATATATATATATATATATACAGCCTATATGTGTGTGTGTATTGTAAATTAGTTTTTAATTTAATAAATGATTAAATCATGAATACATTATAATTTAAGGATTATAAATTATTCTTTTTATTTTATGAATTAATTTACAAAGTTAATGTAATTTAATATTGTATTCATTTTTAATAATTGTTTATTATTTTTATTTCAAAATTTTAATTTGAATGATTAAGTAATATAACATTTAATATAAGATGATTTAATATTATAACAGACGTCAGGTAAAGTGTCTGTCTGTGTGTCCGCGCAGGAGCTGTCTTTCTCTCAGGTGTGGAGTGGATCGGTGCGGCGGCTGCATTGCTCGTTTGCTCTGGAGCGTCACAGCGTGAGTGTGTGTGAGCTGTGCTGCAAGCTGTGCGTCAGACAGGTGGAGGGAGAAGGTCAGATCTTCCAGCTCTACACCACCCTGAGCGAGGTACAGTAACACGCCGTCTCTTGCTCTCTGCTGTCCCGCTCAGACATCTTTAGATGCTTGATATTTGCTCAGAATGAAAACATACACTCGTCTTTAAAGCTGCGATGCCTCCATCCCTCTCGCACGTAATCAATTTAATATTATTTCCAAGCTTGTTGCAGAGCATTCTGGAATAGGGTGACCAGATGTCCCCATACAGCGGCTTCAAAAATACATGCAAAAAAGCCCAACCATACAGTAACCCGCTGGTTATCGGAGCAATCGTATAGTGATTACCTTTACCAGCAAAGGGTGCTGCGAGCTACACTGATGACTTGGTCGCACTCCAATACTTGAAGAATGTAACCTGGATGAGAGAACAACACTATTATCATCAATTATCAAAAGATACACATTGTTATGCTTTTAAGCCAGTAACATATTAACTATTTATGTTAAATTAAAATAATTTACAACAGTCCTTGAATAGGGTGCAGCAATGTTATGTCCACAATTTTAAGTTTTTAAATACAATTCACCAAAAATCAGACTATGAGATAAATAGTAACTATAGCAAATAGCAGCAGATCAAAACACTATTATAACAAAATTATGACTTTACAAAAACACAACATTTTCATAAACTGAGTATACACTAATTGCAACTTTACAAATGTTGTATCTTTACTATTCCTAATTATGCTTATTATTATGTACTTTAGGCTCATTTTGGAAATAAAAATGCAATATAATTATTTTGCCTAATTCAGTTAATTATTAGTAAGATAGGATAGAGTCATTTCCAAGCACAAAAAAAGGTTACTAACGTTGTCATCTGTTTGGGAAAATTAATACATTAAATACAAAACAGGAAATGTTAAAAATGTGTTTTATTTTGATTCAATATTTTGTTATTAGTATAACATTTTTCGATCTGCTTCTTGCTATTTACCATGATTACTATTAACTATTTTCATACTGTGATTTTTGGTGAATTAAAACTAGATCAAAATCAAAACTGAAACAATCGTAATGATCAAACTAAACATCATCATAATTATATTCAAAGAATAGGGAACCCACAGCATTTAAAAAAACAAAAGCATTAAAGATATATTGACCCTGTTTTTTTAATTCAAAGAGAGAGAAATTTCAATGATATTTTGACCACTCATATAGGAATATCCCTGGTTTTAATTTCAGAAATCTGGTCAAATTTTGAGATACTATCTAGTTAGGCAGCTCACTAGGGTTTGTAAGGGCTCTGTGCTCTCCATCAGCCGTCTTCCTTCAGTTCCCATGCGTTTGCGTCTCTGGAGAAGAGGCTGTTTCTGTTTAATCCGTGAGAAGAGCTTCAGCTACTCTTAACACCCTCACGCGTCTGTCTATACATCACAAAGGGTTTTCACCGAGCCGCTGTGTTTTTCTCTCTCCGCCGCTCCTGGGCTTTAATCAATGTGTCTAATTAAGAACAGCACCGATTCGTTAACATTATAGATGGATGCGTTGTGATGAATTGAGTCCTTCTGGGCTGCGAAGCGCGTCTGTCTGATGTTCAGCATCTTCAGGGACTGTTTTCAGTGCACTTGTCATTTCATACTAGTAAAAATACATTGAGTGCATTTATCGATCAAAGATGCTCATTTTGATACACTTGTGCAACAATGTTTAGGGGTGGTTGACTGTTTTTGTCTAGGCTTGATTGTGTTTATGGGGTGCAGTCTAACATGTTAATGCTTGTTTTTTTTACGCATTATTTTCACATAATTTAGCCTTTATTCTACACCACTCTGTCCCTTCTCCGATTATACCCCACTGATGATTTCCTGGTTTTATGAAGCCCCTCCCTCAGAAATACACAATGGGTTCAGATTGGTCAGTCTTAGAAAACAAAGGTGCTTCACGATGCCATAGAAAAACCTTTGAAGCTTTAACATCTGAAGAACTTTTCTGTTTCACAAAAGGTGAAAGAAGGTTCTTCAGATTACAAAAAGGTAAGAAAGAGATGGTTCTTTAAAGAACCTTTGACTGATTGGTTCTTTGTGGAACCAAAAATGTTTTTTCTATGGCATCGCTTGAAAATCTTTTGAAGCACCTTTATTTTTAAGAGTGTAGCTGGCCCAGTTTGTTGCGATTCGCTAAACCGCCTAGCGCAGTTCAGAAATGTCCCACCCCTCACCTCAGAATGTGCTCTGGCTGTATTGTAAACAATGGCGTCATCAATATTGCTTATCAGTTTGAGTCCGATTGAGACCCAGAGAATATTAGTGAAGAGGATTGGGCAGAACTTGTGCAAGCATGGACGTTTCAGAATGGTATGTTTTTTTGTTTGTTGTTGTCTCATATTTTTAGATACACTGTTATTTGTAAATGCTACTGCTTATGTTAGCTTCTAATATACGGTTTTATCCTGATTAAAGCTGTAATATAGCAGAATACATGATTGCATTGTAGCATTTTTGTAACAGTTTAAGAAGTGTTTGCCAGCAAGTATTGCTCGCTACCATGGCAACCGTGTGTATGTCCATGTTTAATGCTTTGAAAAAATATGTCTGTCTAAAGTGTATTATTGGAACACAGTTCATTGATGGAGCTGTGACGAGCTGATGATCTGAGAGAGAGAGATGCAGAGCAGGGGACGCGAGGAACAGGATCGAGAACCGCTGCTTTAGAACATTGATTTTGAAATCGTGATTCATACATGAATAGATTTTTTCCCTAGTTTTGACAGCATGGCAACAACTCTTCCTCTTCTCTAAAGCAGATGCGGTTTATGTAAATTTGGGGGTTTGTGATGTCACCAACCCAGGAAGTAGCTCGTTGTAGTCCCTACCAGCCATTTTTGTAGGCATTAAAATTTTAAGACTAATATCTCCGTTTGCATTGAACTTTCAGTGTCGTAACTTTGCAGATATTGTTTATGCTCAGACAGCAACATTACACACTAACTAACGTTAAAAAAGTGAAATCACTATCAACCAAATGAGGAAGATTCTGTGGAGCTTTGATTTTCATCAGATGATTTAATTTTGTGATCATTTTCAGGAGAAATTAAAGTTGTATAATAATAATAACAATAATTAAATAGAATTTTAAAACATGGTTTCAGTATTCTAGTTGTCTTATGTCATTTCTGTCCGTGGCTTTTCTTATTTCATCTAAGTTTGGGGATTTTTAAAATAATTTTCTTTTAAAGTTTTTTGCAGTGTAATTTCTGTATTATTTTACACAATTGTGACCATGGAGGACAAAGCCAGTCTTAAGTCGCTGGGGTATATTTGTAGCAATAGCCAAAAATACATTGCATGGGTCAAAATTATGGATTTTTCTTTTTATGCCAAAAATCATTAGGATATTAAGTAAAGATCATGTTCCATAAAGATATTTTGTACATTTCTACTGTAAATATATCAAAATTTAATTTTTGATTAGTAATATGCATTGCTAAGGACTTAATTTGAACAACTTTAAAGGTGATTTTCTCAATATTTAGATTTTTTTGCACCCTCAGATTCCAGATTTTCAAATAGTTGCATCTCAGCTAAATATGGCCCGATCCTAACAAACTATATATCAATGGAAAGATTATTTATTCAGCTTTCAGATGATGCATAAATCTCAATTTTGAAAAATGTACCCGTATGACTGGTTTTGTGGTGCAGGGTCACAATTGTAGCATTTTTAATAACTTTTCATATTAATTTAAGTTTGTTTAGTAATATTGTTTTATGTTTTATTCTTTTTTTATACCTTGTTTAATATCTTTTATTCTTTCTATTTAGCTTTCTTTTTTCAGCAATTTAATAACTTACATTTTATTTTAGTTACTTGCCAAGGCAACATTTTTAATTTTCATAGCATTTATACTTTATTTTAATGAAAATGATTTTTAATATTTGATTATTATCATAGTTAACAATACATAAACAACACTGGCACTAGGTGTTGAGGGCGATTAGGGTGGTTTTAAGTTTTTTAAATTTCGTTCCAACATTACTAAATCTAAGTTTTAGTAATGTTGTTTTGTGCTTTTACTTAAAACTGTATTTGTTCAAAAGTACAGTAAAAACTGTAATATTGTGAAATATTATTACAATTTCAAATGGCTGTTTTCTATTGTAATATATTTTTGTGGTTCAAAGCTGAATTTTCAGCATCATTACTCCGGTCTTCAGTGTCACATGATCCTTCAGAAATCATTGTAATATGGTGATTTGCTGCTCAGGAAACATTTCTGATTCTTATCCATGTTGAAAACAATTAATATTTTTGCAAAAACCATGATACATATTTTTTTTGTTCAGGATTCTTTAACAGTATTTATTTGAAATATAATCTTTTGTAACATTTTAAATGTCTTTACTGTCACTTTTGATCAATTTAATGCATTGTTTGAATGTTGTGATTTGGTTGCATTTTTTTAATTTTAATATTCTGTGTCCCTCAAATGCAAAGCAGCTGCGCTCATTTCACATCCTCCGCTTCGGTTCTTACAGATGTACAAAAGCAGAAGCTTTTATTTGGTGCTGTTGCTTTTTACGAATAATATCACCAACGAGAGTGATTTAATTAAACCGCCTCCTCAACACACACGCGCTCACACACAATTGAGATTGCAGCTCGGATTTTAATGCATTGCAAATGTCAGTCGATATTATTTCCAAGAAGCAGAGTGTATCTCCAGCAGTGAAACAGCCTTGATTCGGTGAGAACATTTCTAAATACCAAAAGAGCAGTGGAGCTCAGCGGGAGACTGAGACGCATGATGCTGTTTATACATATGAAGATACATACGGGCAGCTTTAAAATGAAGAAACGCATGTTATAGTCTGTTATTGATCAGAAGAACTATGTGTATTAAGTCTCTGCTTATTATTGTTTTTTAAAGAGACTTACTGTGAAAGTAACACTCATCATCATGTGATTATAATTACATTTTAAATGTATATTTTAGATAAAGAACATTACATTTCATCTATGGCGTTCTGAGTGATTGCTAAGGTGGGGATATTGTTTTGTGCTTTTGTCATTTCTATTTAGCTTTTAATGGGACCTATCATGCCCCTTTTTACAAGATGTAGTATATGCAAGATGTCTATGTAGTGTTAGCACAAAATACCTCACAGATCATTTATTATTCCATGCTAAAAATGCAATTTTTTAACAGAAGGAAAACCATGCTCTTTTTGTGCATGTATCTTTAAATGCAAATGAGCTGCTGTGCCCCACCCCCTTTCCAGAAGAGTCTTTACAGCTCGTGTCTCGCAGCATACGCTGCCAAAACAAAATGTCTGTTTGGTTTGGATTAGCATGTTTACTGTGCTCACGTTACATTGCAAGTTCGTCGTCGTCATAAAAGTGTATTATTTTAACGCATTTTAAAGCAGCATCGGTTTAAACAAGTTTCAAGTTTAATTTATTTATATAGCATCATTTACAACAGCAGCAGCTGACCAATGAGCTTTACAGCATCAAATAAAATTAGTAGTAAATACAACCGAGTAAATAAATAAAATCAATAAACAATTTGGTGTTCAGAGCGCACACATTTGAAAGTTCTCTTTCACATTTTATTGCGCTTAAACTGTTAAGTACACACAAGGTTAATAAGACAAAAACAGTCAGTAATGTCTGTGAACGTAAACAGCTAGAAAAGAAATCGCATGTAAATATTTGATCTGCATGACAGAATTGTAATACTGCTGTCTGTGCTGTTAATATGAATCAAACAACAAAAACAGAAAATCGCTCATTGCACTTGACTGAATAACTTCAAGTAGTTTTAAGAGTGAATTTCTTAATTGCTGAGTTTAAATGCTCTAGCGAGGACATAAATGTGGCAGACTGAGTACAGCTCAGGGGGAGGAGCTAAGCTAATAAAGCAAAGAACGTTACCAGTCGTGGGCGGGGCCTGTTTCAAAGTGAAGTCACTTTGGAGTACATTCCTGAATGGCTAATTTTGAGTCACCATTTCTGATTTATGGGGAAAATAACATGGTATGAGTGGATTTTTACCACTATAGGGTGGTTGTGTACATACACTGCAGACACATAAAACTTATGAAGGAGTGTATGTGTTTTCTGCAGGACGTCCAGGGCATCGACACGTCCCTGATGGATCCAGGCAGCAGTATCACGGTTCTTGCGGGTCCGAGTGCGTTCAGGATCCCGGTCAGCATCAGAAGCAAACTGTGCAGCAGCCTGGACGTCCCACACACACGCGGAAACGACTGGAGAATACTGGCACACAAACTCAACCTAGACAGGTGATATTCTCGCACGTCAACACTGTATGTGCATGCATTCACACATGCAGTCATTTACACCTTCAGTTAGTTTCCATTAAGTTTGTAGATAATTAAATGCCATTAAGACTTTTAAGTGCTCACCAAGGCTGCATTTATTTGATCAAAAATACAGTAAAAACAGGAATAATGTAAAATATTATTACAATTTTCAGTTTAATATTTTCTATTTGAATATATTTTTAAATGTGAATTATTCTTGTGATGCAAAAGTCTATCTTACATTTTTATATACATGCTAAAAATTCAAAAAGTGAAATATAACATCTAATCCTATTACAAAATTTTTATTTAATTGTGGTTTTAATAATTTTACATTCTATTTCAGTTAGGCAAAAAAAAATGTATTTATTTTATTTAAAATTTATTTTATTTTATTAATTTATTCACTTTATTTCAGTGAATTAATGAAAACGATTTTTAACAGCATAGATTTTTACGAATGTAATATAATATAATATACTGCCCTTTCACCATAAAATAAGTAATTTTCGTCTATCATCATAGGTCAACATTTTAGCACATCCCTGGTATGAGCGTTTGTTTATGTCTGCAGTGTAGTTTTTATTTTAAAAGCGAAACTAATTTGCTCTAAAAGTATCTCTCAGGAGAGTTTGAAGACAATTAACGGTGGAAAAACAGCAGGAGAGCAAAAGAGAAATTTCTTATTGTTCTTTTCGGTCCGCCTGGAGAATATGAGGAGATATATTCACTCTCTCAAACATCAACTTTTCAAAATAGCAGCGTTTCTGTGCGCCTCCACAATCCACGTAATTAGAGGAAAAGGCCAAAAAAGCACAGGACCCCTATGGTTTGAGTTCTTGTTGAGGTGTTACTGCAGGACGCTTAAAGAACGAGAGATCTGATTTCAAACGAGAGAGAGTTTAGGATGGAGAGCTCACTGTTCACCTCTGAGGACCAACAGGCATGAAAGAGGCAGAAGACGAGAGAGTTTGAGTTCACAGGGGACAGGAAGTAGAGAGATAAAGCAAGGAGGATCCTGAAAAAAAAAAAGCTGTTAAAAGTGAAAAGACAGGTTCTGAAAGTTCTTCATCAGTCATAGTGTGCAGATCTCCAGAGCCGCTGCGCAGCACCTTCTGCAGAGATGTGTTTCTTCTGCTGGAGACCATAGAGAGCAAATCCATTCAACTCAGATTACAGCAGCTTTGATAAACACAGGATGTGTAGGACTGGCTGATGTGATGGTGGATGTGTGTCAACCTGCTGACATTTTGCTCATGTATTTTCTTTACATACAGTACAAAACATGAAATAACCACCTTACAGAAATATAGAATTCAATTGTAGACAGGCATGCATGCATTCTGGCTGTTTTCTTATTTTTATTGAATAATTTAATCAAAATAATTGCAATTATTTAATATTTACTGAGAAAATCAGTAAATCATTGCATTGTGGCTGATGAGTAAATCTTTCAATACACATAAAACAGGGAAGTATTTTCCTTCTATATTTTAGCCTATATTTCAAAGCACAGAAATTAAGACAGACATAAATATTGCTGTTGGTAACAAAAATAATAATTATAATAACAACAACATTCTTAATTTTTATTGTATTATTATTACTATTTACTAGCACTATTAATTTTGTTATATCAATTATTATTATTGTTGTAGTTGTTGTTAAATACTTTATTTTATTTATATATATATTTTTTTTATTATATTGCAGTAGTAGATTTAGATTTCATTTTTATTATTTAAATATTATTATAATTGTATTATTTTAAAAAATGTTTTGAATAATAATAATAATAAGAACAATAATAATACTATTGTTGCTGTTTGTTTTTGAATACTATTTGTTTTTGCTGTGGAATATTAATATTTTTTATTGTTTTTATTTAACTAAAATTATGAATACTAATTGAAGTAACAACTAATAATAATAAGTATTATTATTAAATACTATTTTATTTACTGTGTAATAGTAATATATTTTTTATTCAATGTTTAAATACATTTTTACTAATAATAGCAGTGATAACAATATTATGTATTTTTATTAGTATGAATAAAACAGGGTTTTTTAATTTTTGCTGATCACAAATGTTTATTTCCATGTCACCGATAAGCCTATCATACTTTATTGCATTATTATTCAAGAAATAATATAACAATTGTAATGCATTAAATTGATATTAATATTTAGGAATAATCTGATCTGCTGGTTCCAAATAAAAAGAGAAAATAGTCAAATCAGATTATGCAAAAAAATTGCCACATTAAAATAGCATAAAATTTTTTGAATTTGTTGACACAAATAACTGTATAGTGCTATATCGTGGTCCTAAACCTCTCACCTGTCTTGCAGATATCTCAACTACTTTGCGACTAAGACGAGTCCGACCGGAGTGATTCTGGATCTCTGGGAAGCTCAACACTTCCCGCACGGAAACCTCAACCAGCTCGCCACCGTCTTGGAGGAGATGGGTCGCCATGACAACAGCATCACTGCCATGGCCAAGGAACAGTGATCCCTCACATCAGCGGTAATGCACTGCTAACAATGACGACGTCCAGCTCAAGTTGTGTTGCCACTCGATCAAAAACCAAGGAAAAGTTGCTGCCATCAGTGGATGCCGCCAGTTTGGGGTCAAAGGTGAAGCAGGAACAGGGTCGAGATGCTTCAGGCTCAACGGAAACACGGCCAAACCCTCCCAGTTTGCACGACAGCAAAAATCTCCCACTTTATCATCCTCTAGTCATGTTTTTTCTGAATTTTGTGGTACCATCTAGTGGTTGCAGCAACAACAAACGCTCATGTAATATAATATTTTGAGACATGAATATAGTATTTAGTGCGAGTACCTTAAAGTGGCCTTTAAAATCCAGTTACCGTTCAGATGCGATTTGAATTGTATTATTTTTGTAACGCGGGTACAGTAAATATGTTTGTTTGTTGAACAAAAGTGCACGTGAGCACTCGCCAGGGATTGGAGAATCACGTCAGACGTTTTTTTTTTTTCATTTTCTGGAATGCAATGTTTCATCACACTGTAATAATGATGATCTTCTCTGGCCGAACTTTCACTCGTTCTGCATGGGCTGTTTCTGTTGTGCATCATCACACTTACCCCTCAACAAAACTTACCATGGCAACCACAGTTTCTGCTAAAGTGTGACGGAAACTACAGTTATTGTTACTACTGGAATATTGTAATTTAATATAATTCTTTCTGAATCTTTCATTTATTTTTTTTGTAGTAAATAAAAGCTCTATGGTTTAACGTTTGAAAGCCAAGAAATTAAGGCAGACGTAAATATTGGTATTGTAATTCTACCTTTATTCCATTAATAATAATATTTTTTAAATACTCCGTATTATTGCAATATTAATTGCAATAGTAATAATATTGCAATATTGATTTAAGTTTTGTTTAAATCATAATTTTTTATTTTAATTTTAATTCCTATTAGTTATTATTATTATTCAAAATGTAATTTTTGTTATTATTTAAATAAGTTTTTTATTGAAAATAAATTTTTATTATAAAAAAATATAATAAATTAGTTATTAAAATTGGTTTTTATTTTATATCAATTTTATTTAAATATTATCATTAATAAAATGTTATTGCTTTATTTACTGTGTATAGATAATTGTAGTTACCTTTAAAAAAGTCATTATTGTGCATTATTTTAAAAAGCGTCAATTGATCACTTATGAAATGTAACATGGCGACTAAAGTTTCTGCAAAAACATGATGGATACGACAGTTATTGTTACTACTGGAATATTAAAATGAATTAATCTACTCTTTCAGAATGCTTCATTTGAAGTTTATGACAGTGAGTTGCTGTAGGTTTATTGTAGTTATCATAACTGTAGTAAGTTTTGGTGGAAGCTGTGGTTATGGGGAGTTGTTTGAGGGGTTAACCAGTGTCCAGTGACGGCTTATTCTTCTGTATGGACTCAAAGTCAAAATACTGTACAATACCACACGATCACAGCCAGTCAGAACATATGATATGTGTCATATAAAGAAGTGCTGCTTACCCACTGATATGAGACTGAAAGAGAAACTAAGCAACCAAAAAAAAAAAGTCCTGTTAGTTGATGGTTTGAGTCAGAGCTGCAGGTCTTGAGGCTTTGCTCTTCCTATCAACGCTGCCGGTCCGGTGGAATACATTTATCTGGCAAATATTATACATGTCACTCTGCGTGACCCTTCATCCACACACTTACACTAGAACTAAGATCTCTCGATCACATGAAAGATGTCAGACATTTTATAGATATCCAAATACATGAATCAAACATTTCTATGGAATATGTTTGCTTGAGCTTATCTGGTCATATTTACATGCACATAAACTTCTTGTGACATTTAGAAAAGTAATGTCCTGGGGAAAAGAGAGCTCGCTGATGTCGGCAGAAAGCAAAGTGAGAAAGTAATTATATTCTGATGGAACGTTTTGAGAACATTTTTTTTCTTTGGAGTAATTTTCACTGATAAATCATCCTGTGGAAGCCCATTTCTGACACGTAAGAAATGAAAATACTAATTATGACACAAAAAGTGATCATTTTTTAAATAACTTGTCAAACTTGTGACAAACATTTGAAAATATGACCTAAAAAGTCAAAATTATTACATAGAAAATCATACTTTTTAAATCTCCTGATTTAAACTTTTTGTCAGTTTTTTTTTCCATAATGTTCTGTCGCCAAATTTTGAAAATTTCTCGTAATTTTTTACTTGTGATCATTCTTAATGTCATAATTTTGACTATTATTTCTAATAAAGTTTCGCCAGTTTAAATTTTTCGTAATTTACTTTCATCTTATAGTTTTGATAATGCCATTTTCAATATGGTGACTTTGTCATAATGACTTGAAAAATCTCATTTTTGAAGAACATCTTGTAATTTGGATTTTTTTTTATAACTACGACTTTGTCAAAGTCTATTTCCTTTAGTATCTCATCATTTATTACTTAAAATAATTTTGACTAATTATGACTTAGTATCATATTTTTATGACTTATCATTTAGAGTTATCAAAATTAAACTGATGTTTTGTCGATTTCAACTTTGTAATAATTTTGATTTTATATGTCATATTATTACTAAACATCTTAGTATCTTTTTTACTTTTTGTCAATTTCAACATAATTATGACTGTTATAATTTAGAATTGACAATTTCAATTTTTTGTTGATGCTTTGTTTCAAGTTTTTAATGTCATAATTGACTTAGTATCTTATAATTTTGAGTTATAATTTCATAATTGTTCATAATTTTTACTTTTTCGTAAGGTCTGCTACCTTTAGTATGTCATAATTTTTGATTTGTCATTTTAAACTGGCCTTGCAATTATGACTTTTATCATTTAGAGTTGTCATAATTTAACTTTTCGATTTCAACTTTTTGCCATAATTTTGATTTTGTATGTCATATATATTTTGACACATTCTAAATTTTTGACTTGTTAATCATTTAGATTTTTTGTCAATTGTGACTTTCTAATTTGTTTTTTTTAAACTTTTGGTCAGTTTCAGCTTATGTCATAATTGTGACTGTTATAATTTAGATTTGTTAAAATTTCATGTTTTGTCAGTTTTGAATTTTTAATGTCAGAATTGACTTAGTATCTTATCATTTTTACTCATTTAAACTTTTTATCTCATAATTCTGAAGATTCTTTTTTTTTTTTTATTATTATAATGAAATTTGACAGTGACTTTTATTTATCCTGTTTTGCCAAAAGCATGATTTTATTTTCTTTTGTTTTCAGAAATGGGCTTCCATTCTATAAGACCAGGAACATGCATTAAGAAAGCAAACAGGGTCATTTTGATTTCATATCAGCTTAAATGTAAAATTCCCACTTGCAGGAAACAACAGAAGTCTTTAGCAACTCCTAAATGTGTTTACAGGCGGAACAGAGCGTTTACAGTAAATGCTGGTCTGTGTGTGTTCTGCATAAATCCGTCACACTAGAGGCTGGTGTTGGTGTGCTTGTAAATGTGAAACACAGGGCTCATTATCTGCAGTTTCACCGCCTGCAGCCGCCACCAACACGAAGAAAAGCCTCCAACCAACTGCCATTTCCCACAATCCAACAGAGCAGAGGAGCTGTGCGCAAAATAAAAGCCAAATTAAGGAGCAAATCAAGACAACAGGAAAGCCCCCCTGTAAGGCTGAAGAGCAGCAGTGCAGTGTGTCTCTGTCTGCTGGAAATGCGGTGCCAACTATGCAACGTGTGCTTCTGTGCGAACCGCTGGCAGATGTGCATCGTTACGACTCGCGTGTACAGACAGATTAATCCACAGAATAAAGCTTCATTAAAAATCAAAAACAAACGCTATTATGTCTGCAGCCAGTTTCTGTATAAAATGTATGTAAAGGATTTTTTAAATAAATTATATTTTTAATCAACGCTGAAAGTGGCCTTGTTTTTTTTTGCACATTCTGAAATGTGATTTTTTTTTCATTCAGAAAACACCTTAACAAGAAAGGTTTTACTTGATAGTAATGGCCAACTAAAAACAAAACGGTGCAGAACATTCATTCTCATTAGAACATTTATTCAAGTACTTTGACGCTTCACTCTCATTTTCATCTATTTACAAAATAAATAAGGCACAGCCCACCAAAAGAGGCGGGAAACTTGTTGCTAGTTGTTGATAGACTGACAACACAAATCTGATACGATCCAAAACCATGGTCGTGTTGGAGCTGAACAGACTGTGGAAAGAGAAAGCTGCGAGGTCTCTAAGGAGAGTTGTGGTCTCGCTCACCGAGGTCCTGCTTCGTCCCGCTGGCCAGTGTTCACAGGTGCTCGTGTTATGCAGCAGGACCGGCTGTGTCTCTGTCCTGAGGCCATCCTCTGCCGCCGCCGGGTCGTTTGCAGGAGGCTCTCGCGTGGCAGAACTCAGCGCTTGACCCCACGGTTCGGCGTTAGTGTCAGTGCTGCTAGTCTGTTCTCAGACTTTAATGTCCTGGGACTCTGACATCTTGGCCAGCGTCTTTTTAACACGCAGGGCGGTGAGACGAGAGGCCGGATTGTGAGCCCAACACTCCGTCATCAGCTTCCCCATCTGCCTCAAACACTGACAAACGACCAAAATCACATCAAACAAACATAACCCTCTTTCTACAAAGATGAAAATCATGATGGTTAAAAACAAATTGCAAATGCTAAACTGCAAGATGCTAATTGATTAGAATAAAAAAGGTGTAACAGACCATCCAGCTTATAAAATCATATTATTTGTGATTTGTTTGTCTTCTAAAATTAATTTCTTTGATTAATGCAATGCACTAGATCATTAATATGTGCTATTGCAAGCTAACAGATATCTTGTATGCAGTACAAGCTTATAATACAGTTATGTGACAAAAAATATATGAATATGAATAAATGAGTTATTTCAGAAAACCATACATACATCAATATAAATGAAAATGAGAAATGTTGGCTTTGAAACAAGGTTATTATACAAAAGTTTCACTAAAACAAAATATAAGGAAGGTTTGCCAAAGCAACATTTTCATTTAATTTTTAACGATGTACTAAAATGACTAAAATCTATATAAACATGAAAATGACAAAAACACAACAAAAATAATAAAACTTCAACAAAAGGGAAAAGATATAAAAATAAAACTAATTTAAAATATTAATAAAAACTATAATATCTTAATAACATTAAGCTGATTAAAATACTTTTATATCATTTTTATATTTCATTTTATTTCAAGTAAATGTTTCTATGGTTTTAGTTTTAGCCAGCTATAATAATTCTGCCTCTAAGTTTGAGTGTGTTTTTGTGATTTATTTTGTGAATCGGTGTGTGTTTACCTCATCACTGCTCCAGCGGTTGGGGAAAGATGGCCGTATTCTCTTAATACACACAACCTCTCGCATGTCTTCATACGACGGGTCATTAGGAACGTGATCGTGATATGGCAGCTGATATTCCTCAACGATACCTGCAGAAACATACGGATATCAATCAACACACAGACACAAAAGAACAAGCTTGAATGAAATCTCATTCAAATCTCTTTTAACCTTTATACATTTTTATACAAACCAAGGTTATTAATAATAATAATTGTTACTTGAAGCAAACATGTTACATGCGTGTGTTTAACTTTTTTTGAAGATTAAATGACTTGAGCTGTACTATCCACATCAATAAGGAATATTATGAGAAATAACAGAGACAAAGCTGATATTGAAACGCGGTAATATTCTGAGCTGTACCTCCAGACACACATCGGCGGGCGATCTCCCACAGTATGAGGCCGAAGCTGTACATGTCGGCCATGATGTAGGACTGGAAATGGCTCCTGTTCAGAGTCTCGTCCAGAACCTCAGGAGCCATGAAGCGTTTGGTGCCCACGCGTGTGTTCAGCGGGATGTCCACCTCATTAGTGTCGCTGTTCATCATGAGACACTTTCAGTGCAGAGCTCATTTCATCAGCATACACTCTTCACAATATTTCCGCAGTATTTTTAGGGGGAAAACTTGTTGATGCAACTTTGAAAGTGTAGTTTGCCAAGCTATAGCCAAAATACCCTTTCAAAAAAAATAGTACAATTTACTACTAAACTACACTGAAGCTATATAAGGGGCAATGTTTACAGTCTTACCATGTCTAATAAAAATGATCAATATATTAATGCTGCTTGCTCTTATGCCATTTTACTTGATAAATGGATAAATGTAAATATATACAGTGTTATTTATATCCCATTGTAGTATTTATTATTAATTTGAATTAACTTTAATTTTTACATTCTGTTGGCATAATTTTTTTTAGCCATTTTTAGTCATTTTATAGATATAGCTTTATTTTAGTATTACTTATATACTATTGGAGTAGTTATTACTATTTTGAATTCTTAGTAGTTATTATTCTTAATTGAATTCTTATTTTCAGTTTTCATTTAAAGTTTTAGCAGTTTTGTTTTTGTCATTTTTAATAGTCTTTTAATATTTCTATTCAGCTTTAATTTATTTTGATTTCAGTTTCAGTTTTAGTCATTTCACTACTTCAGCTTAAACCTGTTTTTATTTCAGTTAATCGTCAAGGCAGCATTGGTTTTTTAAATTTGAATAGATTTTTTTTAGTCAACAATTAACAATCACATATACATGTAATATTTTAATTACAGAACACTATTTAATGATCACAGCAGTATGTATCTGATAATTAACAACAAAAAATATATTAGCATTAATAATTTAAATTTTACTTAGCAACAGGGCAGGGACTTTTTGAGTGATCACTCAAATGAATATTTGAAATGGCTTTTTTTTAACCGGTTGCTAAAACTGCTGCCTACAATAATGAGCAGGTTAACCTGAAAGAAAGTAAAGCAAAGGAGCTGGCCTCTGACCTGATGAACTTGACGGCCAGGCCAAGGTCAGCGATGCAGCAGGCACCGTTACGCTTCACCAGGATGTTTTTGCTCTTCAGGTCTCTGTGGGCGATGGCCGGTTTGCCCTGCGTGCCGAAGATCTCCGTGTGAAGGTGGCAGAGGCCGGAGACGGATGAGTACGCCAGTCTCAGCATGGCCCGGCTGTCCAGGGTGGTGCACTTCAGATAGTCGTACAGAGAGCCGTTCTCATGGTAGTCGGTGATGAGGTAGAGTTGAGTCCACGAGCCCGTGCCTTTAATATCAGCCGCTATGAACCCTGGAGAGAAAGTTAAAATTAGTGCACAAGTCTAAATATACAGAGCCAGGCCATGCTTAATTTAATGAAATAATTAATCTGATATCAGCTAATTAATGTGAAAGGACTGCTAATCAAGACGGTTCAATCGTGCATTTTAACACGGTTCATTTTCCTGTAATTACCGACTACATGTTCACCAGTGGGAGTAATTAAATAACAGTAGATAGGCTGCTAATGTAACTACATTTTTCAGTTGCGTGACAGCAGCTCTACTGTTTTGAAAATAGCAATGCTATTTTTCTAAAAAAACAGTGGAATAGCATGAAAAGATGCAGTACTGCTGCTTGTTGCATCACTTTGTATTGTTCGTGGAGCTTTACAGCCGAGTGATCAAACACACTCTCACTGAATGTCCTCAAGCAGCGATTAATGATAGCGAACTGATTTATTTTGGATGGTTCTTTTTAATGAACTAAACTCGCTTTAATTTGAGTGATCACTCAAACGTGTTCCCAGAAGTCTAAAATATTTAGTTAATTGAGTAGTTGACAAATAACTTGGACATGTGGAGGTTTTAATTGAACATTTACAAAGGGAACATTTTATACAATTTTTAATGAGTTTCTTTGTTTTTTTTTTTGAGCCTTGCACAGCAACATGTAGTCTGAGGTAATATGACCATATAAAACTGTGTAATAATTAATAATAAGAAAAATGTAATATATATATATATATAATTTGTTCTGTGTGTGTATATATATATATATATAGCAATATATAAAAATAGCAATAAATCGTCTGTCACTGTTTAAAATGTCATTTATGAGTACTGTGAACTTATTTAATTTAAAATTTAAAAAAACTAATTTTAAAATTTAATTAAACAGCAGGGGTTCTATAACTTAATGGAAAGCTAATAATTTAATTAAATAATAAATAAATATTTAAAAAATAAAAACTATTAAAATAAAGCACTAAAAATATTAAATATTTTATTTGTTTACCTGCATGTCATGTGACCATTAACATGCAAATGTGTGCAATTATTAAAATATTATCTTAAAATCTCAGTTTGACTGACAAAATGTTTGGGAATCCCTGTTCAAGAAGAACAAAAGATTACTCAATTATTGCATTAATATAGTCAATGTTTTTTTTGTTGTTGTTTTGTTTTTGACCCATCACGGACCTGACACTTTATTTTATTGAAAGACCTTTGTTAAATTACGTTAGAATATATATATATAGTGTAGTGGAGATCTTCAGCTATTTTAACGGCCATCGTGTGAAGCACTGACTCATTTAGCCTCGTATTTTAAAAGAACAGCTATAAAAAATAACAAGTTCCTTTATTCACCATAATTATACACATACTGCCCCCTTAATAGCTTTAGTGAAATAAAATATTTTTATTAGTGTAGCACACTACTTTTTCAAGATTTTTAAATCATGAGTTACTTAAGCTTGGCAAGCAGTATCTTTTATTTGAATAGTCTATACATTCCCTACATTAATAGTATAATAGTAGCATATGAATGTAATGGTGTTTGTGTGTGTCTGAGAGAGAAAGCCTCACCGAGTATATTCTCATGTCTCATGAGGACAGTCTGATATATCTCCGTCTCTCTGAACCAGCTGGCCTCCTCTGTAGTGAAAAAGACTTTCACAGCCACTTTCTCTCCCCTCCATCTCCCCATCCACACCTCTCCATAACGGCCCTTCCCGATCTGTGTCACCATCTGGATCTGCTTCGCTATAGTGCGCTGAACCTAGACACAGACAGACACATACGCAGTCAGAGACTGTCAGACAGATAGATAGATACTGTAGATGTTGTTTTCTTTACAATTACATGAAGTGACTGATCATACACAATAAGAGCAGTGACATTTATTAAGAAAATAAGATAAATGGGGTCCTGCGAAATCAGTTTTTTTTTTTTTTACCCCAAATTCTGTGTTTTTCACTGCAATTTCTCTGGATTTTGTTTTAATTGTTCAATTACATTTTTAAAATAAAAAAAGCATAATTAATTAAATTATTTTTATTTTTCCACAAGTTCTGTATTTTGTGTTGTAATTTTCTGGATTTTGTTTTAATGGTAAATTTTAGGTAAATTTTAATTTTAAAAAAGCATGTCTAATTAGTTATTTTTTTTTCAGAAATTCTGCATTGTCTTTTCATTTTAATTTTCTAAATTCTGTCTTCTATCATTTAATAAAAATCAGTTAGTGACATTCCTTAAAAATGTTTTATTACATTTTATTATTATTATCATTATCATCCTCATTACTATTACAACTACTACTTTGAAGTACATTCTACTGTGTAACTGCAATACATTTCATTCATAAATTAGACAAATTAGACCAGTCTATTTTGGCAGGTTGTAATGAAGACTTGTTGTCTGTATCTGATCTTTTCAATTGAGCCACTGTTGGGATTTTATTGATTGTACAGCCCTACTTTTGATCTATTCATTAAAATTCCATAACATTCCATCTTATAATTTTATGAGTGGATTCTGTGTTTTCTGCATCCCAGAATTCCCAGGGCTCTGTGAGGATGTTGATTTCATGTGTGTGTGATTCTCACCAGCAGGGGGAGTCCTGACCCTGAGCCGGAGCTCTGGGACTGCTCTATGAGATCACGCAGGGATTCTCCCGGAGGAATGAACGTTTCATCCAGATGCAGGCCGAGGCTATAGCGTGGGGCTAACTCGTGACGCTTATACCTGAAACACCACACACACCACTTCAACACCAGACTAGCATGACCAGAAGTCCACACAAACACAACCTGGGGGTTTACACGATAAAAACAGCCGCACTAAGAGACATATAATATTAATATAACGTGACAGATTAAAAGTTTAGAATTAGGGATAGTCTGGTCTCATATAACCAGACACTGTAGTTTTTGCTGAACAAAAGTTAAATAGTCTTTTTAAGGCAAGACATACCAATGGAAAAGTTTAAAAAATAATGTAAATTATATCACCATACTTTTAACTCTGAGATCAGCAAACAAAAGTGCATTTTGCACATTTTCTTGCCATTTTTTTCCATTAGTCTAAAAACATGTTATGAAAAACCAAATAGCTCAAAATCTCAAAACTGACCAGTGCATGAAAAAACAATATTTTTGCCTGTAGTGTCCTGCCTTAAAGGGATAGTTGACCCACAAATCTTTTAATCTCCCTCATGTTGCTCCAAACCTGTATCCAAACACATACACATACAATTCTTCCATAATACTTTCCATACAATGGAAGTCAGTGGCTACCAGAAAAATGTTGGGTTACCAATATTCTTCAAATCTATATCTACTTCTTTTGTGGTCAACAGAAGAAAGAAACACATAAAGGTTTGTAACAACTTGAGGTGAGTAAATGATTTTTGGGTCAACTATCCATTTAATTAGCTTCATTTAAGAAATAATTACAGTTAGTCTGTGTTTGTAATTTACACACCTGAAGTAACAGAAGATGATGATGAAGGTGAGGATGAAGCTACAGACCGTCACTGAGATGAGCAGAGCGATGTGATGAATGTCTCCCACCACGTAACCTGCACACACAAACACACACACACACACACACACACATTACTACATGTCTAAGAGTCAATAGTGAACACACAACACTTGCATCATCACACTCGGCTCTATGAACACTTCCTTCAGGAGCTCTGTGTGTGTGTGTGTGTGCATGTTTATGTGGTTTATGAGGACACAAATTTGTATAATGACATGGGTATGACAGAGGTATTACAATATGAAGGTGGTTTATGAGGACACTGCCTATGTCCCCGTAATTCAAAAGACTTAAAAAACATACTAAATGGTGTTTTTTTTGAAAATCTAAAAATGCACAAAGTCTCCTGTGAGGGCTAAGTTTAGGTGTAGGGTTGGTGTAGGGCAATAGCACACACAGTTTGTTCAGTATAAAAACCATTACGCCTATGGAGTCCCCATAAACCACAAAAACCAACATGTGTGTGTGTGATGCTGAAATCATAGCTACAGCACAGGTGTGTGTGTGTGTGTGTGTGTGGTGGACAGAGTGGTTTCTATTCTGCTGTGTTGATTGATGAGAGCTGCTCATGACAGCCAAAATAAACCCTACAGGTGTGTGAGAGTTTCTGACCTACATATATTTTTGGGAACAAATCAGACATGTTTTCTAGGAATGCTGCCCAAAGGAAAATACTAAAGAGGTTAAATCATGTTTTTTATTCGCTTCAGTAAGTGTTTGAGTTAGTCTATAGTGATCATTATATTATATTATTATACTATTTTTAATTAGATTAGATTTCTATATTTTATTTGAATTTTAGTTTTAATATTTTTTTTATTACTCATTACTTATGCATTTTTTTGTTATTTAGCTGTAATTTACTTTATTATAAGTCTTAGTTTTTATTTATTTCCACTTAGTAATTTATTGTAGTAGTATTGTTGTAGAAATAAACTAGTAATTGTAGTTTATTTCAACTAACAAAAATATTTTTAGTTAACAATAATAACCCTGTTGCCAAGGCTTTGTTATACAGTTTCTAAGGTTTCTTAAGTGGATTGATTTTAGCACATTGCTATGCATTTGCAACGGTGTACTGGGTGTTGTAATTGAGTTGCTAAGGTGTTTTGAGTGGTTGTAAGAATGTTGCTAAGTGGTGCTGCTGAGAGGTTTTTAGCATGTCGCTATGTTTCTGCTAAATGGTTCAACTTATTTAGCAATAGTAATAATGATGCTTACCTAAACAAACACTACTAAACAGCTTTACATTTCAGTCAATTTCAGTGAATTTGTGATTAGATTGGCAGATACAGCAAGTGTGTGTGTGTGTGTGTACTCACTGGGTGCTCGTAGAGGAGGCAGTGTTGGATGTAGGTCTCTGTTACAGTAGTCCTGATCTGTGCAGCACTCGAGCGCTCGCCGCTGTTTAGAGTTCCCCGTGTCCTAAACACACACGAAGATATATCAGGTCTCTCAGGTGGTCAGTAACACAATGAAACACTACATGCAACTCATTTAACGTTTGTAATGTGACATATTCCAAGTGAAATGTTCATTGCTTGTACAGTGTTCACTGTTTCTAAGCGAAAGTTCAGCTTGAGATTGTATAGGAGCAGGACTTAAAATGAGCGGGTAAAAATAAGCTATGATATTATTCGATAATATAATTTTTCACTGTCCACTTGGCTTTGGCAAAAAAAATTATAACATTTTAATAAACAAATCAGATTTTTATTTTTTCACAATAAGACCAGGGACAGGTATTAAGAACGTAAATAGAATTGCTTTTGGTTTTATGTGTAAAGCATTGGTTCACTTAAAATATTGAATATAGACTAATTTTATGGTGATTTTTGGAGCTTGGCAGTATACATCGCCATTCATTTTCATAATATGGAAAAAAGCAGCTGATAAACTATTTGAATTTGTTTTGTACAGAAAGAAAACCATGGAATGACATTAGTATGGAAGCTTGTCTCCATTGCAGAAATTTAAAAAAGTATCTTATGCTCATCAAGGCTGAATTTATTTGATCAAAAATGTAGGAAAAACCGAAATAATCTGAAATATTATTACAATTTAAAATAACTGTTTTCAATTTGGATATAGTTTAAAATGTAATTTATTTATGTGATGCAAAGCTGAATTTTCAGCATCATTACTAGTCTCCAGTGTCACATGATCCTTCAGAAATCATCCTAATATGCTGATTTGCTGCTCAAGAAACATTTCTTAATATTATCAATGTTGAAAAACATTTGTGCTGCTTCATATTTTTGTGGAAAACTTTTTTCTGCACTCTTTGATGAATATAAAGTTCAAACAATAGAAATCTTCTACAACATACTGTAAATGGCTTCACTGTTACTTTTGATCAATTTAATGCATCCTTGCTAAATAAAAGTACTAATCTCTTTAAAAAAAATCTTACTGACCCCAAACGTTAAATACTCCTGTGCTGCTCCTTTATATTTCACAATTCTTACTTTATTTCCAGCAATTTTGAGTTAAGACATAAAGTTGCATAGTGGCATACAAGTAAGAATTGTGAAATATAAAGGAGCAGCACAGGAGTATTTAACGAGGTGTTTAATTCACAGTGAGTTACGTAAGGCTTTTGTTTCGTCTGTGCTTGAGGACTGATGCACTAACACTTAAGTGGTTTATTTTGGAAATTAGAGCATTTTATGACTCACTCGGCACTGAAACTCTGATCCAACCAGACCCAGACAGCCTGAAGTCACCACAGCCGCTCCACCCTCTTCCTCCACCATGGTGAAGCAGTAACCGTCCGTCCTGAACACACAATACATATGTAATAGCGGGTTCAGATTGTGTGCAAGAGTACACAATTGAGGCGGGATGTGTGCTGATACCTGCACGTGTTATTAGTGGAGTCCTCCGGACAGTGATGGTAGCAGTAACACCATAGGAAGCGCTGAGGTAGAGCCGGCGCATCACTTCCTGTCTCCCGACGTTCTTCCACCTTAACAGAATTCCTCAGCAGCATGGTGTCCAGAACGTTAGCTGGAGAGGAGAAGACAGAGGAAATGGGTCAGTTATCATCCTGTAGCATCTGTCAGAAACTCACACAACCTTTTTCCAACTCAAAAATGTGCTTTATTTCATCTCTTCTTGTTTACAGAGCAAAAATAACAGCGAGAGACCGAATTGAATAATTACTTCAGATATCCATACTCTCAGGATCATAACACACAGCTTTGAAGTATGACATTTATGGCACCTGGGGAAATATGGCTGCAAATATCACATCATTCTCACTCTTTCATCTTCTAAAATTTGCAGAGAAAAAAACGCCCCGAGACATTTTATAAATTAAACAAAAAGGTGGAAATGAAGTTTGGACGGTCTGTCATTCGTTTTGGAGCGATATGAAGAGGTTATTGGAGAAGTTTGTTTGAAGAAGGTTTCTGAATGGATGCTGAACTTGTGAGCAGGTGAGTCAAGGACAGACGGACATCAAGGACATCAATATCCTTCAAAGTCTGAATGAATATTAAATATTTCATATAAAGTTAAGGCTAAATATGTTGGAAAACCTAAAAATACATTTAAATTAAAACAAATTGAAAAATTAACAACAAATCTATACTTGCATGACAACTTGAATATAAAAAAGAAATTTAAAAAAAGTTCAAATGAAAAAAATGTTGTTATAAACCATAATAATCTTGTTGAGAGCACAATTGTGCTTTTGTGTCCATGAGCGAGACACTTAACCTGGGGTTACTGCTGCTGTAATTAGTGCATGCTAAACCACTCTGGGTGAAAAGTAAGTAACAGAGTTACGATACAGGGCTGTAAAGTTGATGTGTGTGTTTTCCTCTCCCACAAGAGCTTGTGCATATGACCGAACACACACACACACACACACACAGTTTTCGACGTCACAAAGGTGCTTATAGAAGCTGACCAAACACCCTTCAGTCAAAATAACTCCACATCTGTGAGCTGTTAAAGACAGAGAGGGGGTGATGAGGAATGCTGTATATAATTTTGACATCAAGGCATAAAATAAAGATGCTTATTTCACGGCTCTCTGGAACACTTTTTCTGATTAGTCGATTGTGGATTTCAGTGGTCAAATATTCTTGTGTATAAGATTAATAATCCTGTTTATATGCCGTAAAAAATTAGGCTCCATATAATACTCATTTTTGCCACTGTGTACTTTAACTAATATATACTGTAATAACTATTAATAATAAATACAGCAGTAAATACAAAATAAACATCAATTTATATCTTTCATAACATAGCTGAGAAACAATATGCAAAGTTTGGTGCGCATATGTTTAATGGAAACTCATTTAAACACATTAAGACAGGCGATGCTAAATATACTAGTGAATGTAAAAAAAATTATTTCAAATTAATGTCTTCTTTTATAAGATATTGTTTATAAACATCTTATATTTTTCAACTTTATGATGATATTAGTGTTTCACAGGACATTAATAAAATTAAAAATATATATTAAATATATAAAAAGATTTATATACATATATATTCACTGATATGCTTATAAATTATATTTGTTTTAATATTATATTCCTGTTATATTACTTATGTAAAAATCTAAATAACTATCTTTATTATTATTTTTCAATTACCTTATTATTATGTATCTTTATTTAAAGGAATAGTTAATCAAAAACAAGTTATAATGTAATATAATGATGTAATAATAACATATTAAAAATAAAACATTCTATATAAAAGTTTAAGTTTAAAAATTCAAGACTATATTTCATATCTATAATGTCCAGTCATATAGCATAAGTCACGATGGGGTCCTCTTCACCCTGTCTGGGTTTATTTTTGTGATAATGAGCACCTGACAGTGCATTATGTTATATTTAGTACCTTAAAGTCAACTTGAGCAGGCTCTCTCTCTTTCAGCAAACTATTCTTGTCTTTCACTCTCTGTTACAAACACTATCACTAGTCTAAACTCACTAATGCACTGCTTATATTACAGAGCCGAACACAGCGCTGCTTTAGTCTGGATAAAGAATGGAGGCTAGTCTGTGTGTGTCTGAAAGCGTCCTCGCACGTCTAATACACATAATTAAGAGACGACTTTAATCCTACAAAGTACAGACGCACTTACACAGACCTGTGAGTGTATACAGTAAGACTTATTCATGTGCGGGACGTCAGGGGCCCCGTGACATAAACACTCGCGCTTTCCCACACACACCGTGAGCATGATGCACTGCTCAATATCTCATCCCATCATTTCACATATGCACACTTTATGAAACACACACACATAAACCCAGACAGGTTTTGGCCCATGCTTGCATAGTTAAGAAAGCCTTGTGAAAACAGTCGTAAACACAGTCACTGCTGTGAGACGTAACGTATAAACAGAACAGCTCATTTATAACCGTTAACCCAAGAGCTTTCAGCTTACAGTGACGCACAACTTATACAGTCAACATCGTGCTGCAGAACCAGCTTTTAGTTTATTTGGTTTTTGCTGGAATATTTATTGATTTCACACATTTTTCACACAGCTATTTATACTAAAAACCTATGTATAAATTTAGTAACACTTTACAATATGATCTCACTTGTTAATATTAGTTGATGCATTAGATAAAATACAATTAAAAATAAATAAAAATTTCATATTTGTCATTACTTATTACTCATATAAATCATACTATTCAAGGAATGTTAACACCTTTTGTTTAAAAAATGTACCATAAAATGTTGAAATTATCATTAATAAGATTCTTAGCTATTATTATTATTATTACTATAGAAATGAACTCATTTAAAAATTAAAATTGACTTAAAAATTATTTTGGTTTATGAAAAATAAAATAAAATTTGTTAAAGGAATGTTAACAACTTTTGGTTTTAAAAATGTAGCATTAAAAGTTCAAATTAACAATATCAAAGATTATTAAAAAATAAGTATTGTTCAACGTAGCTAATAGTGCTGTCAAACGATTAATCGCGATTAATCGCATCCAAAATAAAAGATTTAGTTTACATAATATATGAGTGTGTACTGTGTATATTTATTATGTATATATAAATGCAAACACATGCATGTATATATTCAAGAAAAATATGTTATGTTTATATATTAAATTTATTTATATATAATGTAAAATATGAATATATAAATGTATAAACATAAATATTTTCTAAACAAATACAACTTTTAATTTTAAAAACTAACTTGATTTTTAAATGTGTTTAAAGATGTACTAACATTAACTTAATTAAATACTGAGAAGTTCATTGTTAGTTTATTTTGACTAATGTAGTTAACTAATAATAACTAATGAAACCTCACTGTAAAGTGTTACCAATAAACATGTTTTACTATAAAACTGCACAGATCCCAACGGCTATATAAACTAATAAATAAACTATAGGGGTGTAAGAAAATATCGATACACGTGAGTATCGCAATATTTTGTTTGGCGCTACTGTATAGATTCTGAAAAATGGAAATCGATATAAAAAAAAAATCATACAAGATTCATGGCAGTTGTTTCGTTTTGAGTTCATATCCCAACCGCTAGATAGAAGTCTTCATCTCTGAACTTAAACAGTGACAGGAAATACTAGCATTAGAGCACGCCACTAATGTTAGCGTTAATATAGTTTGCTGCCAGTAATGGAGGATGAAAGAATTGTTCCAGTTCCCATTTCGGTATACAAAGAAGAAATGTGGTGTCATTTGGTCTTTTGTGGTAACATCTGCCACAGTTCCCGTTCCGTGTGAAGAGCCTTCGCGGGGGGTGCGGCGGCGGTAGGGTCGTTGCGCGGCTGCAGCTCTCTCGTGTTGGGGGGCGTTTTGTGCAGTTTGGGCGGGGCTCAGGTCGTGGTCTCTGAGATTCCACATGGAACATAAATACAAACTGAAAAATCCAAGTTGAAAGGTTCTGAGAATGTTCAACATCTGTATTTATTTTATTGTTTTACAACTGTTTTGTTTTCTTTGTTTTCCTGCAAGCACTTTATTTTTCATCGATATTAAGCAGATTATGACATTGTATGTCACAATTGTAAACTTAAATTGTGAACCTTTAAAGCAGGGTCTAAAATATGTATATTATTATATTTTATACATATACATTTAACTAAAGAATCCTGCAGGCACTTGAATTTTTCCCTCTTTACTCGTACTGCACAAAAAGTGGTTCAATAGTGTTGAATATCACAGGGACTGATTATTGCAAATGCAGATCCCAGTGTGTTCTGGTTAAGCAATTTGTATTTATTTATTTTTTGCTAAGGTTTGCATATGGTGGTGTGTTCTTAATGACAGCTTTCCTAAAAATATATCCTATTCCTAAAATAAGAAGTATCCCAATATATTGCCTTGCTTACAGTATCGCAATATTTCATATCGCAAGCCCTGTATCGTGATACGTATCGCCAGATTCTTGCCAATACACAGCCCTATAAACTAGTGTGCCACTCACGGCTGTTTTTGGCTCTGTTCATAACAACGTAAGCGGTGTGAATCTGGCACTGGAGATACACCATCCTTTGTTTCTCACCCTCGTCATTCTCCATCTGGCTGTCAGAGCGCTAATTCTGCTCAATGTGTAGTGAGTCATTTACATAATGTAAATACTGACTCGCCAACTATTTGACTACTTTTCTGGATAACTAGTCAATTAGTAAAAATGAGTAGTTGTGCAACCTCTACTGAAAAGAAATCTGTACTGAACATACAGCAGTTACACTCAAATAAACATTAGAACATTTATTCTATTAAAGCTCAACAAGCAGTATGTCATGTTATGGTCGAAGAAAGATATGAAATATATCACATATATGTTTCAGCTAAATGTCTGTGTTGACTGAATAATACCATGAGTATTTGGCTGATGATACAGGGGGCAACTTTTTTGAGCAATGTTGCTTGGGCACGTTCTCAATGAGAATATGTAGCAAATTTCTATCTGCATACCTTAAATCAGTCGTAGGCCCCGTGTCTCACCTGGTTGCCCGGTGATGCCTACATTAGCCAAAGTTGCCCAGCAATTTTCCTCAAAAAGTTGCTCTGTGTATCATCAGCCTTTGTCTTTCGCTTCACAAACACAGATGTTCTGTATGCCAACAGAAAAACACAGAATATTAAAGATCTCTAAAAGAAGAACGAGGAAAAAAAAAATTGTGTTATGTTTGAGAATTTATAATATTTGTAATAAAACTTTTGTTTACACTATTTATTAATCAAACTGAAATAAAATGGAAAATTAAAAAGTTAATTAAAACTGAATAGTCTTGTACACATTTCTGCGAATGTTTTGTTAGCTTACAAGAGTATGTTATTTTATAAACATTAGCTTGAAAACATTACTATATCCTAACATATCTAAAAATATGCTAAATATATCATGGATTCATAAAAGCAACTTTTTTGTTTGTAAAACAAATAAAATAAAAATATAGCTGCAAGCACCAATTACGGGGCCAGGCACTCCAGCAACAAAATGAGGAGCTAAGCATAGCATGGCGCATCAGACCAAATGCAACAATGAGCACTAAAAGCAATTTTAGGATGATTTCAAATGAAAAATCATAAATACAACCTCTGGTAACATGATTAAATGGCTTATCGCTTTTGACTAACAGGTGACGCTGCAATCAAATCATTTTGGTGTGTTCTGTGTGATGTGACAATGGCGCACACAAAGTTTGTTGTCATTATGTCAAAGCTTTGCAGTGATATAGCCTCAGAGTCATTTTGGCACCATACCTAAAATCTGAAGTGGCGCTGTATGAAAACGGTTTTGTCTATCGACACGAAATACATAACTTTTGTCAGCACGGTCTGAAGATGATCTGACTCAATTTTGGTGAAAATCGGACAAACGGTTGAGGAGGAATTCGAAAATCTATGTTTTCAACATAAGTCAAAATGGCAATCTATTAACACCAGTCTCATTACATTAGGAAAATTTCACAGAAAGCTATTAACATTTATTTGAAATTTCATTATAACCTTTGACCACAAGGTGGCACTGTCTCTAGACTTTTTGAGTACTTTCAGGTCATGGTCTCGATGGTACATACAAAGTTTCGTAATGGTACACCAATGCATTCGTAATATATAGCATTTTATATCATAATACTCTGTTGTAGTCAATGGCAATTTCATGTTTTGTTCAATTATAGCGCCACCAAGAGGCAAAATCCCACCAATTTTTGTATGTTTCCTTAGTGTGTGCCCATACATAAGTGTGTCAAATTTGGTGAAAATATCTCATTTTGTTTTGGAGTTATAGACATATTTGTGTATAAGTAGATAAAAATGACTGCTGACTTTGTTTGCATTTTTGTGCCACTTACTACCAAAATTTTGTCAATTGGGTTTTAGAATTTAGCCGGGACGCTATGTTTCCGAATTTCCTACGGTGGTTTCGTGTCGATCGGAGTAACGGTTTCTAAGATATTGGCAAATGTTTTTTAAGTGCTAAAATGCAACATTGCACAAACCATAATTCAAAAGCTGGCAAGTTTGGTATCGCTGGGCTCGGCAAGGATTCAGGAGTCTAAAAAGGTGACTCCTGTGATATAAGTCAACCCCACCCAAAGTTATAAGCATGTGAATATTATAAGCATGTGAATTTATTTTACCACTAGGTGGCGCTGGCTCGAAACTTCTCAGGCTCCTTCAGGGCATCGTGCTGATGACCCATACCAAGTTTCGTAACGATACATCAATGCGCTCGTAAAATATATCATTTTACTACATAATTCAAAATGGCTGATGCCCAAAATGGCTGACATGGGAAAATTGGATATGGTTTGACTCGGCATGATGCACCAAATCTAAAGAGACCAGTTTTGTGATTTTTGGCCAAACCATTCACAAGTTATAAGCAAAAATATGCATATTTCATATCTCCTGACCACTAGGTGGCACAGCACCGAAACACTGCAGTTAGCCTCAGGTCATGCTTGTTATAACACACACCAAGTTTGGTCTCAATACGCCAAACCGTTGCAGAGATATAGCCTCAGATCCTTTTTTGCGTGCATTACGGCAAATTCGTTAGCGTGTTATTCGAGAATGTTTGGACGAATCAACTTGAATTCCATAACTTTTTATCAGCATTGTCTCAAGATGATCTGAGCCAATTTTGGCGAAAATCAGACAAACCGTCTAGGACGAGTTTGAAAGTAGGTTTTACGAACAATTGAAAATAGCGAAAAAACTAAACCTTATGATTTTTTTAATTTTGGTATCCATTCGACTCGGCATGAGCTAAGGATTCGGAGGAAGAAATAATTTTCATTTTGTGCCTAATGGTTCAAAAGTTATTATCCTAAAATTATTGAAAATTTGGACAAGTGGTGGTGCTAGAGAGTTTGAGTTAGAGACTCCAAACTTGCTATGGTTAATGTTGGCACTGTCCTCTATCAGTGTGCCAAATTTTACAACTTTCCTGCAAGCAGTTCTATGGGCTGCCATAGACGCAATGGAGGAAGAAGAATAAAAAGAATGCCAACGGATACAATAGGTGCCATCGCACCTTCGGTGCTTGGCCCCTAATAAATAAAAAAGTACACAAAAGACTTTGCACATGGGACATCCTATGTAAAAAAAACTTTATGACTAAATATGAATATTTTCTTAATTATTATTAGCTAAATTAAATAACACCAGAAATGAGAATTAAATTAAAATAAAATAAAAAATTTAAAGATTTTTTTTTATTAAATAAAGAGACTCGAATGTCTTGATTCACATCTAAAAATGCATAACTACATTTATTTCAGGATTAAATGCATTTTAGAGCATCCTTTAGTAATTATAATTAGCTTAATTAAATAACAATAGAAGTCAACGGGATGTCCCCAATTACACAGCAAGGTACGAATGTGAGTGTGTTTTCACACACACACACACACACACACACACACACGTTTGTACTCGTTTATGCTACATTGAGGGGAGCAAATGTCCCCACAAGGATAGTAAAACCTGAAATTTTTGACATTACGAGGGAAAAAAATTATAAAAATAGTAAACGATGTTTATCTGAAAGTGTAAGAATGCAAACAGGTTTTCTGTAAGGGGTAGGTTTAGGGTTAGGGTTGGGTTAGGGGATAGAAAATATCAATTGGTCGGTATAAAACTAATAGAAGTTTATGGAAAGTCCCACCAATTCATAGAAACAAACAAACAAACACACACACACACACACACACTCTCAACCAGAAAGAGCTACGACCTTTAACCCCAAAATCCAACCACATCAGTATGTCACAATCAAACCCCACACACCTGTCAATCAAAACCCAGGGCCATCAATCAAACCTGCAGGGGTCTGGAGATAATGAGTATACACAAATGAAAGGAAAAAAGATCAATATAACAGATGCAAGAAAGTGAAACTGCTATGAGAAGAAGAAAAGATAAGACCGGATAATAGATGGAGAACAGACAAAAGAGAGCTACAACTGTGTCTTTATCTGCTGAGCTTTGTCAAGCAAGACTGGCCGTCTGAATGGGCCTGAACTCAATCAAAATCTCTTTTTCGCACTCTGTCAGTCTGATGGCTGAATAAAACCCCTGAGGACAGAGATTTTCACACACAGAGACACTTTTCATTCCTTTACACAGTCAAATAATCACTACGAATCTGTCAGAGAAACCTGACTGCTCCGTTAAGCTGCTTCCTGCTCATCATTCAGTTTTATCTACATGTGTGAATCTATTATGAAGATTTAAAGGACCCTAATGTCTATATAGACAATAATGTCAGATTGTGAAAACAAAAGAGAAACGTGCCTACAGTGATGGATTTACAATGGGAGAATGTAAAGATATGTTTTTTTCTTTAGTAAAAAGTTAAAATTAAGTATAAAATTAAAATTAAGTTTACAATTATAAATTGGCACTGCTCTTTAAGCTTAAATATATACACACACAATATAATTATATAATTCTACTATAACATATAATTAAAATAAAACCTAAAATAAAACAATTATATGAGCTGCAAAGTCATTTTGAGCTGAGAAAGTAAAAAATTTAATAAAATACAGATGTTCAATTTATGTTGAATTTATAACATTCTAATATTTCAAAAAATGCAATAGTTATTTGAGCTGTAAAGTTGTCTAAAATATCCTTTTGGGCTGTGACTACTTTGATCTCTTTTACATCACTTCCACATCCCTTCTGGATATCCTTGTGCAGATACCAAGCAAAAACAACAGTGTTGAAGCTAAAAACACTTGAAAAACACTATATTACTTTGCACATTGCACTTTTAGACAGTTTTATTGGTATAAACACATCTCCTGTTCTATATACAGCGAGGTAGGAATCCAAACTGTTGTCTGTGATAGTTAACAGCATGCCATCAAATGCAGGCTAAAAACAACCTGCAATATTCCTGTAATTGAAATATACATGCAATAATATGCATCTGCAGTCATAACAGGCAGACCGTGTCTCTTGTCGGTGATGCCTGAAATGCGTTTCAGAGCTGCATGTTTCCATGGCTCCTCAGCTAGAGTTCTGTAACTGTCTGTTATGTAAATAAAGAAAATTCCACTCATATCTGGAATGAAACAGCATCTGGATTTCCGAGTCATTTTGACTTTCTGTAAAAACAGACTGTTCCATGTTAATTAGCTGGTGTGATAACCCTGATTTAAATTTCCTGGAAGCATCTAAACATCTTGAGATGACATGAGGCTGCTGCAGGGTGATGAGACTGAGTCTTTATCTGACGCTCACACACACAAGCTGCTAACAGCACTTCATATAAACACCCACTGACACCATATTAAGACAGCAAACACACAGGGAATGCTGCTGTTAACACACCGTGAGCGTGAGGGATGACTGTGCAGACAGCTTATGTGCAAACCGTGGCCTTGTGCTTATGTTTATGCTGAGATGTAATTTACAAGGTCATCTTGAAACTCAATCACGTGACCCTGAACATTCCAGCGACCCTTCACACGGATACACACATACACACCACAGCCGCAACACTCTATGAAATATAAAATAAACACCCAACTTTCAAATAAACAGCAGAGGGAAAACTCAGGCTTCCATTTCAAGAATCTTTCAATGACATGAGAGAAACAAGAACGACTCTCTGGCCAACAGTCAAAACTGAGAATGCATCTTTCACTAACAGTCAATCAGTTAGTGGGATGTGTTCAAAAACAGTGAAACAGAATTAAGCTAAGCACTTGAGGCTGTGCTATATTGTAAATAGAATAAGTGCGTTAATATGGAGCTTGGTATTGTGATAACAATCGGTTTAAAAGTCCTTGTGCGGGGCACAGGAATGGGCGTTTTTACTGCTAGATTAAATATAAGCATCAACTTTGTGGACTTGCCATCACGTTTAGGACCTGAAACAGATAAATATGAAGGGCCGGATTTACTAAAAAGGGCAAATTCAAGCGAAAGCGCAATTCCAAAACAGCACCGATGGGCGTGGAAATATCTGCGGGTGATTTACTGACAACATGCCAATTAAAAAACACAGACGCAACATCTAATTTCCATATTGACCAACGCAATTTACCAAGCGCAGCACAAATTAGCACAAGGATATGTTCAGATTCGGATAATGTGTTCTTCTGGCATTCCAAATAAATATTAACTCTCTTCTACCTGTACTCTGTACTCTGTGTTGCCTCCTCCTAGCAACAACAATGTTTAAGACATGAGTTTTTGCACGTTAAATAATGGTGCAAATACCAGTAATTTGACGAGTGCAAACGTTAGTAAATCACGTTGCGTGATTCATTTTAATACGCTCCTCATAAATTTTGCGTCTGAAAGGGAAACCCCTACAAATTAGAAGTCTGCTACCCGACCCGAGCCCGACGGGTCCCGAAAAATGTGCGGGTTTCGGGTCGGGTTCGGGTTAATGTTTATTGAACAGCGTCGGGTTCGGGTCGGGTTCGGGTTTGTAACTAAGAAAAACTAAATAGGCTATATATAGTTTGCGTGCCGTGTGCTTTGCCTGCTTGCTGTGTTGTGGTGACCGGCACGCGCGAGAGAGAAAGTTGCGTGCGCAGATGTGCAATGTGCATCTGCTACACAGACACACAGGCTCTACCTGTGTGTCTGTGGTCTGTGTAGCCCAGGGGTGGGCAAACTTTTTGGCTCAAGGGCCGCACTGGGTTTTAAAATTTGACAGAGGGCCGGCCCAGTAGCAGATTATGAAACACGATCTCATGAAAGTGCGTATCTATACCACAAATTAATTTCTAGTGCCATTTATACACCAAAAATGTTTTTTGCATGCATATGCTACGTAGCTGTAAACCCCTTGGTTAGGATTAGGGGTGCGGAGTGCGTGCCTATTACACCCCATAAACTGCGTATCATAAGCACTACAGATACAATTCGTGGTATTCGCGCTTTCATGAGATCGGACTGAGCAAACACATTTACGCTGTGGCAACGTCTGCGCGAAATTCAACAACTGAGAGACGACATTCTGACAATACATTTTTTATGCTAAATATCCCCCATTTAGCATGTTATGTTTTGAGGTTAATTTTTAATTAGTCAGATGTTAGATAACCTCGGGTTCGGGTCGGGTTCGGGCTTAACATGTAAATGTATTTGTCGGGTCGGGTCGGGTCGGGTTAAATGATCGCGGGTACGGGCCGGGTTCGGGCTTCAGTTTAAAGCCCGTGCAGACCTCTACTACAAATGCATATTCAATAACATCAGGCACAAGAATAAATGTGTCCACGCCTTTTCAGCGCTAATTCTTCACTGCGAATCTTTAGTAAATCCTGACCGTACTATTTTAATGCCAAAAAGCAGTTTGCGCTGGTGCAAGCTGTTAGTAAATCTGGCCCTATGTCTGCTTTTTAGAACAAAGAAAAGGAGGATGGTGAGCATGTGGCAACACTTCGCATATTCATGCATGTGTGCAGCAAAAGATTAAATACAATTTGAAGCAAACTAAAATTGTCCTTGCAAATGTGGCTAAAGATGACTATTGGCAATGGATAGAGAGTTGGACTTGTAACCCGAAGATCGTGGGTTCGAGTCTCAGGTCCGGGAGGGATTGTATGTGGGGGGAGTGAATAACCAACACTCTCTCCACCCTCAATACCAGACTGAAGTGAGACCCTTGAGCAAGGCACCGAACCCCCAACTGCTCCCCGGGCACCGCAGCATTGGCTGCCCACTGCTCCGGGTGCATGTTCACTACTGTGTGTACACTTGATTGTGCAGAGCACAAATTCCGAGTATGGGTCACCATACTTGGCCACACACACACACCACTTCCCCCCCTATTCGCCATATTGTTAAGGTGTGTTCACATTTACCATTTAGTCATTTTAATAGGAATCCATGTGATTGGGAATTTCGAAAAGGTTAAAGATTTTTCCCTTGCAGATTTAACAACTGGTTCAAATTGGTCATGCGGATTCAACACAATGACCTACAGAAAGCTGCTTGGTTTGAAAATGATTTCTGTGTGATTTGTGCTTCCTGCATTGCTACACTATTGACAATGTTCAATGGATCTTTTTGCCTGTGAAATTTCGCTAATGTGACCACACCTTTAGGCAAGACTCACAACAGAGTGAGTGAAAACTTTTTAACCATTAATATATTATAATAATGGACATATTTTTGATGATGTATGTGAATGTTGAACAACATTTAAGCTGACGTTATCCAATTTTCTTGGCACATAGCTCATTTGCACATAGAAAAACAATTATAAAATAGTGCAGACAGAAAGAAAAATGCATTCTTTCTTTTTGCCAACTTAAAGATCTCTATAAATCAAAACTGAAGCTTTGTGGATTTTCAGACAATGTTGGTCAGCTTTCAGGTAATTTTCATGTTAATGTATAAAAATAAAAAAAAACGTACCGAAAAGCATACCTGTTTAAAATATCTTCCTCTTACAGGAAATCAAACTAAAAACTCATCTTGCACTCATGGGCGTATAATTTTTTTTTTAGTTTTGTCCAAACAAATGCTGTCTACAATGAGAACATCCCTCCCACTAACACCCCCAGTGACAAGTCATAGCTGTGATATAAACCTAAATTTTTTAGCTATTTGGAAAAAATAACTGGCTATGCTTTTCAGTATGTCCTTTCCAAATTTTCCACTTTAACAGTAAATATTTCAACAAGAAGCCATTTCAGTGAACTCCCACACTTCTCACTCTCTGCTGTGAAATCTGTTCATGATTACTGCATAAAATCCTTTCAGCACAAACTGAAATAAAAGAAGGCCAATAAACCCTCAGCTGTCTATCCAGGTGGGGCACTGGAACGCTCAGCCTACGGATCAGGAGAGAAGTGAAAGGTGGGAACAGGTGCGTCCACGGACGGGTTCAATACTAAAGATAGAGACATGAAAGAGAGGGCAGATTATAAAGAACAGAAGATAAAGGCATTAAGATGGACTGACACACAACACCTCCAAATAGCAAGTCCAGCTGCTTCTTTCCCATGATGCACTTGGGTTAGAGTGAACCATAGAAATACAAAGACAGAATAGAGTTTCCCAAACTGGGGTTTGTGATTTGATGAAAAGCTAATCATAAAAATATAAAATTAAATATTAAAATATAAATATAATATAATTCTATAAATATAATACAAATGTTCATCTAAATACATACAATCTAAATATAACAAAAAAATAAAAACACTTAACAAACAATTATTTTATTAGGTCTAATTTACTGATATAGTGCTTTTTGAAATGCACATTTCAAAGCAGCTGTACAGAAAATCCCGATGTTAATATTTATGTCTTAGTATCTTCGCTCCTCATATTTGCTTTTAGCAATTAATATTATAATTTTGTGATGATGCAAGCAAGCAAGGAGTCATGTGACCATTAACCATCAGAGAACTGTGAAAATGCAAATCTGCTGTTAAAGGGGTCAAATGATGCGATGTTTTCCTTTGTCTTTGGAGTGTTACAAGCTGTTTGTGCATAGATAAGATCTGTAAAGTTGCAAAGATTAAAGTCTCAAACCCAAAGAGATATTCTTTATAAAAGTTAAGACTGCCACACCTTCCTAAAACGGCTCATTCAAACACGCCCCCACATGTCTACGTCACGATGTGGGAAGATTTGCATAACACCGCCCAAACGTATACGCAATGAAAGAAGACACTGTGTGTTTCGTTGTGAAAGCGAAAGTACTTTGTTTGACCTTCCAAATGAGTACACAATTAAAAATCAGTTGTTAAGTTGTATTTACAACACTGTTCCAGAACAGTACAACGCAAATATTCGAGTGTGTGCAGCGCATTTTATGGAGGACTGTTTCCTGATCCTGGGAGAGAGTAGGCTAAAATGTGAACCCTATGAATGGCTGTGAACACTATAAAGTGGGACAATTCTAGCATTGCAAGGACAGTCTGGTGCTTCTGACTCACAGCCTATAAGTACATTTCGCATAAAAAGACCGTATGAGTCATTATAATCAGTAATTGTGTCCTCACTGAATGCAACAAATGCCTCATTTGTAATGGGTTTTATTGTTTTAGTCTCGTCGGGACACAATACGGTAAGGGGCGTAACATTTCCGTTACACACTTGAGGTATTCGGCCAATCACAACACACTGGATAGCTGGCCAATCAGAGAACGATGAGCTTAGTAAAAATTTATGCGTTTCAGAAAGGCGAGGCATAGAAGAGCAACAATAATGTACAGTATGTGGAAATAATGTGTTTTTTGAACCTCGAACCGCGTAAACACATTGCATTACACCAAATACACAAAATAATGTTCTTTTTAACAACATCATATGACCCCTATAAATTATTGAAACATTAAATTAAAATATTAGGGGGTACTTCTAGTAAAAATTTTACCGTAAAGGTTTTTGGTTGACAAAAATGTATATATAAGGCTAAAGAATGGGCCAATAACTAGTTATGATGACCCTAAATAATAATTTTATGTAACTTTTATGTTTATGTATATATATGTGTGTGTGTGTGTGTGTGTTTATTAACAGGCACGATGACCCTAAATAAGAATTGTAAGTAATTTTTATGTTTTATTTTTATTTATTTTATATATTTATTGCTTTTGTGTTTTACCAAATGTGTACTTTTTAAATATAGTGTCTATTAAAGTTGAAAATGACTGTCACAAACCGAAACAAATCTTGTCACCTGTTACTTTTCTCACCGCTGGTCAGGATGGACCAATTACAGTCATTTTTGGTTGCCGTATAAGACTTTGCTGGGGCAAATATTTAAAATGAACAGATTCAAATGATTATACATTTTAGAGTACAAAAATGTACAATAAGACAAATAACACCAAGAGGTCTGAATGTGAACATGAATGTTGCTCCTCATCATTAACTCCATTAATAATACACTACAGCACTGGCTCCAGGCTGACTACACACAGAGTGCTGTTTCTGAGTGTTACTGTTTGCAGTACCGCTGTTCTCTATCATTAAAAAGCCATTAATAAATCAAGAAAGTTCAGGCTCCAGACTGACTCTCACACACACACCTGAGCAGCATTCAAAATCCATTAAGTGAGTATTCACACAGGGACCAGAGGCTCATTCAAGCCTCGTTCTGTGCTCATGACATGAGTTAAATCAGGTGAGTGCAAACACACTTAGACCTCTCTGAACACCACACTTTAACCAAAGAAAGATGGGAAAACATCACAAAAGCAATGACTGTCTTCATTGTTCCTTACTTTGCAGTTTCTGCAAAATATACACTATTGTTTGAAAGGTTTCTTTACAGAAATTATTACTTTTATTCAGCAAGTATGCATTAAATTGTTAGAAAGTGACAGTAATGACAAATGCATCATTCATTCATTCAGTAAAGATATGTATAATGTTACAAGAAATGTATAATTTTTTTAATAAATGCTGTTTTTTTTTACTTTCTAGTCATTAAGGAATCTTGAGCAGCACAACTTTTTTAACATTATTAATAATAATGTTTCTTGAGCAGCAAATCAGCATATTAGAATGCTTTCTGAAGGATCATGTCACTGAAGACTAGAGCAATGATGCTGAAAATTCAGCTTTGCATCACAGGAAAAAGTTACATTTTAAAATGCATTCAAATAGAAAACAGTCATTTTAAATTGCAATAATATTTCATAATATTACTGTTTTTCCTGTATTTTTTAATCAAATAAAATGCAACCTCAGTGAGCAAAAGAGATTTTTAAAACATCACAAATCTTACCAAAACCAAACTTTTGAATAGTAGTGTAGTTGCTGAATTTTTAAGGTTCATGACATCATATCTTATTAAAAGAATTACAGAAAAAGCCACAATATGTTCATAATGCAATTTACGCATGAAACTGAAGAGTCTGGATTGTTTTTAAATAATCAGAGCATAATTCCAATGCAAGTCAACTGAGAATCTCTGCGTTTGGACAGTTTTAAACATAATTTTACACAAATTATCCAAAAACAATAAAAGTCAATAATAATAGTGATACAAGGAACTCAGAAAGGATGAGCAGCGTTTGCGTCCAGTAAATCACAATCTCATTTATAAATCATGTTACTGTGTAATTTAACAATTTTGGTAGAGAAAAACAGCAGATAAAATGCTTTTCAAAGTCACAATTTATTCCAGCCCGTGTAAGAATAATATCCAATAAATTTTGACCACTTTATGATCACATTTTACTGAAAATCATGTCTTTCGCAGAAATCTCCAGTTCGGAACATCCCATGAAGCTTGTCTGCATTAGCTACAGTAACTATGGGGCGTGGAGCTAAGCGAAGAGTCAATTACAAAGCATGAAAACAGTGATATAAACACACAGTATGTGATTGTAACATGAAGTGTTCACGTCTACGCTTGGGTACTTTGGATAAAACAATGTCAGGACGAATCACTCTGTGGTACTGTATTCCTGCTTGGCACCAAAATATGTGACTAACAAAATGACATGCAAACAAATCTCAGCTTCTCGCTCTTGTATGGTCTCAAACGCTCTTTTGTTTTCTTTGATTCCTCTCTTCAACACCTCTGTCTTTCCCACACTCCAAAAATCCAGCGTGGAGCTACATCTGCCAGCTGTCCGTCACAATTTTCTGGACTCCAGCCATCGAGCTGACTGCAGCTGGACGGCCGTGATATAGTCTCCCTGAGCAGCTTAAAGCAGAACATTATCGTTTAAGAGTGACTACGCTATGAAAAGAAATCTAAATCACTTCATTTATCCAACAGGTGGCCGCTGACAGTGAAAAGACAAACCTGTAACGGCCATTATTAATCAGAGCCATCAGAGAATAAACCTCGAAACCTCCCAGGAAAAGAGGTGAGAAGGTGATGAGAACGCTGATGAAAGGCAGTTTTTCCTCTGGGATATGAGACGTGCCCTCTGTCCAAACCAAACAGGAAGTGAGTGTTTCAGACGGCGCTGTCAGTGAGGTGTGACTGAGAAGACCATCCCACAACTGCAAGACTGAAAAATGTTGGTCTTTATTATTTTCTCAATAAATTAACTTTCTGTGTTTCTCATGCTGTCTGATCAGAAATCATCATAAATAAACCAATGTTGGTCCAATCTGGTTTATGCAGGTTATACTGTTAGACAGAGTAACACCAGCAAATGTCTTGGTGTAACTGGTTGGGTTCTTGGCTGGGGGGGGGGGGTTCCGTAATTGGTTTTTGCTGGTCTGAAGTGGTTTACCATAGGGGTGCTCCGATCAGGATTTTTAAGGCCTGCACTACTGCAGACTGCTCCTGGAGCGCACTGCCGGATCGCAACCGTGTACAGTGTGAACACTTTAAAATCTGTTAACTTGCATGGAAAAAATATGCACCGCAATACTGACAAGCTACGCAATATCCCGTTCATTATTGCTGATATATCGCCTTCGATAATGAATGCGATATTGCGTAGCTTGTCAGTGAACTACGGTACGGCTCCGTGTATTAAATGCCGCTCCGTTTGAAAACAGCTGATGGAGATTTAGCGCCAATCAAGGAACCGGCTTTACTGACGAGATGCGCATGCATATCGCATGCAATATATCACCCGGCCCTACCACATACATTTACATTTACATTTATTCATTTAGCTGACGCTTTTATCCAAAGCGACTTACAATTGCTATATATGTCAGAGGTCGCACGCCTCTGGAGCAACTAGGGGTTAAGTGTCTTGCTCAGGGACACATTGGTGTCTCACAGTGGATTCGAACCCGGGTCTCTCACACCAAAGGCATGTGTCTTATCCACTGCGCCATACACACTGCAAACGGAGTATGTGTGAACCCGGTGTTGTGTGTGTGTGCTTAGATTGTGCATTAGTGCACAGTCTCCAGGAGAGTGCACGAGTGCTGAATGGTTAAACACTGGCAAGAATTACAAAGAAATGCCATTCATAAATTTTAGTGAAGATGCAACACAGCCTCTATAGTGCAAGTGATAATTCCTATGGCAATGTCAACTGTGCAGTGTGCAGCTCACTTATAGTGCAGACGCAATGTGATCTGAAGCCATTTGCTTATTTTGAGAGGGAAATAGAGAGCGTGCGGTCATAATAAATGTTCTGTAAAATAAATTATTATTATTAATTTTATCATATTATTTTATTAAATTAAAAATTACAAACATTGCTTGTGTAATATTTCTCTGTAAAATAAATTATAATAGTAATAAAACAAGAAGTTTATTATTAGTATGAATTAAAAAATATATATATTACTATTGCGATTTATCTTAGTAAAATAAACTATAATAGTAATGAAATAAGTAAAATATAAGTATTTATTAGTAGTAGTAGTAGTAGTAAAATTTGTTAATAATAATCATAGTAATCCGGTTTCTTTGTAGCACAACTGTAAAATGACAATACTAAAATTAATTACTTAATTGCTTCATTTTCAAACATTAAACAATCTTTTATTTTTGGTGGAAAACTGCAAGAAAGCTTCTCTTTTGTTTATAAGCACTTCTCGTTACTAGTTGGCACAAGTTGTGATCCCAAATGCTCATTAAAGACCCAAACTCGTACTGTAGAACGTGTTGAGTAGCATTTACTAAAAACCGAGCTAGTTTGAAACACTGAAAACACCAGATCACTAGCTGCTCCCGTGTAAATGAACACAGTGTCGTGCTTCACTTTGAAACATGCAACACGTCCATTCATTTAATTAAATCACAGCCATTATGCCATTTCAGTTTCATTTCAAATAATCGTGCAGCCCTACTGGTTTATATATACGCCACAAGCAGCAGACCCGCATCCAATCCCACACAAACATATATGCTAACACTCAGACAGACACTCACAGTCGACATGCATGAGCTGGCGTGGCGGCAGTGAGAGCGATGGAGAGCCTGAGATGCTGTGGACTGTAAATAAACTGACAGAGACACCGCAGGCTCCTCTCCGCTCGCTGGACAGCGGATGAGTTCATTGTGCGCCTGGATGTCGGGAGACAGGTCTGGACCGTGTCTGAAGGTTATTATGGAATGGGAAATGATGGAAATGGCTGATGATGGAACCTTCACTCTCTCTTTATCGCTCAGGAGGCAAGAGACAGCAAGAAGTAATTATGAGTGTACAAATAAGCCAACACAAAAAGGATGAGAACATCAATTTCTTTAGCAGCTTAGATTTAATAAATTTTATAGATTTAATAAATGATCATTTTACTAAAATACAGAGGAGAATTTGGACACTTAAATCACACTTATAAATGGGTAAATGACTTTGCAATAATATAAAAAAATGCAAAAAAAATAAAAAGAATTAAAATACATAATTATTTAATTTAATAATAAAATTGCTCTGTTGGCAGTGGAGTCAAGACATTTGCAAATATGATTAAAAGATGAATATGAGACAAAACTTCAGAATGTCACATTTTATTATTAGCCGTTTCAACACATACATGTTTTACCAAATAAAAAGAACAGCACTTTTAGAGTTCATCCCACTCATTGATGAGAGCATAAGTATTGGGACAGTTGAACATAAGGCAGATATAAAAGATTAAAAGCTATTATTTAGTTGCAGATCCCTTGCACACAATCACAGCAGTGAGTCTGTGACCCATAGACATCACCAGACTCTTGGTCTCATCCTTTGAAATGCTTTTCCCAGCCTTTAATGCAGCCAATTCCAATTGTTGCTTGTTTTGGGGAGTTTCTGCCTTTACTCTCCTCTTCAGCTGGTGAAATTCATGTTCAATCAGATTTAAATCTGGAGATTGACTTGGGCAATCTAAGACTTTCCATTTCTTTGCCCTTATAAATTCCTTGACTAAACTGGCAGGGTGTTTTGGGTCATTGTCCTGATGCAATATGAAGCACTTCCCAATGAATCTGGTGGCATTTTCTTGAATATTGGTAGGCAAGATGGTTTTGTACCCTTCCAAATTCATTCTGCAGCCATACATGCCCATGCCACGACACCACCTCCACCATACTTTACAGATGAGGCTGTATGCTTGGGATCATTTGCAGTTCCCTTTTTTCTCCACATTTTTGCTTTCCCATCACTTAGATAAAGGTTCATCTTTGTCTCATCGGTCCATAAACACAGTTCCAAAACTCTTCTGGCTCACCTTTGTGCTTTTTTGCAAACTCTAATCTTGTCTTTCTATTTTTGGAGCTGGTCAGAGGTTTGCATCTTGCTGTGTAGCATCTGTAATTCTGCGTCAAAGTCTCCTGAGGACAGTAGATTGTCAGAGCATCACCCCAGCTTTCTGGAAGTTGTTGGTGATTTTACAGACAGGTCTTTTAGGATTCATTTTCACAGCTTTTATGATTTGTCTGTCATCAAATACTGTTGTTTTCTCAGCCGATCAGGTCGTTGTCGGTTGCTGGTGTCGCTGGTGGTTTCCAAACTCTTGATTTCTCCATGCCCTTTGTTTTTGCTAGAGCTCTAACTGACTTCCTCTTTTCTTTTAGCATCCAAATTGCTTGCTTTTCTCTCAAAGTCAGCTCCCTCGTCTTCATCCTGGTTTGTGTGTGTCATCATCGAATGCAAGATTCAGAATACAGAAGTAATGGATATAACTGATACGACACATTCCCTGCTTTTAATATCTGAAGAATTAATGCAACAGGACACAGCTGATCACTTAGAAAGACCTGCGAGGCAACTGCTCCAATACTTATGCTCCCATCAGATAGAGGGATGAAACTCTAAAAGTGCTGAACTTCTTAGCTGGTAAAACATCTATGTGTTGAATCACTCAATAATAAAACGTGACATTCTGAAATTTTGTCTCATATTCATCTTTTAATTATATTTGTAAATGTCTTGACTCCACAGCCAACAGAGCAATTTTGACTTTACTGTTCCAATACTTTTGGAGGGCACTGTATGTATGTATATATATATATATATATATATATATATATATATATATATATATATATATATATATATATATATATATATATATATATATATATATATATATGTATATGTATATATACACCACTGTATGTATATACATACATACAGTGGTGTGAAAAAGTGTTGGCCCCCTTCCTGATTTTTTTTTTTTTTTTTTTTTTTTTTGCATGTTTGTCACACTTTAATGTTTATGATCATCAAACAAATTTAAATATTAATCAAAGATAACAAGTAAACACAACATGCAGTTTTTGAATGAAGGGTTTTTTTTATGAAGGGAAAACAAAATCCAAACCCACATGGCCCTGTGTGAAAAAGTGTTTGCAAAAGATCATCAAAAGCTACACATCATGTTGAGATCCAAAGAAATTCAGGAACAAATGAGAAAGAAAGTAATTGAGATCTATCAGTCTGGAAAAGGTTATAAAGCCATTTCTAAAGCTTTGAGACTCCAGCGAACCACAGTGAGAGCCATTATCCACAAATGGAGAAAACATGGAACAGTGGTGAACCTTCCCAGGAGTGGCCGGCCGACCAAAATTACCCCAAGAGCGCAGCGACGACTCATCCAAGAGGTCACAAAAGACCCCACAACAACATCTAAAGAACTGCAGGCCTCACTTGCCTCAGTTAAGGTCAGTGTTCATGACTCCACCATAAGAAAGAGACTGGGCAAAAATGGCCTGCATGGCAGAGTTCCAAGACGAAAACCGCTGCTGAGCAAAAAGAACACAAAGGCTCGTCTCAGTTTTGCCAGAAAACATCTTGATGATGAAAAGTAACACAGCATTTCAGAAAAAGAACATCATACCAGCAGTAAAATATGGTGGTGGTAGTGTGATGGTCTGGGGCTGTTTTGCTGCTTCAGGACCTGGAAGACTTGCTGTGATAAATGGAACAATGAATTCAACTGTCTACCAAAAAAATCCTGAAGGACAATGTCCAGCCATCTGTTCGTGACCTCAAGCTGAAGCGAATTTGAGTTCTGCAGCAGCAGGACAATGATCCAAAACACACCAGCAAATCCACCTCTGAATGACTGAAGAAAAACAAAATGAAGACTTTGGAGTGGCCTAGTCAAAGTCCTGACCTGAATCCTATTGAGATGCTGTGGCATGACCTTAAAAAGGTGGTTCATGCTCGAAAACCCTCCAATGTGGCTGAATTACAACAATTCTGCGAAGATGAGTGGGCCAAACTTCCTCCACAGCAGTGTAAGAGACTCATTGCAAGTTATCGCAAACGCTTGATTGCAGTTGTTACTGCTAAGGATATTAGCAACCAGTTATTAGGTTTAGGGGGCAAGCACTTTTTCACACAGGGCCATATGGGTTTGGATTTTGTTTTCCCTTCATAATAAAAAACTTCATTCAAAAACTGCATGTTGTGTTTACTTGTGTTATCTTTTATTAATATCTATCATTACATAAAAATTATGTAAACATTTTATTAAATACTATATTATATTATTGATTGTATTATCAATATTTAATATTTTTATTCTGATTTAATAAATATTTATATGATATTTATTAAATTGTATTATTAAAATAATTTAAATTTTATTACTGAATCATTTATTAAATAATATGATTAAATATATAATTTAATAAATATCACAATCGCACTTTAAGCAAACACTATTTTAAAAAGTTTGTTATGTTTGAACTCGTTAAACAGAAGATACACTAAAATAAATAGGAGAACTGACTTAAATAAAAAGTAGAAGACATTGAGCAAAGTGAAGTTATGTTAGTTATGTCTGAATGCAATGACTTTCAGACAGTGCCCAAATAATTGTGGATGCTTCTGTACATGTGGCCTTTATACACCAAATTTGGTTTATACTACAAAGTGCTAACAGTAAATTAACATTTATTAAAGCAAATACAAAATTACATTACTTCACTATGCAATTAAACCCATTTACAGAAGGCAAAGTCACTGATTATTGAAATAACGAAAAACGTCTGACTAGAAAACACAAAGTCAAACAGGTGTGTGAGAAAGAAAGTCTGTTGTATAGATTAAACACCGAGTGATTTCAAAGCTGGACCTCCAACTGTGTGTAAAACAAGTGTTAGGCAGCTGAGAGGCTGATAGCACACTACCAAACAAGAAACACACATAGCAACACCTGGCTGACCATTTGGCACACCATCACTACCACCAAACATACAGAACACCATAAAGCACATACGCTGTACATACTAACAAAGAAATACAGACACTGCATGAATGACATTGCATCAGATAAATATCATTAAATTATAAATGTTTATGTTTAACTAATAATATTTATAATTGATCATCAAATTAAAATATGAAAATCTAATTTAATAAAATATATTATTGTAAATAATTTATATTCTACTTTATGATTTAATTTCATTATATTATAATATAAATAAAACAAATATTATTTTATTGAATATTTATATTACATTATATTATTAATATGTATATTAAATTGTATTATTCATAATATAATTTCACTTACATCTATCACTAAATAAATACCTCTCAATCCCATTTCAAGCAAAAACATTTCATGAAAAGTAGTTTGTTAGGTTTGAAACACTGAGCAAAACTGAACAAAAGTGAAGTCAAATGGCGTATAAGATCTCTTTAATCACACTAATTTCTCCTAGATGAGGCCGTAACCATCAAAGATGGCAATGACTGATTCGTAAACCTTTACATTTGTTCTTCTCCCCAGTCTAGCATATTTGCTTGCCTCCAGATACCAATGAGACTAAATGGAGAGCAAATGGAGACTTTCGCTTGAGTAAATGACACCAGTAATTTTATCTGTTTTCAAGTCCCAAAAGAGATCTTAAAAATGTGCTCAATCACACCAAGACACAACAGTCTGCCATCAACAGTCAACAGAGATCTCAATATGAACTCAAGTATTTCTCATCAAATTCACCCAAAAGCAAATGATCTGCTTTCCACGTTGATTTTATAGCTCTATACTGACTGTATGTCAACCATTGACAAAGATATTTTAGAAGAAATATCTTGACACTTAGATGAGACATAACTGAGAACTCAATTAAAGTATCCTGAGCTATACAGCAGAAAGTGAATGTGTGCGGCGATCCGTAGAGAGACCAGCTGCATTACAGATCCTGCATTAGACACACAGAACTGCAGTCAGTAAATGTTCTGAAGGTTGACACTCACCCAAGTTCTCCTCCATAAGTCCCAGAAGTCCAATGACCAGCACACAGACCCAGCGCAAGCAAGTCCTCAAGAGATCCATCTTCTGTGTGCGCAACTCCAGCGAGCGAGTGAATCCCTCAGCTGTCTGCTCAGCACACACTCTTGAGTGTTTATGTGTGTCCTCTACAGAATGTGAGAAACTGCACACCACACAGCAGCCTCAATCACAGCTTCACACCGACTGCCCAGCGAGAGAGAGAGAGACAGAGACAGAGAGAGGGGAGGAGATTATTCACAGTCTTACACACAGTAGCCCCAGTGTAGTTGGGCCAAACCCCACCCCCACTTTGAGACCATGCCCCCATATTTTCACCTCACCCCCCTTTTGCCTTCTTTTTACCAAACACACCAGCTGAATGCAATACAAGTATACTGCTTCTTGCATATTGTGCACTGCTGCATACTTATCATCACAGAAATAAATGATTAAAAATAAAAAATTATCTTAGGAAATATACTATATAATTTATGTTGTTAATAAATATTCTATTAATAAACACAATATAATAATAAATCTTTTTTTTTTTTTTTGTAAAAATGTCTTAAATTTCGGAAATTTTAATAGATTTTATCAATTTTAATTAGAACAACCCAAACACTTCAAGAACAGGGAGAGCTAACTAAAACTAATAAGCAAACAAACAAGAGAACGAGAGGTCAATTGAACCGTGCTCCCTTTTACTGAGGCTTCTGGATAACCAATCAACCAGTAAATGTGTGAAACACACACACACACACACACACACACCTCTCCCAAACATAACGAGCAGCAATGGAGGTCATCTTTAAGCTTTGACCTTTGACTCTTCTTCCAATTTGTACAAGGTTGACCTTTAACCCATATCAAACTCAGTCTGAATGAAGCTGGAGGAAAACAAAACCTTGTAAAGTAAAGACAAAAACACGCAAGCTTTGTTCCCAACTACACAGCCCATATACTCACTGCTGATAAATACGGTTGTCACTCCTTCTCTAAACACTTGATCCTGTTCTGTGCACAGAGTTCTTATATTTACTGAAGCGACAACCAAACTCCATCCTAAAACATTCAGATTGTGAAAACACTGCAAGAAAATGATTTTCATACTCGGACTTGTCTTAGAATTATACCGTTTTCCAGTTCAAATATCAAAACATTCCTAAATCAAGATACAGTACATTCATTCTTAAAACTTAAGTGTGATATTAAGTTGGATATTTAAGTTATCTCAACAAATTTTAAGTTTTTACAACTAACTGCAGCAGCATTTTTACAGTGCTGGAAAACAAGACAAAAATAGCAGAAGTATTTCTGAGTATTAAGTGAAGTGAAGCAGTGTTAATTTCGTTGACGAAGACAAAAAATATTCGTCAACTAACCTTTTTTCTGTGACTAAGACGAGACGTTGACGAGCTAAAACTAATATCTGATGATAAAAACTATGACGAAATTTATGCGCGTCTTCATTAACAAGACGAGACGGGACTAACTTGTTATTTGAGGACTACCGGACATTCAAAATACATCCTATAGGCTAAGTTAACTGTCTTGTCTTTCAAAATGTGCATCTCTGTCATTGGATAAGGTGCGTTTGCATGGCAGCCGCGGTGGACGGATAAGCTACCAAAACGCGAACTAGTGATCTGAAACAATGGCCTCAGCAAACGAAGGGTTAGGGAGTGGGTGACCAGACGTCCCGTTTTTCCCGGGAGTCACAATTCATTGTCGATTAACTTAAAGTCAGTGAAGGTGCGATAGGCGGAAACGCGCTGATAGAAGTGCTCTCTCTCGCGCACGCTCCACTTTTTCAGTTCTCATACAGCGCGCGATCAGTTCTCAGTGCTCAAATACACACACAGCAGTCCACATGTCTCTCATGTAGAGTATCTCACGGATACTCTACATGAGATCCCAACGTTAGGAAAGAATGGATGAACTTAATGAACTTTTTTTTAATGAAGTTCCAGACAGTCAGTAAGAACTCTGTCTTTTGCTTACTTTAGTTTATTTTAGCGTGGGTTCGTTTACAAAAAATTCACAATTCGATGCCGGATGCTGTATATTGGATCTGACAGTCATGTCGCAACACAAGTGGGACTAGCTGTTTTTATTACGTGATCACTATTGCTTTGTCTGTTAAACAGATCATTTGATGAGTATTTATGCGTTTTTAACCTAAATCACAGCAGCATCCATCTATGAGGAATACCCTATTACCTCTGAATTATGTTTTTTTTTGTTATGTAAAAATCTTGATAACATAAGTGGACCTCAGAGAACAGTACAAAATAAAAAATAGAGGCAGTTCATGACCTCCTTAAGTGTATTAGCCAACTTTTCCGTCAACTTGCAATGCATTCTTGGTTTGCCAAGTTACCAAAAATATCCAAAATGGCACGTTAAATGACGTATCTTATTAGAAAGCCAAATGTAATGCTGTGTTCCTACCTTTTGGAACAGTCGTCATGTCAGGAACTATTTATAAATGTTTCACGTCATTCCAAAGAAAAACGTGTGTTTGTAATTGTTCGTTTTAAAAACTCCTATAAATATTGCAGTAATTCCCCTATAACCACCTTTCACAATGCAATCATTCCCTTCAGACTAAATCATGCCCCACCCCACATTTTTTTGTTGAATATCCTATTTGACTTAGAAATGCATCACAATACAAAATACAAAAGTAGTGCGTGAATGCCATTTCATGTTACTTTACAATGCTCTCTAGGAAGGCAGCTTAGGGATTTGTCCCGAACGACTGTTTTCATTTATTTTATGACTGTTTGTGATGATCAAATGACAAATCCGATGCATTAAATCAACAAACACGCATTCCCCACTAAAGCCATAATGGCAGCAACACCCTGACTAACACCAGCCAATCCGTTCCATCTGTTACCCGGCCCACGCTACAAACTCATCTTCCAAATGTTTGCTCCTGTTTTCACAGCTGACAGGAGGGATGCGTTAGTCTGTTAAAGGAGCGTTTGTCAGCTTTCGGTTCGTGCGAATGTGTGTTTTGATGCCATTAGGAGAGGTGAGTGTTCTGTCACTGCCATTATGTGGTGTGCCACAAAGCGAGGTGTTGATTGTCCAAATGTGGAGGTGAAAAAATCAGCAGCAAAAATAGACCTTCAGCTGTCTGAACAACACACGCATGCTTTTGGAAACAGGGATCACCTAAATAGCACTGAAACTAATAAAAGCATAAACAGTTTAAACCTAGACAGCGGCTCAGACAACGGTTATGTTTCCAAACTCAGTGGGCTGCCTGTGCTGGCGGCATTTGAAGGCAGTAATGAAAGATATATTGGCCAAAATGTAATATATATAAAATACAAGGTTGTCATACATTTAAAATTGAAATTCATTTCATTTAAATTGTAATTTAACATTTATATTTAATTTTAAATTAATTACTGAATTTAAAACATTGACAGACAAACTGAGAGAAAAGTTGATTAAAATACTTAACACTTGCATTTTTTTAGATATTTAAAAATATAAAAATATATTATATATTTTTTTAGATATTTAAATCAAAAAAGTATTAAGTACAAGGTTTTAATATATTAAAATTAATTTAATTCAATTTAATAATTAATATGATTTAGACTTTTGTGTGCTGTGCGTATCAAATCATATTATACAGCTGAATATGTTTTGGAACACATCCTTGTGTGTGTACGTGTGAGAGAGAGAACACCTCAATGACCAGGATTTGCAAGCGAAAGGTCAGAGGTCAGTGTAATGACCTGAAGAGACTCAGCGACACCACACCTGTTTGAGATCATCCGCTTGGTCACATACCATCACACACCAGTGTCTCCTGCACCGCTATTTAACAGTGAGCTTCTGAATTCACAACAATGAATAAGCTATGTGCACATAAGGCAACATATTATGAGTGAATTATTTATTTGAACTGTTTTTTTGTCAAAACGACAAATGTTAGGAATGGAATACTACTATACTATTTTTACAGAATACAGTATCGTGCACTGTATACTCACTCCTACAACATTTAACAAAATGTAAACGACACAACCAGAACACATTGCAGGAACACTAGAGATACAGTATCCCACAATGCAATGCACTTGACCTTCAATGTTTAATGTTTTGATTGCAAAAACTGGCAAATGTGAAGACATTTTTACGTAAAATTGGATTAAAAAAAGCAGTTCCAAAATGACTGGATGCCATTTAAAAACAATGTGACAACAATGTTGCACACTACTGTCTGAGGGCGAGTACATACTGATTGAATTCCCATTTCTGCATGAAAACAATCAAAGTTTATCATCCAAATTTATAACAAGAGTGTTTAATTGCATTAATCGGTTATTGTTTTGCATTTTATTATTGCCTAGGATCAATGGAAATGGTCAGCGGCACACAGACAGCGAGGTGGGGGGAGTGTGTGAGTGTGTCTGAGGGCCGTGAGGGGAATGTGTTAGAGTTCAACATGGGTGAATGGAACATAATCAGCACATGCAGGCTGCTCCACATTTATTCTGCTTAAACAAAGACAAACACACACACACTAACGAGGGCAAGCGCGGCTCCACTGCCACCTGGCTCATCCCTCCAATTAAGAATTCCCTAACGAGGTGCCAATTAGAGGAAAAGAATGAAGGAGACAAAAGCAAAGGGTCACAGAGGGCAGAAAACATGAAACAGAGAGAGAAAGAGACAGACAACAAGGCGAGAGGAAGTGATGGCAATTACACATGACAAGACAGAAACGTGTTTGTTTAGACTCGCTATTTGATCTATTTTTGCTTTTTCCTCGTTATCGTCAGGAGTTTAAAGGGCAAATGTTTGACATTTATAAATATTTCTGGATGGGTGGTATATAGCGGTTACAGATGGTAACTGAAAGGTTGTAGGTTCGAACCCTGAAAAAGCTTTGTTTACGATGAGCTGGTATGGATATTAAGGCTGCACCGATATTAACATTTCGGCCAACTTCAATGGCTGAAAACTTTGGAAGCTTTTGATAAATAAAAATTAAAATGCTAATTGTGACTTTTGCAATTGCAAGTTATAAACTCGTGACTGCGAGTTTACAACTTCCAACTTTTTTCTTAGAATTCTGAATTTACATCTCACAATTTTGACCCTTTTCCTTAGAATTCTGACTTTACGTGCCACAATATTAATAATAATATTAATACAATATAATTCTGACTTTACTTGTCACAATACCGACAGTATAAAGTACAGTATATCTCACAATTCTGACTTTTTTCCTCACAATAGTCAGAATTGTGAGATTTAAAATTTTTAAAAAAAAAATCACAATTTCCTTTGTGAATTTTTTAGTCAGTGGCAGAAATAAGCTTTTTTAGAAAAGTGATAAATGGACAATAAAGCTGCTAAATTTAATACCTCATAAATGGCTGCTAAATTTTAAAAACTTAAACTACTGTATCACAATTTTATTACAAACTGAAATTTGCATTCAACTTTTTATTTAAATTACTAGTCGCAAAAGTGATCTAAATGTAAAAATAGGGGAAATAAGCATGTTTATTTACATTAGTACTAGTAAGTAAAAAAATGTTTGCTTATAAACAATGGGGAATTCCCTAAGAACTAATTGTAGCCACTTATAGTGTCATTTACGCACTCATTTCACAAAAGAAATTAAGCAAATGACATAATGACATAAACATACCCACAAAATGTTTCAGTCTGGACATAAAACCTCAACTGTTTTTACACCTGCACGTCTCAAAAAAAAAAAATAAATCACACAAATGGATCCTGATAACAACCTCCACACAGGCATTCCACTGGAGGTCACGACCTCTGAACATGACCTTCGACCTCTGTCTTAGGATCAGTCAGTCAGAGCACTGTGAAAAAGTCGACTGCCTCTGAAAACATACAATATCCCACCAGGAAGAAAAGAAAGACAGATGAACGGAGCAACGAGACCGAGATGAGAAAGGATGAGGAACTGAAGCATGCATGTGTGTGGATATTGGTCAGCTTAGTCTGAACTTCAACCGCCCACTTAGACAGGAAGAGATTATTTGAGTGATATGTAAATGTGCCAAATTTGTTTTGTTTTTACATGTCATTTAAAGGTGGGTTTATCTGAAATAGATTGCACCATATACAGGTGGGGGAAAAGGAATTGATATCGTATTTACTTGCTGCTAAATGCTTTAAACAAAACTATGAGTATCATTCAAAGATTTGAAGCCACTCCCAGGTGTTTACTGTATTGTTTAATACAACCTAAACTCTTCCCCCGCACTTTTTCTCGGTCAAGTGTGTTAAAGTAGAGGTTTGTGCCAATGTGAATAAATCTAGATTTAAATTAAAAGGGAAAAGATAGTCATGTCATTTTGGATACGTTTTCTTCGTATCCAAAACGATGTGAACATCACGGAGCGCTGAACGCTCTCACGCGCTGTATGTTTCATTCATACTCGAAGTCGGAGGGCGCTCTCGTGCAAAGTCCAAGATGGACTCATATGAGAAGTAATAATAACTTTTGACAGGCATCCCTCCATCTCTGTAGCTAAGCTGAATAACAAGCATAAAACGGATGAAACGTGAAGACCATATGGTTTATGTGCGTTTTTCAAGTCTTCTCCAGGTAATAAATATAAATGATACAGTGGTAACTGACAGCATTAATTACAGTACAGAAGCTATAAAATATATGTTCTGCCTTATTCTGTGATAAAAATGGAAAAAGTGTTTGTAGTGTTTATATATACTGATTGTACAATCATAACCATAAAATTGTAAATAGTAAAATATTTATCAAAAATATTATAGAAGACAAATTGGTTATTTTCCAGCAGTGTATTCTATTTCTTAGCCAATTAAAAGTAATAGATCATATTTTTTTGTCAATTATACATACATAAATATTATGATTACTATTATTATTACTACAACATTTGACATTTCTGTCCCTCTCACTTCTGAAATGATTACTCCCCTGCCCTGTAACATAACTGAATATAAAACTTTAGCTATATGCGTGTTATCTTATTTGGGCATGAAATATTTTGTGGCTCCACGTGAATTTTTTTCCGGTGGGAAAAGGGCCAAAATCTTTTGACGTTGAAGGTTGCAGACCCCTGGACTAGGGCATGCTTTGAGAGGCTGGCAAATAAAGGTGCTGGGAAATGCCTTGTTCTCACTAGTGCCAGTTCCATGGATTTATCATATATCTGGCCATTGACCAGAGGATTACCTGAATTTAGGAGGGCTGAGGCCTATTTTTCAGTGAACAAGAACAAGAATGTTTTCTCTGTCTCGGATCGTTTGTGGATTTTTCCCTTTTTCCTGGAGCATTGCAGGTGGGATCCAGGAATCCCTGAGAAGATAACGTTGAGAGACTGATCGAGTTTTTTTCCCTCTTATTACTTCTTCCTGTTTGCTGGGATTATGGCTTTTTTGGACTGCTTCTTTGTTGTGGACTCTGATGGATGGCATTTGGATTTGCTGTTCATTATGCTGTAGGGTTGAACAATGTTTGTTTGAAGTTTATATGTTTATTAATGCATGCATTGAATCCCTGAGAGTCTAATGTTTGGCACATGCTTTATTGAATTGATGGTTGGTAAACGGTTTAAAACAAGGTTACCCAAAAAAGAATCCTTTGGTAACAATAAGACAAAGTAAGATACGTTTAAATTGTTATAGTGTTTTCTGAACATTAAAGCATGTCAACATATTCTGTTACACCAAATACACAAAATAATGATCTTTAAAATAGAATCATATGACCCCTTTAATATTTTCTAAAGTCTCTTGCTCACAAAGGCTGAATTTCTATGATCAAAAATACAGTTAAAACAGAAATCAAATAACTGTTTTATGTTAATATATTTTAAAGTGAAATTTATTCCTGTGATGCTAAGCTGAATTTTCAGCATCATAACTCCAGTCTTCAGTGTCACATGATCTTTCAGACATCAAATGCTAATTTGCTGAAGAAACATTTATTATTATTATCAATGTTGAAATATTCAGCTTCGTATTTTTGTGGAAACCTTATGATAAATTGTTTTCAGGATTCTTTGACTCATGTCATTTGCAATGCTTCATGGGAGAGGGTGGCTACAAATGAACTACTGCAGTTGAACTGAACTGGCCTTTGGTTTCTACAGAAGTATTTTAATCCCTTAACAATCTCAGATGCTCTCAACAAATCTGTCATTAAACGTTTATACACTCTCATCCCAAATCACTTAAATATATGAGATGTACAGAGCCTGACTGTTGTGCTCTGTTTCCAACGACACACAACCCCGGTGTGTGTGTGAGCAGGTGGTGGAGTGGATCTAGGGGTCAGCAGTCGTGCTTCAGCTCCCAAATATAGAGCGTCCGTGTCACCGACTACGAGACGCAGATCTCATATCATGCGGAGACCTCGCCACAGTCGACCCTCTCTCTCACGTTCACACTACCGTCTTTATCTGGCCTCCACAGCCTGGCATTCAGAGCGGTATCATGTGTGTAGTGTTGTCTGTCTGTTGTCTGTACACTCACCTGAAACATGAAACCAGCTCGCGGCCCCCCGAGCATGACCTCTGACCTCTCTTCCTCTCTACAGATGTGAGACTCCTGCCCACTCGCTCTGCTAATACGGAGCGTGTTTGCGCACATATATGTTATGGTGTAGCTAAAGCTTCCGCGTCGATCACGTTACGGAGGTATAAACATTACCGGTAACAGCGGGGTCTCAACCAGCAGTGGACGTATATGTAAGATCAATCTTTTGAGTGTGTGTGAGACTGTGTTTACCTGCACACGTATCACTGTCCCGCAAGCATTAGCTCCCACCACCCATCGAATCTTCAGTGATGTAAATCTGTAGAAACACATAAAAACACTGCTGTTTTACATTTACAAAGGCAAGCAGCACTATTTGAATGAATATTCAACTTCAGCATGTAACGTCATGTACTGTTTGATAGGGGTGGGCGATACAGCCTCAAAATTATATCACAATATTTCAAGAATATTTGCGATAACGATATTTATGACAATAGTAACTGAGTTACATAATTATAAAAGTAACCAATTACCATGGAAAGTAACTATTGTGTTACTTTAAAAAAAAAAAAAAAAAAAAAAAGAGTTCAAATATGTCTAAATAACTTGGATGCTTTCAATATTAAATGTTAAATGAATGAAATGGACACTACATAGAATAAATTAAATTATTTTTAAACATTGTACACTAATAAAAAACGATTTAAAAATACTTATTTAACACTGAAAATGTTTTAACATTCTAGCAGAGATTATACCAACATTTTACTTAAAATTAATAAGTTAGTAAAATAATATTTTGTGGCCATTTTTGAGACCCCCTTCATGCAAATAAATGCAGCATTGCTGAGCAGAAGGGAATTTTTTTAAACATTAGAATATATTACAGATCCCAATTTGAATGCTATGTGTGAACGTTATAATAAATGTATTAATAGAGCTGTTGTAATTATTATCATTATTATTGTCTTTTTTATTTTATTTAACAGAACAACAGTAATATTACAACAGCTTTTATTTTGATGGAAACCCGCAGGAAGTCTTCTTTTTGTTGACATCAGCAGATTTATAAATTCTCATTACTAATTTGGGAAGATGCACGTATCACATTGTCCCATGCATTGTAAAAAAATCATAAAAGTGTTACTGAGCATTGAGCAACTGACGAGTAACACGGTTTCAGCGCACATTTCCCTCACAGTTTGGACTAACGAGACAGCGTCACGAGCTCCTGCAATGCTGTTTGAATGCAATTCATGCGCGTATTAGAAAACATAACGTTCTGCAGTGAATTTAATTGTTTAAGGTCATTTCGTGATCATACAGTAAACAGCAACAACCACCCTTTCCTCTTCTCATTGGAGACATGAGATGCAGTAGTAAACGGTCTCTCGCTGTCGGTGCTTGTAATGATTTTTGCGTCTTTCTCGGACAGTTTTAAATGCTTCCACACTGCCATCATATTTGCTGCATTAGTGCGCGCCTCTATTTGAACACGTCACGTCATTGTTCGGTACAACTTATTAGGGCTTTTTGTTTATTTTCAGCCGAATAATTTCGGCTGCCAAACAATCGGTGCATCCCTAGTAGGCCTAAATATGTCATCGCGTCGCTATATCATGGATATCACGATATGGCACTTTTTTATCATGTAAAAATTTATACCGGTGTTATCGTGGACGGTATGATATGGCACACCCCTACTGTTTGATCTATGGACAATAAAACCGAAAAATCGCTCACACTAGAAAACTAGAAAATATTTGGCTCAAAATAGAAAAGTTTATATTTGGTCCTATAAAGTATATGGAAATTTAAGTCACATTTAAAAAAATGTAATGTTATTGCATACGTTTACACAAAATATAATTTGAAGGACACCTGCTTTTATACAAAATATTATAATATATTTTTTAAAAATAAATGCTTTTGGACCAGCAACCACCCCTGCAATGATACATTTTAGTGCTTTTGAAGTAAAATCTACAAAAGTAATCATCCTATTATTTGGAAATAATCTAGTAGTTTAGTTTTTCTATTTAACTTTTTTTTTTATATATATAAAATCTCATAAATATTTGTGATCTGTCATAAAGGATTTTGATTTTTTTCATTATTTAATAATCAGCGTTTATTCATTCCTATAAATGTTTTATGTTAAAAAAATACAGAAAATACAAAAATGAACATTGTAGAACTTTTTTGGGCTTCTACTCTCCCTTCAATATCTTCAAACACCCAGATGGTTTACTGCTAAAATCAACCAAGGTTGAAGATTTGAAATATTCATTTGAAATGTTCAGATAAAGAGTCAAATCTGCTATCAAACTAAGGCTACCACATAATCGGCTGAAAACCCCGTTAAAGGGTTATCGGCTGATTATTAGCTGCCTGATGCTGTTGATTTCTGATGTCATGTCACTGCATGTTTCCACCAATCAGATACAGAAAACATCTAATGCGAAACACAAGACATCAGACGCAACCACATCAGCACCAGTCACAAGTCAGTCAATGTAATCGAATCGGTGAAAGACATCCCTTTAATACTGAGAAAGAGAGAGAGAGAGGGTGGTTTCTAAACGAGTTAGAGACATTAGCTCTAATTCAATCTGTGTTATAAAGTGTAGGGCAAAAACAAATATTTTTTGTACATTCACAGCTTTGTCCATCTCACACACACTGAATTTACTGCTGTTTGTCACAAATACCAATACCACAAAGTATTTCAACCCTTTTAACATCATTGTTAAAAAAATAATTTTTTTTCAAAGAAAAACACTTTTATATAATGAATAAATATACTTTTCAAATAAATTGCACATGCTTTGATACAAAATATGATATATTTTTTTTTATTAATGATACCTACTTTTATATATATATATATATATATATATATATATATATGACACCTGATATGATACAAAGCATTAAAATATATTAAAAAGATGAATGACAAAGATGAATGATATAAAAAAATACAAATAATGTAAAGAATGTAATAAAATATGACACCTTAAATAAATGACACCTGATCAGATACACAATATCATTAATATATTTTTAAATATACACCTGCTTTGAAACAATATACATATATGCATATATACAACACACAAAAATGCCATTTACTTTGATACAAGATCATATTTACCTTTAAAATAATACATGACACCTTTTTAATACTAAATATCATGTTTTATATATAGATATATATATATATTTTTTTTTTTTAACAGGACACTTGGGTTGATATTTTATATATAATGTAATGACATTCAGACAGTTTTAAAGGGGTCATCGGATGCCCATTTTACACAAGTTGATATGATTCTTTAGGGTCTTAATGAAAAGTCAATAACGTACTTTGGTTAATATTTCTCAATGGTAGTGTAAAAAACATCTTTGCCCTGTCAAAATCAGCTCTGTTTTCATCAAGCCATTATAGTCCATGTTGCTTTAAATGCAAATGAGCTCTGCTGACCCCGCCCCTCTCTTCCATGGGGTGATGAGCAGACTGTAAACTTCAGCCGCGAAACTGGCTAACTAGCATATATTAGGAAAGGCGATTTGCAAAGAAAACCCTTATACTCACTTCTTCTGTAGATGAAGCTGGATCACGAATGATTTGCGCGAAGATAGACGCATTTATGTAGATCAGGGATCGGCGCATTCCCTTAAAAAATGAAAGTAACGTTAATCCTCTGCGTCTTCAGCGGCTCAGATGTCAGGAGTAAATGACGACTGCTATATTCATTATTACATCCAACAACGAAACGCCTCAATTGCTTAATCAGAGCCATACCTGTCTTCCCCTGCACCGGAGTCGACACAGCGGACAGCTCTCAGCTCACTCAGGGTGGTTCTAAGGTAAGACGGCCTTGTCAATCAACTATAGTGGGAGCGGCCTAGGCAGAACTACGTCATTCTGACAGGAATCTCAGAACAGCCTGATTTGAGAAAGGGGATTTAAAAAAAAAAACACTGGGTGGATTTTTATCATTATAGGATGGATGTCTCAACATAAATGTGTTGGAAGTGTGTGAACACAACTTGTAAAGTGAATTTTGCATCCGATGACCCATTTAAGTGTGACCTAATCGATCAAATATTTTTGGGGGTCACTTACACTGATCTATATAAATGACTCCATTATAAATGTTCTCTATTATAGGTGAGTGGTCACTGTATATTAGATGTGTCTTTAAAATGGCACAAATGAACAATGGAAATGCAAATGAAGCATGAAAAGGACATTTTGGCATCCATTTTTGTGTTTGTATCGAAATTTGTATAGAATTTGACAAAAGAAAAGATGACGCAAATCTCCCAAATTATGTAATTTCTTTATGCTTTTTAGTGGCGAGCATTTCAAACAGGTGCACATCCTCTATTTCGCAGTTACCCATAATTCTCTACTCATGACTCACCCAGCTGTTACTGTGCAAAACTGCAGCTCTGAATAGTTCAGCAAATCAGCCATGTATGAAAACTTTGAAACAAGCACTGCTTCAACATCTGTGGGAATTTTTTGGCCTATTTTATCGTCCGCCAAGTTTAATCGCAAAAAATACACAGCACAGAACAAGGTGTGTCTGTTAACACTCTAGAGGAAAGGGGGAAAACACAGCCATGCTGATCCACAGAGGAAAGACTTCACAGTGCACTGGCTTTTACGGCCATCCCGTTTGGCAGTTGGGTAAAATATTCCGGAGCTAAAATTAGCAGCACGGCACAAAGACCCTCATTGAGAAGGATGTCTGGCACAGAAAGTGAAATCACAGCAAACCTGTCCAAACCGTAAGACAGCTCAACAGCTCCCGCCGGTTCACTACAAGACCACATCTTCAGATAAACGTCCTGAGAGCGAGGTGAATCTGATAGCGCCTCAATCAGACATACTTCAGACTCGAATCCGTCTGTTGACACGCTCTAATCCTTAGCGCTGGAACAACGGTCACCTTGGAAACTCCAAGAATTCCCTCAGAAGTCCCAAAGTGTGTGTATGTGTCTTGCAGACGTCTCTATTTCAGCGCGAGTCACTGAAGGATTATACTCGCATCTCTTCTTTCACGTTGAGCTTTAACACACACAGAACAACAATCGCTCTGTTGAAAGCTGCTATTGTTCAGGTAGATACTTCAGAACAATAGAAGCCATCAGCAAAACTTCACACCACTAATGTATCAGCCTATTACACGCTACAAACTAGTACATCGATATGGTTCATCTATCTGAAGAGCAGGATGGCAAAAATGCTAAGTCAGCCAATCAAAACAGCATAATCAGAGGTTTTTACGTTCTCTGACATATCTTTTTTTATGACTTAAAACACTGTCATATTGCAAACTAGACTTTGTGTGAACACTAATTAAATGAGCACTTATTTTGTATAACAATATTAAAGAATATTCAGAGTTCATTACCACATAATCAATAGTATCTCAATAGTATATCCACAAGACATAAAACAATAACCTTTTAACATGACATTAGGAAGCGATTTTTTAACACTAAATATTTCTCATACTAAACATAACCGAAACTAAAATTAATATTTCCAGTAATTGAAATAAAGCTAAAATAAGTTATATTTATATATATATACACACTAGTGTTGTCAAAAATATCGATATTTCGATAAATATCGATACTGAAATATCTGAACGGTACCAATATTAATTTCCCGAAGTATCGATACACCGATACTAGCCGAGCTGTCACTTTCACTTCTCTCCAAAGGCGCGTGGACAAGCACCACACGTGACCGCACTCGTCTCCTTCGCTCTGGTTAAATAGCAAAAGTGAAGTGAATAGAAAGATGACTGCTCTGGTTGTTAAAGAACACAGCAGGAGCGCTATCTGTAGGGATCTATGATCTCCGCGATGCAGAGAACGCGCACGGAATCCAGTCATAAAAACGGAATTTACAGTTTAACGCGGAATGTCACGGAATTTGTCAAAGTTTGGATGAATTAATCAAAAGTAGGTCATTACACTTAAATCAAATCGCGGTATGGACTAGTATCTGTAAATATTAAGCTGCAAAAGTGGATTTAAATATGAATCCTGCATGTTCTGCGCGTCTCTGTGTGAATGTGCTGCACGTGCGGTTGTGTTTACTAATGTGGCGCTCGCGGTGATTTCAGCGGCTGCCGTCTCAACGAGGACATAAATACATCAACAATATCTCCAGAACTGATCTGAAAGGCACTTTACGAGCATTTTACCATTTAATTTGAGTAAAACTAGCGTCATATCATACACACACAGAACTTTAGAAGTATTCACGGCAACCCGTCAAAATAAAAGTTCAGTTTAACAGCCTATTAAAGACCGTGTGCCAGAAATAGGCTATATTACTATTATTTAGTAGAATGTACATAATACTACTACTTACTACTACTGTTAATTTTTTTTAAAGAAATAATCACAAAATATTTTAATTTTAATAGTAAATCCCCTTCATTTGCCAAAAATGTAAATGTCTAATTTTCATTAATTCAAATATAAATTAATTAAAATTGTTTTATGCCTTCATCTGATATCCAGTAAAATTTAAATACACAACACAGAATTTCTGAGGGGGGAAACACATTTCATAAGGCTACTGTAAGAATAAATAAAAATTGTTTGTATGCATTCAAATAATAGACATGCTAAAACACAGAATTTGGTAACAATAAAACATAAGGTGATAAAAAAATAAAACATTTCATACGGCCCTAAACGTGTCATTTTTGTTACACTTTTAATAAATTAAATGTAAAATTGTATAATTTTCATGATTTTAATGAATTAGACATGTTTTTAGATTTAATAGCATTTAATTTGACCATTAATGAGTCCAGAAAAATTCAAACGGAAAAAAACGGAATCCAGAAAAATTAAAATGGAAAAAATTGAATGTAGAAAAAAATTAAACGGAATTTGGGGAAAAATAAAACGGATTTCATAGGGCCCTATATCTGGAAATATTTTGGTTATGAAGCAAATGAGAATATCAACAAATAGAACTTTGGATTTTAATTAGTACATGTATTAGTAAACGTTAGTTTCAATTAACATTTAACTAAGATTAATAAAAGATTAATAAATAAATCAACAAATGCAGTACCTCAAGACATTTTTTTGTTCATGTAAAATATACCGCATGTTCTCGACTAGTTACATTTATCTTTAAATTAAAAAAACTACCCCCTTAATATTGTGGCAGTTTTTTTCACCGTGGTATCGAAAATGGTATCGAGTATCGATATTTTTCAAGGTATCGTATCGAAGTTAGAAATTCCAGTATCGTGACAACACTAATACACACACACTGACCAAAATTATAAACGCAGCACTTTTGTTTTTGCCCCCATTTTTCATGAGCCGAAAAGCAGTCAGTATCTGGTGTGATCACCACTTTCCTCGCGCAGTGCAACACATCTCCTTCTCATAGAGTTGATCAGGTTGTCCACTCCTCTTCAATGGCTGTGCGAAGTTGCTGGATATTGGCAGGAACTGGAACACGCTGAAGTATACGCCGATCCAGAGCATCCCAAACATGCTCAATGGGTGACATGTCCGGTGAGTATGCTGGCAATGCAAGAACTGGGATGTTTTCAGCTTCCAGGAATTGTGTATAGATCCTTGCAACATGGGGCCGTGCATTATCATGCTGCAACATGAGGTGATGGTCGTGGATGAATGGCACAACAATGGGCCTCAGGATCTCGTCACGGTATCTCTGTGCATTCAAAATGCCATCAATAAAATGCACCTGTGTTCGTTGTCCATAACATACGCCTGCCCATACCATAACCCCACCGCCTCCATGGGCCACTCGATCCACAACGTTTACATCAGCAAACCGCTCACCCACACGACGCCATACACGCTGTCTGCCATCTGACCTGTAAAGTGAAAACCGGGATTCATCCGTGAAGAGAACACCTCTTCAAAGTGCCTCTCACCTCTCCAAAGACGCCATCGAATGTGGGCATTTGCCCACTCAAGTCTGTTACGACGATGAACTGCAGTCAGGTCAAGACCCTGATGAGGACGATGAGCATGCAGATGAGCTTCCCTGAGACCGTTTCTGACAGTTTGTACAGAAATTCTTTGGTTATGCAAACCGATTGTTGCCGCAGCTGTCCGGGTGGCTGGTCTCAGACGATCTTGGAGGTGAAGATGATGGATGTGGAGGTCCTGGGCTGGTGTGGTTACACGTGGTCTGCGGTTATGAGGCCGGTTTGATGTACTGCCAAATTTTCTGAAACGCCTTTGGAGACAGCTTATGGTAGAGAAATGAACATTCAATTCACGGGCAACAGCTCTGGTGGACATTTCTGTAGCAGACCTGCCAACCTGTACGAATTTTTGCGTAGCGGGCACGCATTTTGACCTCAAAGTACACAGGTACGATTTGTCACTTTAAACTACGCAAAAACCTGCTGACGCCTTTGTGCACGCACAAAGCAATTAAGCAAGAGCAAAGAAAGAGCACTTCGACCAATCAGAGCGCGGGGTTCATTCCCCATCTAGCAAGTGGGATGATTGACAAATGCTTAGACCTATCATTAAAAAGAGACTGCAAATAGACAGCAAAACAAAATCCTGCTCGGTCTCGTGCCTTTTTTACTCCCGCCGTCTGATTTCTTAAAAGAGTACAGTACACACCGTACTTACAACTAAGGTAAACGGGTTGGATGTGGAAATATTGAGTTGAGTTAACTTAATCCTCTGGAGTCGACGTGATCGCATTGATTTTCTAGACGAACTGTGAACAGAATAAAAGCACTCATATTCATATTCAGTCAGATCTGCTGCGGTTTATTAGTGTACATATAGCTGCACTCACTGAACAGCGTCCTAATATTAGGGCTTTTAGTCCAAAAAAGTGCACGTACTTGGATAAATACTGATATATTTGCACTAGAGCTTCGCCCGTGTCTAATAAACCTGTAAAAAAGTCTTCCCGGAACATTCACATCTGTGTTCTGCTGACAGAGCAGACAGTTACCGTGTTTGGGAAACAGCTTGACAAACAGTCTTTTCAACTACACAGTATTATTTCTGTATTACAGTCATTAATAAGTTAATAGTTCAGATATAAACACTGATGTTTATGGTAGCGTTCAAAATAGACCTTTTGAAAGTTAACTGGCGCTTCAAATAACGTTTGTCGATTGCATTGTTTCGCCACTAGGTGGAGAGAAGTGACTTAAAAAATTTATTTGTGATTGAATCAAGAGATTCGTTTAAAAACACTGATTCATCCAGTAAAGAAACAAGTCAAGTATTTATGAGTGAGACATTAAATCATTCATTCAAACCACTTTTTCATCATTTTAATATGAACTAAATATATTATAAATACATATTAATTTAAATGTTTAAAAATTCGTTCAAATTAAACACTTTTAAATAGACTGCAGCAATGGTATTTTGTCACACATTATTTTAATCAAATGATGCACATTTAATGAGAACACAATGAGCTTGAGGTACAAAAGAGATGCTGAAACTTTATCAGATGGAGGCAGCACCAGCAGTCTCCCTGTATGACACACAAGCGAGCGGCTGTGCATGTGAAATGGATATATATACTGCAGCTCAGGGATGCATGATAAATGGGTTATGCGAGGGTTATCCGTCAGCAGTCTATAAGTTTATAAGTGCATACAAGAGCAGACACACACAGCATTGATCACCAGTCCAGCCACTGAGACAGGAAGTAATGAAACTCCACTAGCATAAGCACTTTAACAGACGTGAACACTGGAGTGGGGGTGTGGCAAACCGGAAAGCACGTAAATCAATCTTAATAGCCAATCACGAACATATAAGAGTACAGCAGGGTATCTGTGTAATGTCCCATGTGATAACTAGATTACAGTTTCTGCAGCAAACGTTACTGGTGCTTGCTTACCTGTGCTAAATGCACTGCTATGGGTGTTACTCACAAAGGCTGCATAGGCTTTAAAATAAATATTTATTAAAATGAAAGTAACTGTTTTCTATTTGAATATATTTTAAAGTGTAATTTATTCCTGTGAACAAAGCTGAATTTTCAGCATCATTATTCGAGTCTTCAGTGTCACATGACTCATCATTCTAATGTGCTGATTTGTTGCTCGAGAAACATTTCTACTTATTATCAATGATAAACAGTTGTGCTGTTTGTTGTGGAAACCATAATTCTATTCAGGATTGTTTGATGAATAAAGTGTAAAAAAATAATGCATTTATAAAAATCTGCAAAACACACACTTAATTAAAAATACTTCTTCATTTCAGTTAAAGGTGATAATTTCATAATCAGGAAATATATGCTCTCAGGAGCACGTACATTAGAAAAGCTAGTCATTTCTAGACTTCATTTCTTTTATCTCCCTCTTTAAAGAGCGAAAATGGGTTTGTGATTCATAGAGACAGGCGGTTTTGCAGTATATTACGTGCAACGGTAGAAATGTGTCATTTCGATTTATTCTTTATACCACAGAAGACATATTTAGACAGCTATGAGCGGACAGAACTGCTGTACATTATTTACACATGAGAACATCAAAGAAACATGAAAAGCACAGTTTAGTTGAACTTTGACGCATTATTATAGAGGTCACAGTCAATGCATATAATGACCGTGTAACCTAAAACATGTAATTCACATTTATTGTCAGAACTATCTAATTGACAGTGTATAATATTTCATTATATGATGTGATACTTAACATTCTTTTTATGAATAATCGCCATTTAATTTAGATAGAGAAAATAATCAAGTGAGCTTTTGCTTCTAAAGTATCCAAAAAATAGATATTACATGGTTATTTAATATATAAACCGCTTTTTCCACACACAAAAACAAAAAACTGATACAGACTGCTACGATCACATAAAATTACTCATACCATGATATAAGACTTGGGTCACACCGCCCACCCGTAGTGGGTGGATTGCAGAGGGTATTTGGCTTTTGGACAATGGAAAAATGAGTGACTTTTATGAGTGTGTGTAGTGGTTTATTCAGCTGGTTGCCAGATCTTTTCAGAGAGAGACGGTATAATATCTGACAGCCATTAATCATAAAGCGCTCCTGGGATTTAAATGGCTCAATTTCCTCTTGATCTATATCTCTTTTCAGCAAGCGATAATATCAGCCCTGCAGACACCAGCGATCTCTCTGCCACTCACTCTCACACACACACACACTCACACACCTGGGTCAATGGGAAGTGCGTGTGATTGTATATTACCTGAGGAATGTACCGTGATAACATTATTTCCTGCATGATAAATCACTCAGATGAACCTGAAGCCTTTATAGACTCGCTAAACACCGGACTGGAGATCTCATGCTCTCAAATGCTCTAAATCTGTAGCTTTGTCAACTGAGGTTCAAAACAGCTCCTGGGTAGTTCCTGCAGAACTACAGTTGATCCCATAGGGAAAAAAAACACACTTGAGAGCTAACAACAAATTGAGATGCCATTCAAAACTTGTGCAACTTTCTTTTTTCTGCAGTACACAAAATAAGATATTTTGAAGAATGTTGTGGTCCAGACAACACCGGACCCCACTGACTCACTGTACAGACAAAAGAATCACTTAGACAATTTTCTACATATCTAAAATATATCTAAACATTTCTACATATTAAAAAAAAAAAAATTGTAATAATATTTGTATTATTTATTTAGCTCTGGATGTGTGTTCAATATGTTGTACTGGGAGAGGATCATCCTTATAGCCTTGTCTGTGCAAAACATTCCTCACGTAGGCCTACTTCTCAGCATTATTATCAGTCAGAAACTGTATCTTTAGGCCCCATGAGTCATAATCCATCTGAAGAATCAATACCACTCACCTTTCTGATATAAGGATGCTCCATAACCAACCTGCAGCCAATAAGAATACAGATCACCTGAGAAGAGAAAACACACAATCAAATACACCCAAATCCACACACCTTTCACTATTATACTACAAACACTAGCACATAACAGGCCCCGTCCCCGTTCGGTCTAGCAGACTTACAATGGCCACCGCATGCGCGTGTCGTCTGTCATTTTAGGGTTCAAAAGGGTGCTCGTGAGCGCCCCCTTTGTGGCCCATATGCACCTTCAATACACACTTTTGAGTCTGAACTGGTGCGAGCTCCGCAGCAGACTTCTGCCCGGCAGTCAAAGCGGCATTACATCACGAAAGTGCGGACTCAGAGGAAGAGCGTGAGGGTTTAGAGTGCCATTTGGGACAGGGCCACACTCCAATAAATATTGAACTTTAGGGCCTGACACTTCTCAAGTCAAATGATGCAAGCAACATCACACAAACATGAATGTTATATATATGTATTAATGTGAGCAGTAGTGTCAGGGCGAGGTTGAGACTAATGGAGCTCAAACAGAGACTCCCTTTGAGTCACACACACATACACAACCACACAGCATGTCTGTATTATATTCAGCTAAATCATATTAGTGTTCTAAACCCAAAGGAAGTGAAAAATCGAAGAAAATCTAAATAAATATAAACACCCAAACATAGTGTCTACACCACAAGCATGATAGTTTTGTTGACTTTACGCACTGGCAGTACAGTGAGCTTGGTTGATTGTAACAATTGAATTTTTCTGATTTGGCACGCTTGCAGTGTAGACAACTTTATGATTCAAAGATTTTATGATTTGAGTTATGAAGACTTTGCACAATTGCACTTCAGACAGCTTTTTACAGAGATGTCTATGTTAACAAACTATTAAAAATAATTTTTGGTAATTGAAATAAAGCTACAGTAAATAAACTTTTAAATAAACTTTTCTTTAGAAATAAAATGATTATTTAAAATAAAAATAATTGCACAATATCAAATATTTTAAAAAGAAAAGAAAAATGACAAAAGCACATAACTAAAATTTCAATGAAAACTTAAAATATAAAAATAAAAGCTACTTAAAAATGAATAAATATTATAATAGTATATAAATGATAGTAAAATAACTGCTTATTGAACAAGAAAAAAAACAAGATGGATCTTGATTATGCACATTAGTTTTTGATTGGATTGTGAAAAGTCTGAGTTGGATCATAGACATCAAATGAGTTATATTACAGGAAGAGCAAGTTATGACATTTTGATTTCATGTTGATTTTAAGTGTTCTAGTTTTGTCGACTTGCGCTGTAGACGGGGTGTACTACTCACACATTCCATCGCTCTCTCTCATACACACACACTCACATCTGCTGTTCGACTCTGGCTGGTCGTTGAGTCTTTCCTGCCTAGTCCCATGACGAAAGGTGGGGGGTGAGGTAAGAATTGGATGCTTTATGCCATATGGTCACACACTCTCCAACGTGAACTCCACATAACACACACTGACACACAGCTGGACCTGATTAGTGCCTTTGTGTGTGTGTGTGTGTGTGTGTCTGTAAACTCAAATAGTTTGAGGTCTCTCACTCTCTGTTCATCCGTGACATTGGACCTACAGTCATATTAGTGAACTTGTTTTGATATCACACACAACGAAGATGTTACTGTTGTAAAATGCTACTGCACAACACATAATAACCTGAAAAACAAAAATAGCGTGCAACCGATTATAGTCAGTTAGGATCCTTTGTATTTTATTATTCATGTTTTAGGTTAAATATTTATAGCAACAGGCATGACTGTAAAGAAAACTTCTTTAATGAAGATTTCAGCATGTTATCAGAGACACTGTCTCTAAATTATTAAAGCATCGCTGCTATAGCCATATTTTAGCCTAACCCTAAATTTTAAGATAATTACTGTGCACTGTTATGTTAGATTCAGTCTGTATTTTCTAAAATACTGGTCTGTGTATGCATGCAAACAGACATAGTTGGATGTTATGTCACATCTCCCGTTGTTCGTTTATTTGTGCCTTGCATCACTTTAGGTCCATCTCAAGTTAAAAATATCTTTAAAACCTTAAAAGCTGATGTTGTTATTGTTAACTAAGACTAAAACTATTACAAATAATTTCCGTTAACTAAAATAAAGTTGAGTTTAAAAATATATCAATATTAGATTTAAAAAAATACAAATGTAGAAATTAGATGTTTCCATAGCAACTAACTTAAGTATAAGTTGAAGTGCAATAATTACCTAAACTAAAACTGAAATATAAATAAGTCAAATTTAAATATAGAATAAATATAACAAGAAAAGCTAATAAAAATACTAATAAATACTATAATAATATAAAAAATTATATTAAAATGTTGTGACAATAGGAACATGTCCTATGCAAAAGCCCCCTAAAAAACAAGCCTAATTAGATTTTATACAGGGTTAAGGCACATCAATCAACTAGATATAAAAATATGTTTTTCTCACATATTTAAGCCAATACCAATTCATCTAGTATACTATATTTCGATGTACTCTCAAGGTACTTGTTTAAAGTTTTAACGATCATGAAAATGTACAAACGGTATAAATCAAGCTATAGTGACTTTGCTAAACACTGATGGTATTGTGTGAACTGTGCTTCAGTCAACAATTGATTCTTGTGTTCATGGAGCAGATGGTTCATAAAAGTCAAAAATCAAGCAGCTAATGGACACAAACAGTCTGATTCCTCCATTATCCCAAGAGAATGTCTCTCCTGTTGGGATTACCCTCTAAGTGCTGAAAGAGTAGAGGCTATCAAGATAGTGTGAGTTAACTCCTTATCAGAGCAGTTAAAAGTTTCTATCGCTGTATCATATTCGCAGCAGACGTGTCCTGAACACCCTATATCATGATCAAATCAGCAGTGCAAACCCATCCAGTGTGTCAAAGGAATATTCTGGTTTCAGCGGTTCAAGCTGAGCTGAATCGACAGCATTTTTGGCATATTGTTGATTACCACAAAAAATGTATTTCCACTTGTCCCTACAAATCTGGGTTACAGTGAGGCACTTACGGTGAGCATGGCCAGTCTGTAAAGGTTCAAATAGACTGCTTCAATAATATAGCCACAAAAAGCTACGTTAACACAATGTTAATTAAAAAAATTAACTAATTTACTTTGTCAAATTTTAAATCAAAAAACATAAAAATGATAGCTTTACAGCTTCAAATAATTGAAATAAAAACCACTTACTAAACTTCTTTTCTCTGTTTAGTTATATCCAATGTTATACAACTGTCATTATGACAATGCATCACCATAAACCCTAAAATGACAATGACTTAAACAGTTTTACACTGTCAAATTGAAGTAGAAAGGAGTATTTTAATAAAATTATAAGCTTGGAGGCAGGACTATGTGTTTGCCTGACCAATAACAGTTGTTCAAGGGAAACAGGCAGTATTTCTAATGCAGTGACACACTTCAGCTTTTTTTAATGTTATTATAAAGTGTAACTCCAAAATATCACAATACAAACTGTCCAAAAGCATATGACAAGGAGAAGATCTTCAATTAATTCCCTAACAAAAAAGTGCTGTGCTGCAATAGTACAATGATGTACCAGATGTTAATACCATGGTATTGTGATATACATCATGGTACTGAATATTTACCATTTTCATATGCTATTAACGTTAGATATGTCGTACTTTGCAAAGTAACCTAATTCAAAGAATATGGTACCTGTCGACAAAAACATGGTAGTAAATCTTACTGAATCATGTTGATAACAGGTCTAAAGACAAACTGTGAAAAGTGTTGATTTCATAAAAACCTGTCCAGTATAACAATCACGTATCATTTATCCTAAAATACCTCAGTAACTAACGTTACAGTTAGCTACTAACGTTAGTATAACTAGATCTCCTTTATATGCTCTCTTGGGGACATACAGTACGATAGTAACTTATTTCGGCGGATATTTACCATGGTAAATGTTTGTAACTATGTACAGTGCAATCCAAAGAGCTAACGCTAGCCGTCATCACAACGCACCGATTAAACGTTAACGTTATAATTCATTGAAATCAATCGCAGTTCTGTTAAAAGAGCAGATACACCACGAGACTGATCCGAATCACTTCCCTCCGTTAAATAAGACGGGACTGACTGGATTCTTACCGGTTCTGAAGTCCAAGTCTCCGTGATTTCTTGCTAAAAGCTCCAGAGTCCGTGCGAATGATGTGCCAGTTCTTCAGCGTTAGTCAACATCAGCAGCGCGAGACGCGCGGGAACTACCGGCGGCGCGTGCACGCTAACAGACAAACTCAACCACAGTGAAGTGTCAGGTGACCTAAATCAAGGGTAGTTCACATAAAATACATTTCTTATAAAGAATTATTGCAATTTATTTAATAATAGTAGACATTTTCCATTATGACTTGTTTTATGATTCTAACTTTACTCCATTAAAAATAAATAAATAAATACATTTTACGTTTTATATATACGTTTTAATACATTATACATTTTAAACAGAATGTTTTGGAATGCATTACTTTATATGGATTTATTTTACTTTATATTAGGTATTTTAGAGTTTTTATTATTATTTTGAATTAGATTTTTATATTTTCTGTTTCCAACTTAATTTTAGTTAAAGCAATATTATTGTGTTTTTGTCATTTTTGTTAGTTTTTTTTTTATGCCCACATAGTTTTTCTCTATTATACACCAGCAGATGACATGGCAGCCTAAATCATCACTGACTGTGGAAACTTCACACTGGACTTCAAGCAACATGGATTCTGTGCCTCTCCACTCTTCCTCCAGACTCTGAGACCTTGATTTCCAAATGAAATGCAAAATTTACTTTCATCTGAAAAGAGGACTTTGGACCACTGAGCAACAGTCCAGTTCTTTTTCTCCACAGCCCAGGTAAGATGCTTCTGATGATGTTTCTGTTTCAGAAGTGGCTTGGTAGCCCTTTTCCTGAAGACGTCTGAGTGTGGTGACTCTTGATGCACTGACTCCAGCTTCAATACACTCCTTGTGAAGCTCTCCCAAGTGTTTGAATCAGCTTTGCTTGACAGTATTCTCAAGCTTGCGGTCATCTCTGTTGCTTGTGCACCTTTTCCTACCCAATTTTTTCCTTCCAGTCAACTTTGCATTTAATATGCTTTGATACAGCACTCTGTGAACAGCCACCCTTTTCAGTAATGACCCTCTGTGACTTACCCTCTTTGTGGAGAGTGTCAATGATCGTCTTCTGGACCACTGCCAAGTCAGCAGTCTTCCCCATTATTGTGGATTCAAAGAACAAGAGATACCCGGAATTTATACTGTAGGGATGGTCATTTATTTTTGAAATAAGTTACAAGAAAAAATTAACTTTTTCACTATATTCTAATTTTTTTAGATGTACCTGCTGTTTGTTTGTTTTTTGAGTTTTCACAGAATTAAGCCCCCCCCAGACTAGTGTGAAGAGAGAGGATGAGGAGAAAAGACAGAAAGTGAGAGAAGGTGTTCTTTGTGGACAGAGTGAATGTCTCATTCATGTGTTAGGCAGAGGTCATGACCTCTGAGTTCATGTGCTGGTGTGAGTTACGGCCATTACAGCCAAACCACTCACCTGAGAGAGAGAGATAGAGAGAGACGCACACAATGCTTCACTTTGACACTAAACGTTTTACATTCTGAAGAAAATGCTTGCTACAAAGTTGCTAAGGTGTTGTGGTGGTGGCTTACTAGCCCAAAAGAGTCCTCCATCATCAAGTCTATGATATTTTGATTGCCAGATATGGCTCAATTCATGAATCTGTTAGATTTATTGCCTGTTTTTAGGTTTAATCTTAGTAAAGTAGCAGCACACCTCTCCTGAATCAGAAACATAAGAAGTCATTCATGTCTGGAGCACAAATGCATCAGGATGAATTCAAACTCTAAAGTTTGCATTTAAGTGTTTGCTTAAATGACTAACACCAAATATGACCAATAATGATGCTGCCTTGGATGGAAAACATCCTTAAAAGGTACAATATGGAAGAACTGACTCCGTTTGAGACTTAAAAAAATATTTATTTATTTATCAGCGTGTGTGGATCTGTAAACCTATAGCCTAATAAAATAGAAAATACAGCCCTTGTTACTTATTTTCGCCCATTATTTCAAGGAAAAAAATACATTCTTGAAAAATCCAACAAAAAGAAAAAATCCATACAGTTCACCAATCAAATTTTCCATATACATTTTAATAATTGGAGGTAAATATGGTAAAAGGTTGAAATTGAGGGGACAGCAGAGTGTTGGCATTTGATATTTATTAAAACTTGTATAAAAGAAAACAGGAGTTTTTAAAGTTTTACAAAAACAGAAATTATAGAAAGTGCAAATCTTATATTTCATTACCATTAACAAAATAAAAAGTATATATAAAACAGGCATAAAAACAAGCATTTCACACAATTTAGTAAAAGCAGATTTGCCCACTAATCGCATATAAATACACTTCCCTTCAATTCACATTTAAAAATGTACGGAGCCCTTTAAGGGACATTGAGGTGGAAAAAATTTGGGGTGGGAGGAAAAAATATTTTAAAAATGTTTTGCGTTCTCTCGCAAAACTTTGGCGTTCCCTCGAGAAACTTTGCATTCTCTCGCAAAGATATTTGCGTTCTCTTGCAAAACCAGTTGAGTTCGGACTGTTTACCTTACAGTGGTTCATGCAGCTCCGTATGTTCACAATGGAGAGGTTCATAGAACTTGGACTCAAGTATAAAGAAATACAGTCGGTGCTTAGTTCAAGGCACGGATTTGGGACATTATAAAACGCTTAATGCTTTAAAACAGTGACAAATTATTGGCCTAATATTAATAACCTTATTAATAATATTACTAAGCAGAAGCCCAGAATATGACTTGCCTTGAACTAACCTGTATTTCTTTATACTTGAGTACAAGTTCAAAATAAAAACTTTATGAACCGCTCCGTTGTGAACATACGAGTATGAACCTTTCATTAGCCTACCTTAAGCGTTTCTATGGGGAAGAAAAGGCTTAACGTGCAGGGCGTTGCATTCATATTCTGCTTTATTAGTAATATTATTAATAAGGTTATTAATGTTAGCCTAATAATTTTTATCAGGATTTATTATTATAGAATTTAATGTCTGTTTTGAAACATTAAGCCACATTAGGCGTTTTAGAATGTCCCAAAACCGTGTCTTGAACTAAGCACTGACTGTATAACTATTACTTTTAGAGTCCAAGTTCAAAACAAAACTCTATGAACCGCTCCATTGTGAACATACAAGATGTACCTTGTACCCACTGCAAGCTGTAAAGTAAACAGGAAGAGTTTGTCCGAACTGGTTTTGCGAGAAAACGCAAATATCTTTGCGAGAGAACGCAAAACATTTGAAAAATATTTTTTCCTCCCACCCCAAATGTTTTCCACTCACCCTGAATTTTTCCCACCACAATGTCCCTTAAAGGGCTCCGTACAAATGCATATAATTTCCTTCTACTGTGAAACACAAAATGTGCAGTTTTGAAAAGGCTTGTTTTTCAGAGAAGACATTTCTGTCACTAACAAAGTGGATGGTGAGCAAAGGTGGTGGCCATGTTTTGGAGCAGCACCTGGGTTTTGCAGATTATGCAAAATAATTTCCCCATTATGTTTCTGTTGCCTAAAGATTCTTTGTGAGGATAAATCCAGAAGACACAATATAATGCACTACAAAACGTCCTAAGACAGGAGAAATGGTTAAGATGCACTGTTCCAGCATTGGAAGACTGTATTTTTAAGTGTTATACATGCAATGTTTTAAATAAAGAATTTGATATTTTGTAATTATTGTGTCTGTTTTTATTAGAGTAAAAATAAAAATCTAATGAAATCTATATGAAAATGAATGAATTACAGTAGTATACTGATTAATTTGATTTATTTACAGTAATTTACTGTAAAACAGTACAATTTGCAACAGTAAATCAAATACAGTTTGCTACTGAAAATCTTAATTACCCTTTGAAAAAACCCTTTGAAATGTCTAACAGTGTATGTTACTTATTTATTTCTTATCTAACCTCTCAGATGGCATCGTTGTATGTTGTGAAGTTTGCTATATAAGTATGTGACGACATAAGACTTTTCGTAATATTTTGGCAATAGAGCGCTGCAAGAATGAGTCCGAAAACCTGGAAGTGAGTTTGCTTTTTTTGCACTTACAGTTCCATCATTCTGTTATGTCTGAAATAAGGTCTGTGTTTAACATAAACAAGATATTTTCATATTTTATTCTACAACATAAAATACATCAGTAATACCCCACTCGTGATTATTTTAACCTTTTATGTGTGTCTTGAAAAAGGTGGTTGCTAACAAGTGGCTAAATGGGACTACAGAGCTTGTCAGGGACATCAAAATCTCATCTCTAGTCTGCTTTCACAGCCTTTTGTGTTTATAATAATACTTTATAGTTTTAAATAAATACTGAAAGACTTGTCGGAAGCATAAAGCAGTCACATGAAAGGTCAGGTGACTGTTTATAATTCGTTTATAGCTTTTGTTTAGTTTGCTACTTCTGGTGACTGTGTTTAGGCCTTCAAAAGTTGAGTTCATTTGTGAAGATCATCTTGATGAATAAATGTGCAAGAATCATAAACTTTTGTCAGTCACTGTGCTTAATTTCTCCAATTAGGACAGCATTTTAATGCGACGTAAAAAAATAAAAAATTACGAGAAAAAAGTTTTGAGAAATTAAATCGTAGAAATTAAAATTATAATATTTTGAGAATATAGGTGTCAAGTGTGTCTTCCTCCTGTTCCGTGTGGGATATTACCCTCTGTGTTGGTCTGTATTAAAGACGATTTTGATTATCCACGGCTCCGTGTTTCTTCCGGCAGTATAACGTGACAGAAGACCCGACCCTAACTGTAACCTCCGTGTGTTCCCGCCGTTTTTTGTTTCCGTTTTTTTTCATCAGTGTTTTGTTTCCGTAGTGTTCCCTTATGGATCCCCTCCTTTGGCCCAAATTTCTCCTCCTCCTGCTGGCGCAAAAAACTTGAAACAAATGTCTCATTGTAATCAGAAAGATGATTGACTCACATGCCGCTTGAACTGAAGCGAATACAGCCATCTGTCATGTCACGCCACATTAAAAAAGCGTGAAAAACACATTACTGTAAGACATATTGTTTGTATTTGTCAATAAAACTGACTGATTTTGAAAGCTGAGACTTTGGAATATCTTCCGGTGCTCCCAATCCGGGCCATTTGCATGCACAATAGGCTAATATACTCTCAAAATATTAGAACTTTAATCTCATAATTGCTACGTACAAATTCTCGGAATTTTGACTTTATTCTCAAAATATTTTGACTTTATTCTCAAACATTTAGACTTTATTCTCAAAATATTACGACTTTAATCTCGTAATCGTAGATTTTTTTTATTTATTAACGTGGCACTAAAATGTAATCGTTCGCCAATAATCCAAATCCAATGGAAAATTCCTATTGATTTTTGTCAAGGGAAGCAGGATGAAACTAAATTTCTCGTTGGACTACAAAAAACATCACTGCAGCATTTCGCTTTCCTGTAGCTCAAATAGTAGAGCATGGCGCTAGCAACGCTAAGGTCATGGGTTCGATTCCCAGGGAAAGCAAGAGCTGATAAAATGTAAAAACTGTAACTTGGATGCAATGTAAGTCGCTTTGGATAAAAGTGTCTGCTAAATGCATAAATGTAAATGTCAGTTCACTTAATGTGCATTTCTTCAGAATTTTCTATTTCCGATCGTTTGGTCCTTATTTTATTAAATAATACACAATTTTCAGTGAAGTGAGGAGATTAAAGGGATAGTTCAAACATAAAAATTGAATAAAAGGCGAGTAAATGACAATTTTCATTTTGGGGTGAACTATCCCTTTAAAAATAAAAAGAAAAGATACTTCTTTAATTTGATAAAATAACACTAACATAAGTTTTCAAATTGCTGTTCACACAACCATCTTCTAACAGATCATCCTTCACTCAAACCACATCAGAATTGCTTTTCCTTTGAGTATGTGTCATTTATATCTTTGTAAATATGTGTTATTTAATTTTTTTCTTGAACTTCAACAGTTGTTTTCACTGTGCATTTATATTTTGAGAGTGTGAGTATGTTTCTTGCAAAGCGGTTTGTCCTTTTTGGAGAAGAAGGTCTGGCCCTCCAGACTGACGCTGCACACCTGAAGAGAACACAGCGGACATTCATCACACAGCACTCGGTGAACACACAAACACTCTCAGCTGAGCCTGAACACACACTTACTGAGCACACGAAGCAGGTGTCGTGCCAGGTGCCGCCCAGGGCCTCCAGAAACTTGTCTCCTGCTTCTATCGGGAAATCACAACCACGGCAGCCCGTCCCAAACAGACTGTAGTAATCTAAACACACAATTACAAAACTATTAAAACATCAACTCAGAGACACTTTAACTATCAGCTTCGTCTCGGATGTTTCTTCTAAAATTCCTTAGTTGTAATTAAAATACACACAAAAGTGACAATTGTTGAGCACACAGCTAAAAAATGAATCTGGATAGTATACACTACTGTTCAAAAGATTTTTGTAAGAAATGAATGCTTTCAATCAGCAAGAAATTTATCAAAAGTGACAATAAAGACATTTATAAGTTACAAAAGAGTTTCATCAAAGGACCCAGAAAACTACAAATGTATCATGTTTCCACAAAAATATAAAGCAGCAATTAAGCAAATCAGCATATTAAAATGATTTCTGGGGGACCTTGTGACACTGAAGACTGGAGAAATGATGCTGAAAATAACAGGAATAAATCACATTTGACTATATATTCAAACAGTTATTTACATTGTAATAATATTTCACAATATTACTGTATTTTTCATTGAATACATTTTCTGAGAAGTTGGAGACTTAGATAAAAGTCTTCATTTACTCTCTGCTTAAGCTTATAAATGTCTAAGATAAATAATGTGGATATAAGAAAGATATAATTTGTGAATCTTTTTCCTTTCCTATGATTATTGTTCCAATGATTATTGAGGAAAATGATCGGTTAATGTCTTAATGAAAATGTATAATATACAATAAATGCAGAAAGGTTTGTATGGAAGTGATTTAAAATACCATTGGTTCAGTTTTAAAATAAGTCTATAAAGTAATAGACAAACAAACACCTCTCTCGCAATACGGCTCTCCATCCTCAAGATGAAAAGTATCGTTTCTTATCGGTTGCTGGCAGGATGCACACAGGAAACAATACACATGCCAGGTTTGCTTGAGTGCATTGATCACTTCCTGTTAAAACACAACATCATCATCATCTTTACATATACACTTCCAGTCGAAAGTTTGGGGTCATCAAAAATGCATTTATTTGATCAAAACTACAGTAAACACAGTAATATTATAAAGTACTATTACAATTTAAAATAATTATTTTGTATTGTAATATATTTTAAAATCGAACTTATTCCTGTGACGCAAAGCTGAATTTTCAGCATCATTACTCCAGTCTTCAGTGTCACATGATCCTTCAGAAATCATTATAATATGCTCATCTGCCGCTCGAGAAACATTTCTTATCATTATCAATGTTGAAAGCTGTTTTCATGCTGCTTGCTATTCTTATAGAAACCATGATGCATTTTATTTTTTAGAATTCTCTGATGAATTAAAAGTTCAGCATTTATAGAAATCTTTTGTAACGTGTTTAATGTGACTTTTGAGTAATTTATTGCATCCTTGCTGAATCAATTTCATTCACTGACCCCAAACTTTTGAATGTACATGCACATACTGTAAAATAAAGACAAGAATGTTTAGGCAGTCCTAAAAGACATTAATGTCTCTCTGTGTGTGAATATGTTTGTATAAATGAGCCTAAAGCTCAAGCAGGCAGTTAGAGATGCACACGGTCACGGACCCCCAGGATTTTGTACTGGCAGCGTGCGCAGGTCGGGGCGAAGAACTCCTCATAGCAGTGCTGGCAGTAAACAGAGCCCTGTTCCTCCACAAAACCCAGCTCGCTCAGAGACACACTGCAATGAGCGCACGTGAACTCCTCAGGGTGCCATGATTTCCCCATCGCCATCAGGAACGGCCCCCTGAAACACACATACATGCGTATAAAGGATAAAACAGCAGCATGATTTGTGATTAAATGTTGTGTTGTGACACAGGGCAATTTCTGGTCCAATTTGCAGTTTACTCGGGCAAAGAAAAGCCCACCAAGACAGTACGAGACTGACAAGCCAAATTAGCCAGATTTTCCATCTGGCTGAATTTCCATCACCATTTTCCAAAAGTAATAAGGACTGTACAGTGAAACCTTCAATGGGTTGCACTTTTGTAGACAGTATCTTGAATCTGAAAATTATGTGATAGTGTGTGTTTATCCCCCACAGCACACAATGGTTAGGGTAGGTGTAGGGAGAGCTTTATTGTACCAATAAGGTGGCATCCATTTGAATTAAAATTATAATTTACACTCAATACGTTATTATTGCATACTGGTTTTTTTACTACAATACTGAGGTGCAGATAATTGCCACTATTTGCAACAAGTAGTATACATAGCACAAAATCCTGCTATTTTAACATAGTGTAAATACGTATTTGCACTTAGTTAAATAGCCTCTATCGCTATTTACACAGTGCAAATAGCTGCTGCATAAAAATATACATGCATGTACATTTACAACACTTTAAAAATTATCCAAGAATACAAAAAGTGTCTCTTGTTTTTCTCACCATCTTGCATACTTTTATTTGTACAGAATTATGAGATTGCCTTCTCCATGAAGGATATATGAGAGGCTGCTTTAGGCATCCATGATTCCTTATAATGCTTACTACATAGGCAGCTCACTACAGTATGTATTAGATCAGAATCATAAAGAGCAGATTTGAAGGCAATTGAGAGGTCACATGGACGCTTGTGAGCAAAGCTAATCATTATGAACATATGTTATGTGATATTTACACGGCAAAACTCTTTTAATGACTTTGTGATTCTATGAATATTACGTCCTGTAATAGTGTGCTTGAGGTGCAGAGAAAACGAAATGTCAGTGTCAGTATTTGTTAAATTAAAATTGGAAGGCTGACAACAACAATGAAGCAATAGTACCAGCTGTTGTTAAACGTGTTTTCATGTATCACATTCATTTTGCTTATTGCATTTTTTATATTGTGCATCTGTTCCAAAAGGAAGTGAGTTGCCTACCTAGACAGCATTGTAGAGAATCATAAGCATAATCCCAACAAGGGATTGTTTGTCCAAGTAGGTGACAGGATTATGTAGCCTTCTAAGATACCTTATTTTGGACAGATCTAATTTAAATACAAAAATAGATTTTTCACTGAATTCTAGTTTGTGTACCTGATGATCATGTCGCAGTGAGCACACACAGGAGTGCGTGTTCCAGCAGGGATGTGTTCTGCCATCTGGACCAATGAGGCTTCGTCTTTGGGGTGTGGGCGGGGCATGGGCCGGTCCAAGGCGGGGCCTAAAGGAGTATTACTGCTCATAACACCAAAAGTGGGAGTGATGAGACCTGCCAAAGACAGAAACACACACAAATACACAAACACTCATTAGCGCTTCAGCTCATCCTTGGGTGTCTCCGCTTCCTCAGTGTATTAAATGATAAATTAAAGGCTGGTGCACTTTGAATATGTCTGAACTGCTAACTGACCCTTCGCAAAAAGACCTGCCCCCCCAAAAATCACTCAAAAAAAAAATCAATCAAACCTATAATAGTACCACAATGGTACTAAAATAACTAGGGCTGCCCTCGACTAAAGATTTTTCTGGTTCACTAGTAGTCATTCATTTTAAGCATTAGTCGACTAATCAAATATTTATTAATAAAGCATCATTATAATGACCCTTTAATTGCTTACATAGCCTAATAAGCGCTTAAGCACAAGCATAAAGCTTGCCACGACACACCGGCAGAAGTAATGATTATGAATGTCTCAGGGGAAAACGATAATGAGGCTACATTAACATTTTAATAACATATTGATAAACTAGTGCTTTCTTTGTTTTCAGTTTAAGAGATGAAATCGGTGACACTGACTCATCATCTCTGTACAAGTTCACAGACCGAGACAGCAGAAAGCACATCCTGTTTGCTTTCATTATTTTACAAAAGCGCAATGTTTTGTTGTTATTGTGAGTGCACACAACGTAGAGTCTATACAGATTTGAAAAATGAGGGAGTATTTTAAGTACAGTTTATGTAAAGTATGTAAAGTTGCTAATATTTACATATTTAAGATGATAAGCTATATTTGAGGTCGATGAATGACAGGTGAGCGTTTGGATGTCCTGCCTGATGTACTGTATTACCACAAAAACCAGCCGTTAACGATCTGTCCGTCATGGACTGCGTGACTTCGCGTGTGGATTTTTAAATTTTATTTTTTTCTGTGACTAAGCGACTGATAAAAGTTTGGTCGATTAAGCCTCTTCTGGTCAACTAACGGTTAGTCGACTATTAAGGGGCAACCCTAAAAATAACACTGTTTAATACAATAATAATTGAAAGAAATTTTGTGAAATTTCTTTGCACCAAACTAAAGTTTTGATGTATTTTTTAAATAGATGAATTAGTGTGTCTGAACTTTAGATTTGCAGTATACACAGAGAAGCATCATATACCACAGCGCTGGGGTCAGTATGTGGACAGGAGAGAGGCTGGATCTTCAGTCATGAGGTGATATTACCTGCTGTGCTTCTGACAGGTGTTCCTGGGGCTTTGATCATAGTCTTTACAGGACAGGTGACATGAGCGCTGGGCTGAGAATCATCCAGCTCCTCACTGAGACACCAAACACACAGAGAGAGACATAATTACAAGGGCAAGACAAGAATAGTGCAAGTGAAAGTCAAAACGGCATACTACCTATTATTTCTTAAAGAAAGCAGTATGCAATATGTACACTGTGTGCAGAATACTGCATGAACTCTCTGTACACATGCAAGAGTCACATGATGTACAGTACTGTGTGAATCTATGAAACCTTTAGAAATGTGCCAGATTTTGCCTCAGAATCAAACAAAAAATTATTAGAGCAACAGCAAGCACACTAGCTGCGTCCCAAATGATGCACTATACACTATGCAATTATACACTATGTGCTCAACCGTATAGTGTATAAATTATATAAGGCTATTTTGTCATTCATCATCAGAGTCTATAGACCCTCCCCACCCCCCATGTAATTGAAGCTGTGACTGTTGAATGCGGGTGAGCCTCACATGTCCTGAAAATTGAAGGTGCGGGCTCTTTGATCGCTGGCTGGCTGCAGTACAGGTCATAAACCCCGCCCTCTCCATGTAAACGAATGGGACTTGTCAAAAAAAAATTAATTACACTTCCAATACAATTTTCCGAAATATAGTTTTGGTTATTTCAAGTAGTTGCTATCACATTGATATATGTTCAATTGTTCTTTTTTGTGATAAGTTTTAAAGCTAGTAATTTGATGCTATATATTTCTACTGTACCTATAGTACAGAAAGACATTCCATTACAAAGCTCATTAAACACACAGCAGGTCTGCTTGTGCCATCCAGCAGCTTAAATTTAGCGAGGCAGGAATATTGATGGATTGGAAGACAGAAGTTTGGCTCTGAGCACTTAGAAATCTTGGGTGGCCATCACAAACGCACACATTCATTCCCACACACACCGTACCACCCCGATTCTCTGCCACACAACTGCGCTCTGTCAATCTCTCCTGCCTAATTACAAGCCCCTGGAGACTGAATGTTATGGAAACGGCAGCCATAGAAACCCAAAAGACCACCGTTCAGCTCTGAATCTGGACGCTGATGAGATATTCCACACTGAAATGCATTCACAAAAATACAAACAGCCACACTCATACAGTAAATGTCAGAAAAGACGTTTATAGAGTTTTAAGTGATACAACAACAGCTCTAGTGTTGAAAATGAAGTCAGTATTGTGTGTTTGTTTGTGGTTACAGGATCTCTCTACACCTGTGGTTCGTCTGCTAGGACACCTGTGTGAGCTTGAAGATGGCTGACTTCATACAGCCCTTAAAAATCACCAAAACACCAACTGATTCAAAGATGCGGAGCAAAAATAATGAAGAAAAGTGAAGCTAGTGAAGAGAAAAGATCCTGCAGCATTTGAGACACACAGTATGTGGGCACATGATTTGATATTTTGTTATATAAAGTTATATTTAGTTATATTATTATATATTATTTAGTTATATTAAGTATTTTTGGGACATTATATTACCTAAAAACATAGACAGCATTATAGGTATGGCAGGGTTATTATCAAAAACTAAAACCTTTTATAAGAAAAATAATAATAATTACTTGAAATAAAACAATGAAATAAAAAAAAAAAACATAAAATACTTAAACAAAAAAAAAAATTGAAATTTTGTCTTGGTGACTAGAAAATAAGTTTAATTTGAAGTAATAAAATAAATAAATAAACTAACAAATGAAAATATAATAAATACTATATAGATTTTTCTAAGTAATAAAAATGACATTTGCGCAACAAAACTACTCAAATTAAAGTGAAAACAGAAAATACTAAATATTAACAAAAACTATTATGGCATATTATCAGTGATACTAAATTTAGCACTGGGTTAAGGTTAAGTGAACTGATTAAAGATACTGGCAAATGCAAAGAATATAATATCATAATTTAATAATAATAATAACAATGTCATTTATATATGATATTTATATTCATTTTACATTTTTAAAGAATTCAGTTCAAATGAATGCATTACATTACAGATGCATTTAACTGCATTGCTAAACACTAATTAAAATAAATAATATATATTTACAGTACTGTGTTTTTTTTTTGTTTTTTTTTGCAACAGGTCCAAAGTACTATAGTAGCACAGCACGTTTGGTAGTTTTTTGTTAGTGAAACTGATAATCCTCCATATTCAGTAAAGGAATAAGGCGGCAGGATACAGCACACACAATTGAATCAACTTTATTCTGTGAAAATAACAAACTGAGATCCACACAAACACACAGAGGCACAACAGAGAACAAACACAGGTCCCGTCTCCCCAGTTATAAGAGTGATCGTTACTGCTCTCAGCCAATCAGATTCATTACAGAGCAAATAATCCAATCAGAGTGGAGCAGCACAGTAGGCTAATCGAATGAGAGAGGAGCAATCGGCAAACACACAGGAAGTTCTCCATCACACACATCCATGTGCAGAGGAAATCTGTCAGTGTGAACCTGATCATATTGATCTGAGCCCATTTATCATTATATATATATATATATATATATATATATATATATATATATATATATATATATATATATATATATAGACATACATAGACAGACAGACGGACGGACGGACGCAGACAGACAGACAGACAGACAGACAGATAGACAGATCGATAGATAGATAGATGGATGGTTTTAATTTAACGGTTTAATTTAGCCATTTTTGAAGTGACCATCAGCCCTGTAACATTTTCCATGGTTGCTGCATATAAAGCATGTTTTGAAAGATTTTCACCATGTTCTCTGAAAAAAGTTATGTAAATCAGATAAATGAAATCTTTAGAATATAGATTAAAATAAAACTGTAAAGTTTGGTATATGTACAGTAAGTGCTGCTGAAGTGAAGACTCTCATTTTGAAAAAAAACTTTAAAGATATGTATTGTAATTCAAATCTACAGACGCAAATGGGGGAAAAATGTGATAATCAAATAAATGTGTATTTTTGATGTTTTCCTTCCACTAGAAAGAATTAGTGCTGCTCTCTAGTGGCGACACATGTAAACTGCAGCAGTTCAAAAATAAAATCACTGAACACTGACACGAATAAGGAGAAAATACAGAAATAACAGAAATTCTTCAGAAAATACACGCCACTTTATTCTATTTTGCTACATAAGGAAAACTAGGTGGGGAAGGAATTAAATCATAAATTTAAATAAATTGTGAAGCATAAAATAAAAAATAAAAGAATATTCTGGGTTTAAAACTTGCTGAACAGCACCTGTGACACGCTTGTCACAGAAAATACAAATAAAAATGTATAAATAATCAAATTTTATGAAAATAAATATGACATTTACAGTAATGCACATACAATGGATGTCCATAGAGCAGCAAATACAAATACACACAGTTTTGATATATAACAACATTGCATAAACCTGTTCACAATTAAAACTGCATTTAAAACTTGGGTCATGACCATGCAACTAACTACATACATTTCTGTTCTGAAGAATAATCATTTTAACAAAAATAATAGTTAAGAACTGCAAGAATTAAGCACTTTCACAAAAATATGAGCTACACATTTCCTTATCATATAATTGCCTTACTGTAAATGCTGCTAAATTTAATGGACAGATGAGGTGAATTTTTTTTTCAGTGTTAATCGACAGATGCTGTGTGTAGTCTAACTAGTTTTTAGCCCAAAATGTTCCTTTAAATAGGAATCAAAAGACTAAAAACTGAAATATCACAGAAAGGAAATAAGAACCAAGCCACACGTGTAATACAATACTGTAGTGCAACTAATAAACTTCACTAATAAAAATCACTAAATCTACAAGAACAGAGTTTGAGATGTACGGTTTGAATCTTCACACTTTAAATCAACACGAACACACTTTACAGAGCTCATGTTGCTGTTTCTTGTGACAATTCTGACCCACTCAAAACTGCAGTCGTATTTTTACAGTCTCTTTTCAGTTTCCAACACGGAAATGTTCCACAAAGACCCTCTCTCTCACACACACACACACACGCACACACACACACACACGCGCACACACACACACACACACACACACACACGCACACACACGCGCACACACACGCGCACACACACACACGCACACACACACGCGCACACACACACACGCACGCACACACACGTCTACAACAGGCTGAGGACGTTGAGGGTTCGAGCAGACACTCCATGGTGCCAGTTTCTGAGTTTATGATATTTAGGTCCAATCTCAGCATTGATCTTCACTTCCCTGTTCACAGAGAATGAACAAGAGAGAGAGAAACAGAAACAAAGACAGTATGAAGAGCTGTAGAAGTGAATGTCTTCAGCACAGAGATACTGCAAACCATGCAGACGTAAATGCCACTGCACACGAGTTAAAATCACTTCTGTAACTCTGTCCCAAACCGAGCTTCAATGTATTACTAAAATACACAAAGAATACACAGCAAACACTGTATTGTCATAATAATATTGCTTTTCTTTGGAAAGCGAAGCCAAGAAACCTCACAAACTATGAATTCACCCACATGAAACAAGACAAGTTATTAAACGACAACTTCAACGGCAAACCAACAACAGTGCAAGATTACTAAAATAACTCTCAGTTTGGGCCTATGAATAAAATGTAGGTGTTTTTCCCCGTCTCAAGTATGAGCTCCATACTATATCTTACTACATAAGCCATAAATACCTGATATATGATACTCAACAAACAAAACAAACCAAAAAACATACTAACCCTTTAGCCTATGTATAATACATTATAAAGGTAATCGTAATGTACATTGTAATGCATTATATGTTTTCATAAATAACAAAACAACCAAAGTAAACATGCATTTTAATATTTTAAGGGTTGTTTGTCATGTGTTGTTAGTGCATTACACTTTCTAAAGTATTATAATGTATTATAACTGCTTACAATTATAAATGAGATCATACAGTGCATTATAAGCTGTGATGCAAGGCATAATAAATGCATTAAAACTATTTTATAATGCATTCTACATAAAGGATTTAGGTAAAGTGTTACCATGTGCATTTTTTTTTATAATGTAATGCTTTGTTTCAATAAACTGTTTCATTTAAAATATATATATATATATATTATTTCATACAGTATGCTTTAGTGATGATTATCACTACACAATTACTAAATCACACAAACAGTCTATTAAACCTTTTTTAGAAATAAAATCTTTAGTAAAGGTTGCAAGAATTACAAACTGAAATAGACAATTAATTAAAACAGCTGATGTAATATTTTGTTCAACCTTTTGAGGTTGATAACCAACACTTTCTTAAGGTTAAAGGGTTCACCCGCAAATAAAAATTCTGTCATCATTTACTCACCTACAAGTTGTTCCAAACAAAAGTAGATTCATTGACTTCCACATTATGGGAAAAAAAATACTATGTACTGTCAACTATTAGGTTACCGACACTCTTCAAAATATCTCCTTTTGTGTTCAACAGAAACTCATACAGGTTTGGAACAACTTGAGGATGAGTAAATGATGACAGAATTTTTATTTCCTGGTGAAATATCCCTTTTACTGACCTTTTGCTGAGGAATAAAGAAAAGATTGTTTTATGCCCTAGTGCTGGAAAGTGTCAGTGTTCTGCACATGAGCCAGAGCTTTAACAGAAACACCACAAAATAACAGGCCAGAGGACGCTAAATCAAATCACAGCACACAAACACCCTTCAGACAAAACCTGAACAAATCATCACAAAAACAAAAAGCACACCGCACACACAGCTGGTGAGCAGAGGAACTTACTTTGCTGTCTTCTTCGCTGACTCAGCTTCCTGTGCGCGATCTGAAACACAGAAATATGATACAGAACACATTTAATACGACACGCTTTCATGTGATAGAGGTGTAATAAAAGACATTCTCTTGCTTTCTCCCATCTGGTTCAGTTTAAAACGTCAATTTCAATCTTGATCTCAAATTCAGTATTGAAGGTTTTCCACACAATGGGTCTCATTCATGAAACATGAGCAGAACAAAATGGTTCATAAAACCATTGTCAAACAGTAAACAGTTGCCTAAAATATATTTTCTGACTGATTTTATTTTCTGATTATTATTATTATTATTAAAATAATACAAATGCATTATAATCAAATATAAAAAGGAATAAAATAACATTTAAAAAGCTATAAAATATTATTTAAAATTCAAAAACTGAATAAACTCTCACCGAGTTCAGATTCAGTGCCGGTGATTTGGGCCAGGATACGGAACGAGCGGGATTGTGACGTTCCTGTCCGTGGGCACCAGTCCTCTGTGTCCTCCATGATGCGTTTCCTGCTGGCATCACCGTGAGTCGGGACGTGGTAAAACTCAATGTCTGTCTCTGTGATATGTTTACGAGGAAGTCTACATACACACACAAACACAGATACTGTCAGTCTCTTTGACATGTAATCATACTGCATATCAAATGCACAATTAAACAAAAATACCAAACTGCATAGCCTATCAAATGCACAAAGCAACTAAGCATTTAAGAAATAAGGGCACCGCTGGTTATTCCTTCTTTACCTGTTCATTGGAGGTTTTCTGAAGGAGGCATAAAAAGGAATAAGAAAGATAAAACATTTCAATCGTTCATTCTCTTTTAGAAGGGTTTTACTGATGGCACACACATTACAGATGTACTCACTTAAACACAGCTGGAGGACCACTATGAAGAATAAAATAAAAATATGTCATTACACAGGCTTTTGGAGGCATTCGATTCAAATATTCCCTCACAAAAATGCACCACGGTAAACCATGGTTTCTGCCAAAATACTATAGTTAGGTATAACAGTTAGTTAATACTGTAGACTAAAACATCTTAATATAAGAAGCCTTCACAATCTTTCTGTCAGTTTTATATTTATAGCAGTGACAGTCTGTATCAAGTAAGTTTTGCTATAATAGTGTAGCTATTTACTATGGTATTGTGACAGTTTGATTACCATGGTAAAACTTTGCAAGGTAACTCAGATTCAGAAAGCACCAGAAGCTTCTTTTAAGGTTCTGGAGGGAAAATCTTCTCAAGAAAAAAGTAAAGAAATTTCTTAAGATTGATTCCAAGACGTTTCGTAAATTCACTGATTATGGCGACAAAGACTCAAATCGACGGAAAACACCTCAAAAGTAGTCTTTTTGCGCTGCCTGAGTCAGTATTTCGGATAATAGATCATATTAAACAGAAACAAAAGCTTTTGAGTTTTAAATCCTCCAAAGGAAATGAAACAAATGAAAGTAGAAACGCATGAGACCAGAAGATGGCGCTGGTGCACGTGGAATAAAACACATACGACAGGTTTGAGAAGAAACTCATCTCAAAAACACGCACTGATCGTCTGTACGGACACGTACAACATTCATAAGCTGTCAATAAATCAGTGTGGATGAACCGTGTGACAAAAGAGAGTCTGTGTTTGACAAACTGCTGTTAAACACACCTCTGACCACCTGACCACTGCGATACAACACCACACAGATGGACATAACATGCATATCGTCAACACACTCGTGCAAAACAAACAGTCAACCACAAATCCAGCTTTGCATTGCTTTACATGAGTCAAGTGTGCTCTGCTTTAAAAGTCATTACTGTTACATCCCTGCTGAAGAAAAAAAACAAAACAATAGAACCATCACAGAAAAATACCATTACAAGCAATCAACTTCTAACAATTAAAAACATCAAAAAATGCTTTCCTGTAGTGTGTTTTGGGACATATTGTGACCCTGGACAACAAAAGGGTCATAAGTGTCAATTTTTCAAAATTGAGATGTATGCATCATGTGAAAGCTGAATAAATGAGCTTCCCATTGATGTATGGTTTGCTAGCATCGGACAATATTTGGTCGAGGTACAACTATTTGAAAATCTGAGGGTGCAAAAAAATCTAAATATTGAGAAAATTGCCTTTAAAGTTGTCCAAATTAAGTTCTTAGCAATGCATATTAATATATAAAAAAAATCAATAATTTTGACCCATACAATGTATTTTTGGCTATTGCTACAAATATACCCCAGCGACTTAAGGGTCACATATATGGGCTACCAATAGACCAGTAGAGACCCACAGGGTCCATTACAGTTTCCATTAAATCAATACAAGTCCCATTATAACCAGCAAAACCATTAAAAATTTTGCGATGGTGTCAATTGTTTTTTTCAGCAGGGCATGGTGCTACACTAATAAAATATTTCTGTTTACTTTATTTGTTTTACATATACCATAGTAGTACAAAAGATGTTTTAAAGACTTTGGAAAACCATGTAAATCCTAGTAGCTACATGAACATGGTGATCCTTAAGTACATTATTCATATTAAAATACCATGACATCACCATCTGATACCACTGTACTATGATACCAATAAAAAAACACAAGAAAAGTAGGCATACCATGGTACTACCATGGGTTTTGAATATCTACCATGGTATTATGGAAAAAAATCTTGAGTACAATGTAAATTAGACTACATTAATTACAAGACAAGTTACACTAAAGTTTAATACTTAGTGGTTCTTCATTGTGTTAATTATATTCATAAAGAAAAGCAAAGCTTCTTGGGAAAGCAATGTTTTCACTACAAATCATGGCAATATTTACAACACACACACACACACACACACACAATGAAAGGAGTATCAGTATGGTACTGACTTTGTGGCTGGAGTCGCCTGCTGAAGAGGACATAGAGGAGAAAAATAACCATTAAACTCATACAATCATCTCATCATCACTGGCTGAATATACATATCACTGAATCCTGAAGCCCTCTGAGACAGACCAACAGCTGAAAACACATACATTCCACTGCATGAAGCGTTATTGTGAAAGGATACGTATTTTGACCAGAAGCAACAATTTAAAGTTAAAATGCCTTGATGGATTTGTTTCTTACAAACACGCAGATTTTCAACACAAAATGTTAACTGATGTGCTGGAGTGGTGTGGATTACTTGTGGATCATTGTGATGTTTTTATCAGCTGTTTGGACTCTCATTCTGACGGCACCCATTCACTGCAGGGGATCCATTGCTGAGCAAGTGATGTAATGCTACATTTCTCACAATCTGTTCTGATGAAGAAACGGGGGTGAACTATTCCTTTAAAAACACCATATCGGTCGACAAAGAGAAAAACAAGCTTAATCCAGAGAGATTCTTTCCATTCAAACAAAATACAGTATCCAGAACCAGGCACACGCAGGGCTGCATTAAGGTTTTCTCAACAATTGCCTATAAAAATCATAGAAATAGGACTGGCACTGATTTGACTCTATAATGTACAGCTGTATGAGAATAATGAGGAGGATTTATCAGCGTTTATGGGAGAGGGAGGATAAAAACCATTAGATGAGTGCGTAGTATGACGAGAAGCATTTGGTTCTCATCAGTTTTCTCTCCCACATCTCTAATCATTTCCTTTCTCTCCTTTTTTCAGCGTTCAAGCATTTAACAAATATCATGTTTAGAATGAAATGCTAGCATACTGTGCAGTATATACTGAATATTTTGGCACTCGTAGCAGGTTATATCCCATGCATACTATGTACACATACTGCAAAAATAGCAGTATGACTAGTATAATCCAAACAGTTAACGAGAAGCAGAATGGGTTTATTGGGTGATTAAACTCTAATCTGTGCTGGTGTCAGGCTGATATTATGCTATTAATGTTATTAGCACACAGAAACAAACAAAATGCATCACAACAAATACGCTGATTTGATGAGACGTGTGTATGTATGAGTCGCAGAATATGCTTGTGCAACAGCACGTGTAATCAGAGACAGTTCTTCTGCGTAATAATGTCAATCAGCACTTTAAACCATCATTAAAATATGAAACCCACACAAAATACATCTTAGCATCCCCTGGGACATTATCCAAGGGAGAGCCCACATACACACACACACCAAAACACACAACAGATAGCATTACACAGAGCTAAATATACACACAAACATCAGAGCTACTGACACCCGCCTGTAAACGTCACTGTGTGAAAAGAGATACTGAGAGATGCTGCCAGTATTAAATTTTTTTTTTTTTAAGTATATAGTATATAAAGTATAAAAACAATGCATTAAATGAAACTACAAAGGAAAGAAATGTAAATATGACTAATGTACTTCCTACTTTGGTTGGGTTTAAATGTTGGCATGACTTCTGATAACTCAATATGACATTATGCCAAGTATTCAAAACTCACCTGTTGTGTACTTATGGTTTAATCCAACCAGCTGAAGTGCGTTTGGACTAAACCATGTTACAAAAAAGGTGGGGAGGGACATCATGAAGTAAAGTGACATACTGCCAAGTATGGTGACCCATACTTGGAATTCGTGCTCTGCATTTAACCCATCCAACGTGCACACACACACACAGCAGTTAACACACACACACACTGTGAACACACACCCGGAGCAGTGGGCAGCCATGGAAACCAACTAAACACAGTTTCATATTCAAATGTTATGTTTTGGTCTCAGTGAGAGAGTCTGCGATAGAGTTCAAAGGTGGGATTTGGAAGTAAAAATGTCATCAAAATCTATGATTTTCAGTGAAAACATCTGAACATTTAAAGATAGACTGACTGTAAGCATGGAGGTTGTTTAAAAATAGTATATGCATTCAAAATCATAAACTGTAAGCCATAATTTAGTTCACATTCGTGAAGTAAGTCTAGTGCTGGGTAATATTGTAATTATATTAGGATTATAAACCTCTGCTGAAACAGCTTAAAATAGTCCGATTTGGTTGTTTTAACTTGTTCTGAACAGTGATATATTAGTATAACGTTTTAGTAATTTTGTTGTGTCATTCTCATTACTTTTAGTTTAGTTTTTTATAATTATAGTTTTTATACAATTTTTAGAAAAAAAACTATTTTAGTTTTAGTTATGTTAGTACATCAAGTTAAAGTAAATGAAAATGAGAAATGAATCCTTGGTAACCAGCAGAAATCAAATATGTTTTTAAATTCAATTTTCTATGGTTTTTGTGTTAGTTAAGTATAATAACTCTGATATTCAGCTTGTTTAGAAAGACCGACCTGGTGGTCTCCCAATCTGACCTGCTGAAAAATGCCCAGATCCTCCCAAAAACCATCTAACAGACCAGCTTAACCAGGCTGGGAGACCCAGCAAACCTGCTTATACTGGTTTAAGATGCTTTTTGCAGCAGGGAAGCCACAAAAGCACCAACTGAATTGTTTACATCATTTACAAAGTTTTATTGGATGAGTAGTTTTTTAATTCCCTTATACTGTTCTGACATGTCTATGGAGAAAACAAACTGGAAATATACTTCCAGAACCCAGGCCACTTTTTGAGTTGAGCTGTATGTTTATAGGGTGGGTGGGGCATTGAAGTGTCAATCAAACTCTTACCCATTCAGCTGAGAGCTTTCACCCTGGCTTTCCAGCAGGCCCCGCCTCTGACCCATGGCAACCTCACAGGCATTCTCATTGGAGTAGAGATTGATGGGTGTGTTATACACTGAAGGGCGGGGCACCGTCGGTAGATGATTGGGTGAACCGTCAGTAGGAGTGGGCGGAGCCTGTGGATTAAGGTTTTGAGCTGGGGCGGGGGGTGCAAAAGCAGACGCGGCAGACGGAATGGAGGCTATGTGTGGTGACCCCGCCCCTCCAAACGGACGAGCGCTCCTATTGGAAGATGAAGTGATGTGGGTGGAGTTTGTGATGTCAGAGGAAGATGGAATGGAGGTTGTCATGGGAACGGGTTTGATGATTTCCACAGAATCATCCTAAACACGGAGGAAAGCACATGCAGGACTCAAACAAAACGACAACAGCAATTCAACAAAATCAACAGACAACAACGACTGGGTTATACAACAGAAGCTATACCACTGGAGACCTAAATAATGTGTCAGTATGTTCAGAATAGATAGCTGACTACTTACTAAATAAAGTATATATCATTTTAGAAAAAAGTCAAAAAATTATGCCATGATAAATATTTTTGTCAAATGACTTTATGATGCATTTTCAAAGCCCTGATCTCATTGACAGCATCTTGCACTGAAAAGGCAACAGAAATGTATTCCTTTTCAGAAGTTTTTTGCTCACATGAAGCAACAGATGATTTCACCATTTTAACTGATTAAGTATTGAGAATTAGTTTTTATTTTTGCATCTTGTTTTCATTTTCATTTTAGTTTCTGTAATTTTATAGAATACAATACAGGGAGTATACAATATTAGTATACAATATTAAATGTTCATTATGCAGTGTTCTAGTATTCTGTTCTGAACACAACCTAAATGACAGCATGTGACTTTTAGCAATTCAAGACAGATAACTGAACACAGCAGCACTTCTGTTTGCTACAAACATGCACAACTGAAACTCATGCATACATATAGAGCTGCGTGTCTGTCTCAGAGGGGAATAATGACATATACACAATACTCCACTCTGGCTGGCTGTATGTGTGTTTAAATCTCATACCTTTGGTGCCACATCTGGTTTTGGAAGACTGGAAGCTCTGTTGGAACACAAACAATGGACAAAAACATGAATGAATCTGTTGTAACCACATCTAGAGCTGGCAGTGGCAATACATAGGGAACATCTAACTGTGGTTTGCTGTAAAATCACAGGCCTGTATTCATAATGACGCGGAACAACCGCATGGAAGTTTGTCGAGTGGTTCTGAATTCATTTCGCCTGCAGAGGAGAACAGAATAAGGTTTGTATCCTAAAGAAACCAGGCCAGGTTTGGTTTTAAACTAGTACACTAGTGGTCAAAAATTTGGAATAATTATGATTTTATTGAGTACAAGTCTCTTATACTCTCTAGGCCTGGATTTATTTGATCAAAAATACAGTACAAAACATTAATAATATGAAATATTATTAAAATGTCAAAGAAGTATTTTCTATTTGAATATATTTTTAAATGCAATTTATTAGTGTGATACAAAGATGAGTTTTCAGTCTTCAGTGTCAAATGATCATTCAGAAATTATTCTAATTTGCTGCTCAATTATTAACAATGGTTCTTATTATTATTATAAATTACGAAAACCGTTAATAAAACTGCGTAATATGTTTGTGGAAACCCTGACACATTTATTTCAGGATTCTTCAATGAACAGAATATTCAAAAGAACAACATTACCATGCCTTTACTGTATGAAAATATGAACAGCACAACATTATTAATCATAAACGTTTCCTGAGAAGCAAATCAGCATATTAGAATGGTTTCTGAAGGATCACGTGACACTGAGAACTGAAGTAATGATGCTGAAAATTCAGCTTTGCATCACAGGAATAAATTACATTTTAAAATATATTCAAACAGAAAAGAGTTATTTTAAGTTGCAATAATATTTCACAATATTACTGATTTTACTGTATTTGTGATCAAATAAATGCAGACTTGGTGAGCAGAAGAGACTTCTTTTTTAAAACCACTAAAAAAACTCTTAATAATTCCAAACTTCTGAGCGGTAGTGTATGACATGGTGTGTTATTAAACTCAATCTATGCTTTGACAGTAAGCGATACTGTTGCTGTGTATGTGTGTGTGAGGCTGGCAGACGGCTTGAGTATTAGTTACCTTCTCTGAGAATCTGAGCTCAAGACCTTCTAGAACAATCTCACACATCTCTTAGTTTTTTTTATTTATTGAATCATTTTGACCTTTAAAGATGTTCCCAAAGGGAGGTTTTATCCAAATTAGCCTCTGGGTACAATTTTGTACCTAACACACATCTTTAAGAGTGTAGATGAGAGTGCTATATAACAGGAGATGTAAGCATTTGCTCCTATATGTGGAGCCTCGGCATCTTTGTTTCTAAGTAAACACACACACACACACGTGACCATCGTGAGTTCATGAGAAGGCTGCGTGTCCCTCAGTGGAGGTCTTTAGAGTGAGATCCAGTGGGCCGGGCTGGGTTTAGCACTGTTGATCTGGTCAGATGAACATGAGCGCTCACACTCTACAGTTATGAGCTAACACTCTGTTCCCAGTATCACTCGATATAGATCCACAGGACTCAGAAGACCAGCAGAACAACGCCAGAGAGAGAGAGGGAGAAACCAATCTGATTTAATTTTGTTAACTGAATCATTTTTATTAAATTCATTGATTTCCCAGTGGTATTCAATCAAATTTGACATACAGTCTTTAAATATCCTTCCTAGAAAAAGTAGAAAGAATCAACAATTAGACTGTTTTAAGGAGCCAGTTTCTTGCATGTAATGAAATATGCAAGACAAATGAAATCCAGACATTTAAATAGCTTGTTTTACATCTCACAGAGAAGTAAAAAACAATGCCACAGACTAAAACACCACAAACCCGCTTTGACGTACACTACTGTTCAAAAGTTTTTTTAAAAGAAATTAACACTTTTATACAGCAACAATGTATTAAATTGATCAAAAGTGACAGTAAAGACATTAATTAATACAAAGTAAACAAGTAAAGTCTGCTCTTTTGAACTTTCTATTCATCAAAGAATCCCTGACACAAATGTACACGAAACAAATGTTTCCACAAAAATATGAAGCAGCGCAACTTTTCAAAGATAAAAATCAGAAATGTTTCTTAAGCAGCAGATCAGCGTATTAGAATGATTTCTGAAGGATCATGTGACACTGAAGACTGGAGTAATGATGCTGAAAATTCAGCTTTGATCACAGGAATAAATTACATTTTACAATATATTCAATATATGACAATATTATTGTTACTACTGTATTTTTGATCAAAATAAATGCAGCCTTGTGTGCAGAAAATACTTTTTAAAGAATAATTTTTACGTAATTACGCCAAACTTTTGAACAGTAGTGTAACTGGCAGAAATTATTTAAATTAATAATTTATCGCAACTGCGCTCGCAGCGACCCGAGTTCAATTCCCACCTCGAGATCCTTTGTCGATCACGCTCCCACATAATGCTTTCCTGTCAGCTCTCCGCTGTTCTCTCACAATAAATGCATAAAAAGCCCATAAATAGAACTTATAAAATAATTAACACACATCATATTTAGAGATAATTTGTGGATAATTATTTATGCGTCAACCAATCAGAGAAATTATGTCAAAAGACAATAAAAAATTAACTGCATCAGCATCACTCAGATTCTTAGAACATTCTGTCATTCTACAGTATTATAATGACAAAGAAAGAGAGAGAAAATACACACACACACACACACACACAATGACAAAAATACCAGCACATGCAATAACCCTGCAATGAGAGTAAGTCTTAAATTACATGTGGAACTGTTTATTAAGTTAATAGTATTTAATTGATAAACAAAGAAGGTCATTCTTACATTCTTAAACTCCTTAGACCATTTTACTACACTCAGATGAACAGCTCTGTGTGTGTGTGTGTGTGTGTGTTTGTTCATGTTTAGACAGAAACATACACAATCCCAGCAAACAGAGAATGTTCTCAGAACTTTGGCTTTGGTTTCTTACTTGTCCACCGTGAAGTTTCTGTGATATTCTGGTCTGTAGATCCAGGCACAAGTTCCTCCTTTAGTGCAAGTCTGTGGGATTTTTACTACTACTATTATCCACCATGTGAATATCATAAGTCTGATCGCTTACATTTCTGCATGTTTACATCTGTAGCACAAAGGTGTAAGAAGATGTACATCTGCCCTACGGTGGCGTCATCATAATACTCTCTCAGATAATAATACTCTCCCATCTGTTTGACGTCTCGTTTATATCTCACACCCTGAGACTGCAGTCTGACGCACGACTCGCTGATTTCCTTTCATTAATAACTAAACTCTTTCAAACTCCACTTTCCTGTTCTGCTACAGTGTGTGAATGAACATTTGTGTCTGAGTGAGAAAAACACCAAAAACATGCCGCGGGAACAAAATATCACATCTGTGTTATCTCAATAAGACGGCAGTGAGATAAATGGAGAGCAAAATAAGACTCCTGCTTCTCAGACAATTCATGTGTTGCACGATAAATTGTATTTTAATCATGATCACGATTTCTCTCGATTTATGAAGCCTTTATTTGCCTGCTGATTATTTATCCTGAAAACTTTTCATTTTAACAAATGAACAAGCCTCCACAAGCTTTCATGGTTGCCAAATTTCAAGAGCTTAAATCCACCATTCAGAGACTCATTTTACTTGGCAACCACGCGCCTGCACACTCTCTACATTATGAAAAAAGCAACGATGAGCTGAAAACACCTGCAAACATATCAGTTGGGCTTTTTTTATTTTTATTTTTTGCGAGTTGACATTGTGCTTATGAGAAAGTGCAAAAGCTGTGATGAAATGAAGAAAAAAATGTAACGACAATAATCATGATTAATAATTGTGATTATATTTTTTGAGCGAAATATTCAAGATTAAACGGTTAATCACGATTAATTTGCTCAAAAAAAAAAAAAAAAAGAATCACGAATGGAATGGAAAAGTTCAATGGATGTTAAAGGATCTTGACGGAACCATCAAAGCCAATAAAAAAACATTATTTTTAAGAGTGAATGTAAGAGTGTATGGGCTCAAAAATGGCATTAACTTCACTCCTAAAAATTAAGGCTCCAATTAGAACCAGAAATGGTTTTCTACAGAACTAGAAAACTATCATCATACCATCATGTATACTTTTTTCTATTTATTTTGCCATTTTGGACCTACTTACAGGACACGGAAAAAACCTATTTGGGCATTATACCTCCTTCTAGACCTTTGTTTTCCACAGAAGAAAATAAGACGACATGAGGGTATGCAAATAATGAAAGAATATTGATTTCTGGGTTATTAAGGAACTATTTCTTTAAGATGCAATGTGTGTTGAAATCAGAAATTACTATATCAGTAATTAATCAAGAGAGCAAAAGGACATGAAGGAGAGTCATTATTATATTCTTTTCAAGTTCAAAACCATGAAATATTAAAATTTCTGTTGATCAGGGTGGAAATTTCATTACGCTTTGAACTCTCTTCAAATATCCTGCTGTATCTCGCTAATGGAAAATGGGATTTTATCCAGCTGTGATATCCTGTGAACGCCGACACACACATTCAGGGATGTGCTGAAGTGCAGGACAGTGTGTGTTGTTCTGGTGAAACAGGCTTCAGCTTACACTTGTAGACAGTTAAGAGCTTAGAATACACAGCGAGAGAGTTTAGAGATAAAAGTGCAGGAGGTTTACAAAGTAATTTAATGCTTTGAGAGCAGTCATGAGAAAAAACAACACACGTGGCATACAAATCATGTACATGTGAGGGCAAACTGACCATCCTACACAGCCCAGAACAGAGTTTTGCAACAGCTAAAAACCTGATTGATTCACATTCTCTTTCTTGTTCCCATTACTTTACATTAGAGACCTATGCAAACCTGGTTCATAAAATAACCCTGATACTGTTTGACTTTATGAGTAAATCTGTCTGATTACTTGTTTGAGCAAGGAATTGCAGATTGCACAGTGGTCTGTGCAATGGTTGCTAAAAGGTCAGTACAATATACACATGAATTATCCAAAATGAGCAGTACACTGCAAAAACATGATTTCTTACTTGGTATTTTGATCTTGTTTTCCATTACAAATATCTAAAAATTCTTAAATCAAGTCATTTTGACCAGGATTTTCTTTTCCCCAATGTTATCGCATTGGACTAAAACTTACTGATTTTTCTCACACAGTGTATAACAGCTTCCCCCCAAAAATAGGGTAACTTCTGTACCTTTAAGGATTTCTCCTACCTTGTTGCACTTGCGGTGTTCCTTATCAAAACATGGTCAGCCTACAAAAAATTGCTTACAAATTTCATGTTTTCCTATATTATCACCAAATACTGGATTCAATCTCTTGTCAGCTTGATCATTTCAGTCAGCAGTTCAGTTTTTTGAGTGAATATTTCAAACATTATGCATAAATATTGATTTTTTTCACTCCAAAAAGGTGTATAAACTCAGATTGGTGAGGCCTATGATCAATCAGTTCCAAAAACAAATACAAAATCTGTGCTCATTCAAAGAAACAAGTTGATAAAAAGACTGAATTTTAGCAATAATATAGCATAATCAAACATTTACAAGCATTATTTTACAAAACTAGGTAAATTAGGTAAAGGATTTCCAGCACAACATTGGGGTTAAGACTTGTTTATTAAAAAATGTTTATGCTTAAAAAAACAGAGAAAAAATCTGTTAGTGGGTAAGGATAATGATCATGTTCTTCCTTTTAATTAAGTTTATTATTCTGACCCAGTTTTTTTTCTTCTTCTTGTTTTAAGCATAAATTCACTTCATTTTGACACATTTTTCGTCTCAGAATCTTAAGTCATTTCACTTTATAAATTTATCTTGAATTAAGAATGTTTAGAAACTTATACTAGAAAACAAGACACAAAATAACGAGGAAGAAAGACATACAACCGCAACTGCATCCCACAATGCAATGTACTCAACCTGATCTTTCATTTCCAGCAAGTTTATTTATCTCCTTCCTCGACTCAAATGTAAATGTAAGACATTTTTATACAAAATTGGATAAAAACGGCAAAATAAGCTTTTATTTAGAAGATGATAACTTGACGACACTCACCAAATTAAACATGCAAATGAGGTCATGTGACATTTTAAGGCCATGTGACTATAATGTAGCATTTGAAGTGTGTACACTATACAGTGTACTGCACAGTAAGCTAATATTCCACTCTGAATGTGCACATAGAAAATGGGTCACATTAAAATTCAAAATACACAATACACTACATATTAAAACACAAGCCAGTCTCTAGCTCTGGCGTCTTTTGCTGGCTCTGTCTCTCTCCGTTTCTTATTGTTTACAAATTCAGCTAATGAAGTATCAGTTAGAATAGATGAATTACAGAGAAACATTTGTTTTCTCTCTCTGCATCGGAGTCCAAATGTCCAAACTGTTTTTCTTTCAGAATAATGTTTCAGACATTTGGGACAAAAGAGTGTTAACGGTCCAAATTCAGATCTGAGAGAGTTAAATTAATCCGGTGAGAAAGTCGACTCTTAACAGGAACTTGAACAATATTAATAATAATGCTCAAATAAATGTACAGTGTTATTATGGCTTCATTCATTACTGTCAGTGCTGATTATTGTGAAAATAAATACATGCATAAATGTGTAACAGACGCAGGCAAGTGTGCTGGTGCGTGTAAACCTCACTCCCTTGATCTCAAAGAAGTGGCGCTCTAGCGACTGACGCTAGAGGGCGTGGCCTTTAGCCTCCTCGTTAGAGCGCCCGCCTCCCGCGCTGGAGACTGCGGTTCGAATCCCGCTCGGAGCGAGGCGAAGTAGAACCGGTTACAAATGTTTTTATTTTTCTTGTGCTATTTATTTACATTATCAGATCATTTTCCCAGATTTATCTAATACAAATTAAAGAAGTTTACAATTTACCACACTGTAAAAAAAAAAAAAAGAATAAATAAAACAAATGTTATTGAAGTACATTTTACAAAATACCATTTCAGTTACATGCTGGTTCTATGTAATTGAGTGATAATAGATTTTTTTTTTCAATTTTCACTTAGAATCTATATATTTCCCTTGTTCTTTAAGCAAAAAACCTCACTTTATTTTGATATATTTTTCAGAAAATCCAGATTTCACAGAAGATCCTTTATCTAATTTAGCATCACCGGTCATCTTTAATTTGTATCAGATGATTCTGGGAAAATTAAATAATTTTTTTTAAAGAAAATGCAATAAGCTACAGACATGGAAGCAGAAAGTTAAAAAATAAAGCCAGTCACAATAAATAATAAGCATAAATAAGCTCTTTTTAATCTCTCTCTGGAAATGTGAACTCATGTCAGGGGTTGTTATGATCCTGAGGTTACTCAAATGTTCTAAGCTGGTTTAATTAAATCAAGCTAAACATTTCCTCCAATCGGTCAGAAAAACACCTCCCACAAACCCATCTAATCAAGCAGCCTGCATTCAACCCTGCTGTGAATGGTTGAATCTGATGCTATGTTTGACGTCTTCTGTGCTTAGGAAGTTGTGCGGTCAGTTTAATCTGCGCTCTGATGAGGATCTGGCACCCGTCTGTGTGTTTAAGCGTTAAGAAACAGCGAGGAACATTTGTGTGTTTGGATGTGGCCTAACAAACGTCAAACCTGAACCGTAACACAAAACCAGACAGATGCATAAACAACACATGCGTACAATCAAGAACACAGACCCAAAAAGGGAATAAAGAATTACAGGTTTTCGTAAACCTGACATGATTTGATATTTAGCTTAGTTTAGGTGATTCAAGCTGTTGAGAGAGGCCGTTCAAGGGCAAAAAAACAACATTGCGATTTCACAATTCTTTTTCCTAAAGTACTTTCATTGCTATTTACAGTGGATATAAACTCATTTTAGTTAATTAATGTGGAAACAGAAGCCTGCTGTGTCTCAGAATGGCCAATATAAACATCCTCCAAACACACGCACGTCAACAAGTCAAGACACTTCACTTCAACCATCTTGGTGACAAGTAGACATGTGCCGGTATTCGGTAATGCGATATATCACGAGAATGAACATGCACGATGTTGTTATTTTGGGTACTTCAAAATACCGAGAATAATTATTTATTACAAATTATTCCGATTTTTTGAATGCATTTTAAGAATACTTTTCCCATCAACTGGTCACAATGCACAACACCTCTGTGTGCTGCGCCAAAGATGCATGCGCACTCTGAAGTAAACAAGCACGGATGAGAAGTGCATGGCGGAACGAGTGAAGGAGAGGTGCTGAATGAAAGCACATTCACTCTCTGACAGCAGATGGCGCTGATGGAACAGCAGAAATGCAGCCGTTACCCCAGAAACCCCTGTAGCAGCTGTGCTACTTTCTGTTTCTGAAACATATAAATAGCCATTCAGATTTTTGCATTAGCAATGATGTTAATCACAGCGCCAAATACTTAATAGGCTGTTTATTTTCACATATTTTTACATTTTAATCTGGACTACAACATGCCATAAATATTGTTCGAAATTTTATTTATTGTTTAGTCACACTTTACAATTAGGGCTACTGCCAATGAAATATTCTTCTAAACATTCATCCACCTTAGGGAATTTCAATATTTTATAATATGTTGATAAAATCAAAAGTTGCAACTGTGTAATTTAATGAAGCTAACATGAACTAACAGCTGCATTTTTTTTTTTAACAAAAAATAACTTCTGTAGCAAATGCAGCTATTGCTCATTGTTAAAATTAATGCATTAATGCATTAACCCCTGGGCGCCGCAGCAAAAAATGGCTGCCCACTGCTCTGGGTGTGCGTTCACGGTGCGTGTGTGTTCACTGCTGTGTGTGTGCACTTTGGATGGGATAAATGCAGAGCACGAATTCCGAGTATGGGTCACCTTACTTGGCCAAAGGTCACGTCACTTTCACTTTTTCACTTTCACTTAACTAATGAGATCTTATTGTAAATTGTTACCTATTCATCTATATAATTCTTTAATTTTTTACTTTATACATTTTTTGTGTATTGCTTTATTGTATTTAAATGTTTAGTTCTTTTTGTTATAAGAAAAAAGTTATTAAGCCTGTTATACTGTATTATGACAACACTTTTTTGCAACTAAATTTCAATTTCGTGATAATACAGTATGCCGTGATAAAAGCTTTAGCAATTAATCGCAATAATAGCATTATAAATTATGCTTGCACAGTCTGTAATAAAATAAACAGCAATGATTTTTATTAGTAGATGTTCAGCTTTCCTCCTACAGCATACCGTCTCTAATTTCATTAGAGCACATATTACACCTGTACTATGCATATTATGCAACATGCATATTTATATAAAAAATAATAAGTGAATATATCTACACATCCTATCTACAAATCCAACAAGTTTGAGCTTGTAAAAAAAAAAAAAAAACCCTTTAAATTTAATAAAGCAGCAAAAACAACTTAAATAATTAAGATTTTTAACTTGAAGGGTTAGAGAAAATGTGTAAATTGTCAAATTATGAATGTTTTGGTATAAGAAGCCTTGAGAAATTAACATTATGAACTTCATTAAAAGTAAATAAATAGAGTTAATTTATTTATTTACGAAATAAGTACATAATTAAGTAAATAAATGTAAATAGACTTCATGGAAAACAAATAAATACATAAATAAATAAATAAATGGAAGTCATGAGAAATCAATCAATCGATCAGTCAATCAAAAAACCTTAATTGACTGCTTTAGTGATTTATTGATTTATTTGCTAAATAAATAAGTGCATAAGTAAATGGACTTCATGGAAAAACAAATAAATAAATGAACTTAAAAGGAAAGAAAATAAATAAATAAACAAACAAACAAATGGAAGTAATGAAAAATCAATCAATCAATAACTTCAAAGGTTAAGAAATGAGCATTAGAAACAGAATTGATAGGAGCATCTGTGTGAGCTCATGGTAAATGAGATGAACTAAAGCAGTGACACTGGCTCTCTCACAGTGAACACAAACCAAAAAAAAATAAAAAAATCAGTAAAATCGTTCACTGCATGTGCTTTTAATTAACATGGAGTCTCTCGTTCTCTCTGAGTAATCTACTGTCATCTATGAGAATCAACAGAAAGCCTGTAAAACTCCAGCGTAACTGCAGCTGAAGCCAAGTCTGGCATCTCCACAGCAGCTCTCCAGTAAAACCCCAGCGCCCTCCATTAGTGCTAAAGGACCCGCAGACGCACACTTCAACACACTCAAACATACAAATGGCTGGTCTCTCAGTGTCTTGCTTCTTTTTTAGCTTCTCGACAGTTTCCGATTCACACAAAAGCATTTAAAAGCAATAAAATTACCTGCAGGCTGCTGTAATTACAAATAACACAGAAAGCCATAAGAGGTAAAACTAAACCCAAACTACAACATAACCTGATAACACAGACTAAATCATACAGTATCACTGCATGTGCAGCTGACAAAAAACATGTCAAACATTGATAATATAATGAAACATTTGCAAATTAGATGTTGCTTCCAAAAAAAAATTTTTTTAAATGATATGGCTAAAATTTCAGTTGAACATGACTGCTGTTGTTGAATGGCTGTCAGAGGAGAAAGATGAGAAACTTGACTCCTTGCATTACTACATATATTCAAACACGTCTATTTTGACAAGCTAGATTTCATGCATCACTGTATTCTGAAATTTTTCAAAATGGAATTCATGCAACAAAAGTTCTCTCTTTCAGGTCAGCTACTGTCAAAACAGAGCAACAATTTTTTGATCTGAATAATAATCAGAGTTATTATCATTAGCTAAAAACAATAAAAAAGCATTACTTTAATAAATTAAATAAAACATTAAAATTAATTGAAAAAATGCAAATGTATATATGGATGCATGTATGCATGTACTGTATATATAAACTACATAAATAAAATAAAAAATAAAAACAAAAATAACAAAATTGCTAATCCTTTAGACTAACTAAAATAATTTTGTTATTTTTATTTAGTTTTAGTTTTCGTTATTTAAGTACTTCAAGTAAAATCAAATGAAATTGTGCAATAAGCTGATGTTTTAAAAAATATGTTATTTCATTCCAAGTTTTTTTTTTTCTTCCTAATGGTTTTAGTTTTAGTAATAACCCTGAATATATGTAGTACCCTAGAGGCAACACTATGAATTGCACTGACACATTTCAGAAATCTCCAGTGCACGAAATGGAGCTCATGTAGACAGAAGCATTTGCTTTAACATACTTGCATAGAGAAGTATGAACCATGAAGAAAGTTTGCATATCACACTGCAGTCATTAACTTTCACAAATACACACACAAACAAGCACATACACACACACTGCTGGTTTCAGATAGTGCTGATGCTTGTGTAGTTCTATTAATACTAATCAGAGAAGGTGATTAGTTTACCAGCACTACATATCAAAACAACACTCTGCACAGTGTCAACCTGAATATGGGTGAGATGAATCAATTGTCTCAAAAAAACAAAAAACAAACCTTAATGTAAGATTTATGTGTTTGAATTGCATAGAAAATAAATAAATAACGCATTTCCATTTATTTGGATTACATAGTAAACTAATAAACTTTATGTGATGCATATGTCAGTCATACATTAAAGGGCTCATACGATGCGATTTCAAGTTTTCCTTTGGCTTTGGAGTGTTACAAGCTGTTTGTGCATAAGATCCATAAAGTTGCAAAGACCAAAGTCTTAAACCCAAAGAGATATTCTTTATAAAAGTTTAGACTCATCCACGCCCTCCTAAAACAGCTCATTCAAACACGCCCCCACATATCAACATCACTGTGTGGGAACATTTGCATAACACCGCCCAAATGTTTATGCAAAGAAAGATGGCTTCACTTTTATTCTCCCTGTAGTATCGTTGCCGCCGCCATGACGCTGTGTTAATATGGAAAGGGGCGTAACATTTCCGTCACACGCTTGAGGTATTCGGCCAATCACACGCACTGGATAGCTATAGCCAATCAGAGCACACTGCACTTTTCAGAACGATGAGCTTTGTAAAAATCGACGCGTTTCAGAAAGGCGGGACAGAGAGGAGCAACAATAATTTACGGTAGGTGGAAAATAATGTGTTTTTTGAACCTTAAACCATGTAAACATTGCATTACATCAAATAATGTTATTTTTAGCATTGTCATATGACCCCTTTAATGCAATATGTAAGAAAACTGTAAGATTTCTGCACTCAAAAAAATCATGGCATAGTTTATTATTAGCTATTTGCATCTGCGTTGGTCTATGTAAATAATTATGCTTTTAAAATGCATTTATTTAAATTGCCTCAAAATCGGTTAATTGTGAAAAAATTACACAAAGTATGAACATGATTTTTTATATGCAATTCAAATACAACAATATTTAGGCCTAAATTAAGTGAACAGCATTAGTTCTGGCTGATCACGTGAGTCAAGCTTGCATCGGCCGACTCTCAGCTGATCACATCTACCTATAGGAATACGACACCTATCACGGCATTCTCTATTCAGTATTATTCAGCTGCTTTTTCACTTTACCCTCCTCCATCCCCAACTCCTCCTTTCGCACAGTCAGGACTTGGCTTTCTGATATTCCTCGTTGAATCAGACTGCTTTTATCTTGAATATTAAGTACATTAATGATATCTGCTTTGTTTTGTTCTGTTTACCTGTAGGGAGGTATTATTATTGCTGCTCTCCCTGCTCATTCACGACAGGCTGCATAGATGGGCAGGGAGTTTTTGCCCAGAACAAAACCATACTGCCAAACCAAACTGTGTTAATTGTCTATCATTTTGACGATAGGGGTCCCGACAGAAATATTTTTAAATGTATCTCCAAAAAAAAGGCTTCTTTGCATATCTCTCTTGTTAAAAAAACACACATTTGAGCATATTTTCTCTCATAATTGTCGTGTTTGACACAGCTCATGCATCTGTCCGTCAGTGCCAGTCTCTCTCTTGATGTTTTCATTTTAACCAGACCAATGCGTGAGTGTTTTTCTGTCACCGCTGAGCAAACCGAGTCTCTGTCTTAGATGTCTTGCATGTGCTTGTGTGTGATTCCCATGGCTTCACACATAGGGCTACTTGAATACTGGACAGTACTATTTCCTATATTGTGTACGAAATGTATTTGTCATTTTTAGCATAATAAATAACTTTTTTGCCCATTACCAAAGCAGTGCATGCATATTCTTACTTCTGTAAGGAGAGGTTGAGTTTGTCTGTGCTGGACTTGATCTTATTTTGAGCCTCAAGGTGGTTCATTCCGTCAGTGCTGATGCCGTCAATGGACAGGACCCGATCTCCCACAGCTACTCCTTCTTTAGCAGCCTTTCCTCCATCCGACAGCTGAAACCACACGGATAATGAAGAAAACAACAAGCCATATTTATCTTATTGTTAAATATGCCACAAATAGATTGGGTTGCTCTTTTAAATATAAATAACAAAATACCTCATATGATACTTAGAATCTCATTTTTACGAAGTAAGGCAATCCTGAACTTTTGTTGATGCAATTTCAACATACACTACTGTTTAAAAGACTGTTTTTTTTCAATAAAAGCATTCATTAGATCTTACTGACCCCAAACTTTTGAACGGTATTGTTCCGTACAAATCAGAATTCAAATAAAAGTGACTAAAAACAGACAAGCTGCACTTTTGAACTCAGGTAAAGTTTCACCATAAAAGCTTTAGGAAACAATAAAAGAGTATCAGTAAAAGAGATTCACTTCAAATACAGCTGAGCTTTCAACAGTAAACAACTCAAGACAAAAGTTCATGTTTAGCGCAACAAAAAAACCCCAGTTTAAGCGGTGCGTAAATCACAGCGGACGTCCCTGCGAACCTGAGGCCGGTGCGGTTGGGCCAATTCAAACAGAATTTAAGTAAAGATAATTCAGAAATCCCAGCCTGATGTGCAAGTGGAGCATGACATTACAGCAGGGCTGAAGTTCCTGCGACTGCAAACCGCAGTCCGCTTTCTGTCTCAACCCACTCAAGTGTGCTTCAATTATCACATGACCACCTCTTTAATAAGATTATCTTATATAAACACAAACCCTGCAGATGGCAGACATATGCGTTCATGTGTGCTCAGCTGCCTTTTATACGAGACGCTGTAAACATCTGAGACTACATCTCATTCATCAATGTTTTGCCACAATCTTGCATGAAAGCAGCGCTCTTTTTTGTGCACTCGAGAAAACATTTATGCGGCGAAAAGACAAGAACCTGGTTGAAAACATGTGGTACAAGTATGCAGCATCGCTGGTTTAATGCCGCAATAACACAAAAGCACACCGCGGTCTTTGATTCCTGTCATAACTTCTGTTTCCACTGGAGAGTAAACAGAAATAAAACACAAAGAGCATCTGAGAGCAATTACAGCGCAACGGCACCCAAAGACAACGCGGATGCCGTTTTTCACGAAACCACAATCTCAGGATAGCTAAAGCAAAGCCAATTTGGAGGTGGAAACAAATGATTAACTCGCAAACACGTGTTTTGGGGTTGTTTTTGAGCCATCGTGTGCGATTGTAATCGCTTCTTGGGTTCTCTCATTAATGCTCTTGAGAACATGTGGCGTGTTGGTCTTTGATTGAGTTCAGTTGCATGCTGTGCCCTCGAGGACAACAGCAGACACTACACACATAAACACATCTGAAATCAGGAAGAGTGTTTCAAAAGAAAGGAAATTTGACCAATATGACATCTGATGGAAGAACATGAAGCATGTGTGTAAGAGTGTGAATTTGCATACAAATGTATGCATGTTTAGTGAATGGGGTCAGGTCGTTCTGATTCATCCGTAGGGCAAAGAGGAACTCTGTTTTGAGTCTTTAAAGAAAGCCAAGCCAAGATGAAAATTCATGCATTTATTCACTGACTTACAGAGTTTCAGAGCTGCAGATATAAAAGAAAGATATTAAATAAATGCCACAATTGTGCTCCCTTTTTGTAATTAATTGATAAAATTCAAATTTTGACTTGAAAATGAACTACGACTATAACTTAACTCCTGGTCAATACATCACAATACTGTTTAAAAGTGTTCTGTTGTAAATATATATTCCTGTGATGAATTGTCAGCATCATTATGAAGTCTTCAGTGTCACATGATCCTTCAGAAATCATTCTTATATGCTGATTTGCTATTATTAATGTTGAAAACAGTTGTGCTGCTCCGTACAGTATTTCTGATGAAAATGGTGATACTTTTTTTTTTAGGATTCTTTGATGAATAGAAAGTTCAAAACACTTTCTATTAATTTACAGTTTTTGAAATATAAATCTTTTGTAACATAGTAAACGTCTTGACTTTTTTCACTTTTGATCAGTTTAATGCATCTTTGCTGAATTAAATTATTCCTTCCTTTAAAAAAAATACACTTATCGAACTTTTTGGCCATTTTTAGACCTTGGTCGCTCTATGCTTTCATTGCATTGGAAAAACAACATTAAAATTCTGCTTAGTTCTTTTGTGCTCATTGTAAAAAAGTAAGTCAGGCATGTTCAGAGTGACAGGTTACACCGGCAGCCAGTATGAAAACACATATTTTGGTTTTAGCTGGGCCTGAATCTGGTGCTAAATATTTTCACGACTTGTTTACTCATGTGGTGTGACAGTGGTTTTGAAAGTCAAGACGCCACACCAGTAATTAGAGAGTTGCTGGTTCCAGTGCTGGTTAGAGCACCAGTGCCAAATGTTTTCAAGGGACAATTGACATTTAATGCCAAACTATGCTTGCAAAGAAGAAAGCATAGTTATATAACAGTATAGAACTTTGGTAATTCTTGGAATAGTTCACTCAAACAATAAAAAAATTGCTGAAAATGTTGTCACCCTCAGATCATCCGAGATGTAGATGAGATTGTTTCTTCATCAGAACAGATTTGGAGAAATGTAGCATTACATCACTTGCTCACCAATGCATCCTCTGCAGTGAATGGGTGCCGTCAGAATAAGAGTCCAAACAGCTGATAAAAACAAAACCATTATCCACAAGTGAAACACACCACTCCAGTCCATCAGTTAATATCTTGTGACGTGAAAAGCTTATTTCATCATTAAGATGCTTTTATCTTCAAACGATTGCTTTTCCTGTATCCATAATATTGGTTTCTCCAGTGTAAAAGTCGCCTGGTCTGACCGTTTACAAGCAAAAACAGTCCAAAACAAGCTCTAAACTAATATGTTGGTGGACTTTGAAGTGTGAGGACAACAGAGGATGGACTTTTTTTACTGGAGGAAATCTTATTATGGATAGAGAACTTGTATTTTGGCCAGAATTGAGAGTTTAAAGTAAAAAATGTCTTGATGTATTGGTTTCTTACAAACATGCAGCTTTTCACTTCACAAGACATGATGGACTGGAGTGGTGTGGATTACTTGTGATGTTTTATCAGCTGTTTGGACTCTCATTCTGACGGCACCCATTCACTGCAGAGGACCCATTGCTGAGCAAGTGATGTAATGCTACATTTCTCCAAATCTGATGAAAAAACAAACTCACCTACATCTTGCATGGCCTAAGATTTCCTAATCTGGCCTAAGAATGGCCAGTTTTCATTCTGGATGAGCTATTCCTTTAAAAGGATCATTGGCCCACAAAAGGAGATGTTCAGCAAAAACTTCACACTGCTTCCTTCTATACAACATAAAAGCATTATATACAATATCAGATATAAAATCTCATTCATGTTTTCTTCACGAATGTATTCAGTTTCCCAATCACACCACAGCACACGTAAACCTGAAATACAACAGGTGGTGATTTTACACAGCATAACCATGAAGTCATACCACATACAGATGGTCTGCCACTCCAGCATCAGTGGTTTTACTGTTTCTGAAGGTGTTGCATGGCTGCTAGGTGAACAGTAGGTCCATTCAACTTCATAAACGTCCCTCAGAGACACGCCACCCCGTTCAGCTAACTAGCTGCGTTCATTAACTTTAATCTAAACACACATAAACTAGCTGTGAATACTCATAAAACGCCTTATGTGTGTGTCTGAGGAACAGCGCGAGTGCTGTCGAAATCAATACTCCAAGCAGAACACAGTCTGTATATAGAGAGTGGCCAAAACTGTCAAGAAACGTCACTGCTGAGAGAATGAGTGCGGTAATATTCAGATGAAGTGTGTGAGACAGATACCATTTGCTTCATCACGTTACACTGACCAGATCTGCAGAAATAATTTAGCTATGTGTTCGAAAAGTCAGAGTCTTGGATCGTAATGAATGCTTGTGTTTGTTTCTGGTGCTGTAACAATATAAAAAATGGGTGATTATTCAATTAAGGGGAATTTTCCGTACCCTAGGATGATTTTTTTTGTTTTGTTTTGTTTTAAAAAATTAAATACAGAATTATTCATTCTAGTTTTAAAGATAAGTTCTTCTTAAAATATTCAAGTATATAAAAATTAAATATTAAATAAACATGCGATTTTTTTTTAAAGAAAGTACTTTTATTCAGCAAGGATGCATTAAATTGATCATAAGTGACTGTTCCACAGTTTCTACAAAAGTATTAAGAAACTCAACAGTTCTCAACACTGATAAAAATAAATGTCTCTTGAACAGCAAATCTGCATATTAGAGTGATTTCTGAATGGAGTAATGATGCTAATGATACACCACAGGAACAAATTACATTTTAAATTATATTCAAATAGAATATAGCTATTTTAAATTGTAATAATATTTCACTATTTGTTTTTACTGTATGTTTGACCAAATTAAGCCTTGGTGAGCATTAGAGACTTCGTTCAAAAACATTTTAAAAATAAATTTTATCATCTTCAAACTTGAATGGTTTTGACCACTGAATGACCAATCAATCAACACCCAAACAACAACCACTCACACTATTCTAGAAACTGCATACCGTTAACAAAAACATTCTATACACCTTAGCCACTACACAGTAACACCCTAGCAACCACTCACAACATTTTAGAAACTGTATACTGTTAACAAAAACATTCTATACACATTAGCCACCACACAGTAACACCCTAGCAACCACTCAAAACATTCTAGAAACTGTATACTGTTAACAAAAACATTCTATACACATTAGCCACCACACAGTAACACCCTAGCAACCACTCACAACATTCTAGAAACTGTATACTGTTAACAAAAACATTCTATACACCTTAGCCACCACACAGTAACACCCTAGCAACCACTCACAACATTTTAGAAACTGTATACTGTTAACAAAAACATTCTATACACCTTAGCCACCACACAGTAACACCCTAGCAACCACCCATAACATTCTAGAAACTGTATACCATTAAACAACATTCTAAACACCTTAGCAACCACACAGTAACACCTTAACAACCACCCACAACATTCTAGAACCTGTATACTGTTAAAAACAACAACATTTTGAACACCTTAGCAACCACACAGTAACATCCTAGCAACCACCCACACCATCCTCCTAGGCTTGTTGTTGCAGGTTTTATGCAGGCATATCACATTTCCTTCAAACCTACAGAGAGAAAACATCTGTAGTGGGACCTCCATGTTGGTATCAGATACCAGCAAGTACAGAAAGAGAGAAACAGAACACACACCCAGCTGTGATCCTGTGTACTGACACTAACCAGAATGAAGCAGCAGCTCCAAACCACAGTCTCATAAAGCCTAGTTTAGACCAGATCCCTGTATTAAATCCCACCATAAACCAGAACTCAGAATATTAAATCTCTGTAAAGCTGGCTGAGGTACAGCGAAGGTCCAAACCAACCCAAACTTCCCTCAGCTTTTCACACAGAACAAAATAAAATAAAATCACACTCCCACAACCTCAGACCCGTCCATGTCCAAACCCGACACACTCCCCCCAAAGGTTTATTTACAGTCTAAACCTGTCACAGCGCCCGTCCTGTCTGAAATCAGCACAAACTGCATCTGCAACCTACAAGTTCCTGCCAGAAAAACTGCAGCTTAATCCTCATGGATGAAACCTGCAGAGGACCTCTGAGAAAGCAGCTAACTTTACCATCACATGAACTGGAACATTCTCGTTTTATCTTATCAGCGACGAAACGTTTATCACCCACACATACGCACTCCTCTGGAGATGATGTCATGAGAAATGCAAGACAAAACTTGAGGCAGCAGGTCTGTTTTAAGTAGTTAACTTCAGTCAGGCTAAAACACATGGCTACACACACTTACAAAAATAACGTTTGTGAAAGGGGATGCCACAGTGATGCCACAGGAGAACCATTTTTGGTTCCCCAAAGAACCTTTCAGTGAAGCGTTCTTAAAAGAGTGATTTCTTAATGTGAAGAACATTTTAAAAATCTAAATAACTTTTTTTTTCCACTTTAAAGAACCTTTTGAGGAATGTAAAGCTTCGTAAAGATTCTTCGTGGAATCACTGACGCCAAAAAATAGTGTAAAATACCTGATTATGATTGGTCACTGCACCAAGCTTTCCATGAAATACAACCAATAAAATAAAATTTTAATTAAATTAAAATTTAATTTAATAAATAATAACTAAATAAATAAAATTATTAATTAAATAGATTAATTAAATAAATAATTTGATTATATAATTAAATAAATATATAGAATTTTATTTATTTAATTAAACTTTTTAATAGTATACTTATCACACTAATTGTTGGAAAAATGTCGCTAGAAACACTGGAAAGACTACATTAGTTTTACATTAGAGCTACTGTCCTATTACAGACAAATGCAGTAACTAGCATCACTAATACTGACTTCCCAACAATACAAGACTATAAATCATAGATTTATGATGTGTCCAGCCAGCTGACGGCTGCGCTCCCAGTCTTTACTGAGGATCTGAAGTTGAAATAACATCTTTTATGGAGTGTGTGTAACGTCTGTAGCGGGATCCGAAAGAGCTCTTGCTCTATTGATCAAATATTTTCACTGGCTTCCCATATAAAGCGCCCTAAATCACAAACCAGACCAACCACAACATCACAAACTCTAATGTGAAGAATCACTGTCTGACTGAAAAAATAAATACAAAATTGTCCAATGCATATATTTTCATACCTGAATGCACATCATAAAATATTTTTTATTTTATTTTAATTAAATTGTATTGTTTTTTTGTTATTTTTAAATAATTGTTTTAAAATTAAATTAAATTATTAATAAAATATTTTATTTTATTTTATTAATTTTATTTGAAAATAATATAAATAATAAAAGTTATTATTAAATAACACTGTAAAAATAGCTTGTAAAACGCAACAGCATGATTAAAAATAAATAATAAAATAAATAAAGACTTAAAAACACTGAGATGAAGAGGGGAGGGCAGAAGAAAAGAAGGAAGAATCTGGAAAGGGGGAGGGAAGGAAATAGAGAGAGGCAAGGAAAATCAATCAGAAGGTCATTTACATCACTCCTCTGCCAGATGGCATTGTGGGAATAGCTGTCATGCATTGGAAGCCCAAACGGGTGTGTGACATAAGTGCATCTGAGCGAGTGTGTGTGTGTGAGATACTGTAGATAGAGGGTGGAAGACTCATTAGGAAATAAAAAGTATGAACAGGTGGAAAGGAAAGGTTATATAGATCACTTAACAGATAAAGAGAGAGGCGAGGTAAGCTGTGCCACTTGTGTCTTAGGTTTGTCCTGCAGTCGAGATGAAATGAGATGGAGGTAAAACTAAGAGTCTTAATTATATTTTAGAATATCTGCCATCAAGTGACATTAGAAAAAAAAAACATTTTTATTATTAATAATTCATTTTTAATCAAATAATTGTAAAGGCTTTATACAGTGGCAATTCACCAATATGTGTGTTCAAAAGTTTGGGGTCTGCCAGATTTATATTTAATTTATATTTTTATTCAGAGAGGAAGATGTAATTGATCAAAAATGACAGTAGGGACATTTATGAAGTTAGATTATAAGAAGAAGTTTTTATTCAAATCAAAAGAGTCCTGAAAAATGTATCACAGTTTCCACAAAAATATGAACTGTTTTTGACATCGATAATAACAATAAATGTTGAGCTACAAATTAGCATATGAGAATGATTTCTCAAGGATCGTATAACATGTATTAAAATATTAAATATTTTAGATATTTCTTAAATACTTTATATTGTAATCATCTTTCACAATATTACAGTTTTACTACATTTTTAATCAAATAAATCCAGCCTTGGTGAGCAGAAGAGACTTCCTAAACATTAAACATTTTATAGACCCCAAACTTTTAATAGTGTATACTATTAATACATGGGTTTGATTTGATGTGACATTTGACATGCAAAAAAATATTTTCTCCTGTGTATCTCTCAATCACAGGCAGCTGTAAATGTATTTTCTAAAAATATGACGACATTATAAACACTGTGTACAGTTTCAAAACACAGCTTACACCTCTCTCTCCTATACATAATGAGGTCAAAAGCAACAGAATAACAGACAAAAAGAGAATAAAGAGGGGGGGCGAGGGATCATTAAAGGGTACAGATGGTGTCCGGGGGTCAGAAGGGGTGTATCATGTTTGAATGAGTGTGTGTTTGTACTCACCCGTGAAATGGAGAGAGGCATGTTGAAGTCTTTCCCCCCCTGCAGTCTGAAGCCCCATGGGGCCGGACCCTGTAACACCACACTGTATTTACCACTCATAGCGCTCTGATATTAAACACACCCGCAGAAGCTGCCAAACACTCAGAAACTCCTCACAGAAGGCCCTGGAAAGACAGACAGAGAGAAAGAAAAAGAGAGAGTGATGCAGAAGTGTTCAGTCATACACCGTTGAAAAAGCTTGGGATTTAGAACTAGATTTTTACTTTTTCAAAAAAAAAATGTGAGTGGAAAACTCAATGCTAGGAGGTTGCCAAGGCATCTCTATGCTGTTGTTAAAGTGTTTAGGGTGGTTTTTACTCGCAGAAACCTGTTCGAAGTTTCTGAGCAATAGAAATAGAGATGCTTGCCTTGTGAAACACTGCTAATGAAGCTTAGTAGCAGAAGGCAGTATAAAAGATATTTAAAAAAACATGCTTAGTGTCAATAAAAAAAAAAAAGCTGGTTTTACATACACTTCAGTTCAAAAGTTTGGCATTGGTAAGATTTGTAATATTTTAATGCTCACCAAGGCTGCATTTATTTGGTCAAAGATACAGAAAAAAAACATTAATACTAGGAAATATAATTACAATTTTAAAAAATGATTTACTATTTGAATATCATTTAAAATGTAATTTATTTCTGTGATGCAAAGCTGAATTTTCAGCATCATTACTCCAGTCTTCAGTGTCACATGATCCTTCAGAAATCATCCTAGTATGCTGATTTTCATAACGCTGCTTAATATTTTAGTGGAAACCATAATCATTTTTCAGCATTCTTTCATGAATAGAAAGTTTAAAAAAACAGCACTTATCTAAAATAAAAATCTTTTTTAACATCATAATGTCTTTGCTATCACTTTTGATCAATTTATTGCATCCTTGCTAAAAGCATTCAAACAAGCTTCTGAACAGTAATGTAACACAACAAACAGTCAAATAATACATTATGCGTAAATTAACATGCATTTAACAAAGATAAAGCAAAGTAATATGTCTTCATATGTTATTCAGATATATTTACCTTCAGAAAGCAACAACCTTGACAAAAAGAAACACAAACTCCTCTGCAATGCAGGTCGAAAGGTCTGACACCAAATGATCCACACAGACAGCAGATTGTCCATTTATACCCATCTATCAGAGGGTGTGTGTGTGTGTATTTTGGGGGTTGGGATGGGGGTGCTAGGCTTACCCGCTGATATTTTGGGAACAGACTCTAGACGTGCTGCCAAATATTAAGGAGGAACCATCATAAAGCCACCAGAACCCAAAACAAAGGTCCTGAGATTAGACGCTGGAATGTTCCACGGGTCAGATGGGTGTCCCGTCATCGGCACATTTCAAGAGGGAATGCTTTAGCCTGCCAGTATCTCTGTCTATTGCTCATATTGTCCAATAATTCGTCATGGGAAAATAGTAAGACTACTCTAAACATTGGAATACAGATGAGATTCACATGTGAGCCATGCTGTCATCACGCATTATCCAGAATGCTCTTCATCTGCTATCAGTAAGAAAAACAAATGTTGCTCTCATTAAACAAACCCAAATGATGGAAAATCATAGTAATGTTTCTATTATGTTGTATTGTGCTGTGTTGATTGTGCACAGCTACTGTGTTGCATTAAAATTTCCCATTTGGCACAAATATCATTGATAGATGGATGGACGGGTTGATGGATAATAGACAGGTAGAAAAATGGATGGATGGATGAACAGATGGATAAATGATAGACTGGCAGAAGGATAATGGATAGATGAACGGACAATGACAAAATTACCACAAAAAAATGTATTATAATTATAGGGCCCTATGAAATCCGTTTTATTTTCCAAATTCATTTTTTTCCATTTTCATTTTTCTATACTCTATATTTATACTTTCTATATTTAAATTAAATTGTATTAATCAAAAAATCTAATTAATTAATTGAGTTTTACAGTTTTATCTATACCAAATTCTGTTTTCTTTTATTTTCTGGATTACATTTTAATGGTTCCATTAAATTTTAATAATCGAAATTTGGATTTCATTTGGTTTAATAAAATATTCTTAATTACATTTTTTTAAATTAATCATTTAGATTAATCAATTAATCGATAAATTTGTTGATTAATTTAAATAAAAATAGTCATTAGTGTCAGCCCTAAATGGATGGAAGATTGGACAGACAGATGGATGGACAGATGGACGGATGGATGGATGGATGGACAGACAGATGGATGGATGGGACAGATGGACGGATGGATGGATGGACAGACGGACGGATGGATGGATGGATGGATGGACAGACAGATGGACGGATGGATGGATGGATGGATGGACAGACAGATGGACGGATGGATGGATGGATGGATGGACAGACAGATGGACGGATGGACAGACAGATGGACGGATGGACAGACAGATGGACGGATGGACAGACAAATGGACGGATGGATGGATGGACGGAAGATTGAAAGATGGATGGATGGACTGCCGGATGGGCGAATGAATGGATGGAAGATTGGACAGACAGATGGACGGATGGATGGATGGACAGACGGACGGATGGACGGAAGATTGAAAGATGGATGGATGGGCTGCCGGATGGGCGAATGAATGGATGGAAGATTGGACAGACGGTTGGACGGATGGATGGATGGACGGATGGACAGGCAGTTGGACGGATGGATGGACGGACAGATGTATGGATGGACGGATGGATGTATGGATGGACAGGCAGTTGGACGGATGGACGGATGGATGGATAGACGGAAGATTGAAAGATGGATGGATGGATGGATGGATGGATGGATGGATGGATGGATGGACGGACCGAGATTCAAAGATGATAGAAAAACAGACAGATGGATGAACGGACAGACTGATGGATAGAATGATGGTTGGAAAGATAGGAAGATGACGGATGACGGACGGATGGATGGATGGATGGATGGATGCAGAAATTAATAAAGTGAACCATAGAACAAACCAAAGAACAATCAAATGATAGATGGATGGATGGATCTCTCTCTATATATCTTTATATATTTCAAAGTTTTGATAAACTACAATAGACAATAGACAGGTGATTATTAATAATATATCCAGACACACACATACATACACACCACATACATATTGTACTTCAATGTACAGGAAAGAATGGAAGAACATTTTCAGCAACAAAGTCTGAATACAATGAGAAGCCATAAGGTCAGTCCTCAGGCGGGCCTGGGGATCACTGACCGTATGTGTGTGTGTGTGTGTGTGTGTGTGTGTGTGTGCTGAGTGAGGGGTTTGTCCAGTATCTGACCCAGATATAATATCAAGAGTTTAAAACTCATTACACTCCATGTGTTCATCCCTATCTCCACACACACACACACTCATCTCTCTTGCCACAGAAGTGCAGCAGTACACAATAAGGAAATCAGATTAGTGGCATATGATAAATGATATATGCGAACACACACAATAGAGCGTTCAGAGGCACGCTGAGTGGCGGCAGTAAGTAGCTTTAGGCTTGAGTGAGAACAGCTGAGACCAAAGCCAGAACAATACATGCTGTCTGCGTGCGTGTGTGTGTCTGTGTGTGTGTGTGTGTGTGTGTGTGTGTGCGTGTGTTCATAATAGCTGTCGGAAAGTGCCTCTCTGGTTTACAGTTTTCTCCAACAACATGCGTTATAGATCCAGTGACTCCAGTGGGAGACACAAGGAATACAGATTGCTGCTTTGTGTTGTGTTTCTTCTGGCTGCTGGTCGTAGATGATCTGATTCATTAGCATTACAAAGAGATTTAACTGCATTAACCACATATAAATCACCATTAGAGTGTGTGTGAGAGACATTTCTGAATAAAAATATCATGCACATGAACACACAGAAACTGCCTGGCTGTATATGACTTCACACTAATCTAATTAAATCCCGATCTGCAATTACACCAGAGGAGTAACTAATTCAGTTGTCTGATACCTGCTGACAACACTTTCAAAACTTCAACTCTAATTGCATAGAAAAGATGTTAGCTATCATTCATGTCTGGAGCACAAACACTGTAGGACAGGTTAAACACTGAAGTTAAATACTTGGAGTTGGGTTTGGAGTTTGTTCAAATCTGTAAATAAGAGCAAGAGTAATGCTTGACTTTTTGAAACACTACTAAAGCAATAACTAAAGCCCCAAAAGGTGCTAGTTCCTGGAACAGTGAGCAGATCTTCACAAGGACCAATGTTCTGCATGCTAAAAATAAATAATGAAACCGTGTCTGTGCATCTGAGCATCTGCTTGCTGTGCTTGTATGTGAATGAGTCAGTGACCACAAAGATATATGCATGCAATTTCATTCAAAAAATGTAAGTATACACTAAACTGGCACATTTTAAAAAGCCAAACAGACATTGCAAAGAAGCTAGAAACTGTTTATCCAAAAAGATAAAATAATAATTTAAAAAAAGCTAAATAAATGAAAAAAATATTGAATTTATGGTTTATATAAATTTGTAAATATAATTTCCTGAAAAAGTTGTGAAAATATTTTTTTTTATATATATATACACACACACACACGCGCGCGCGCACACACACACACACACACACATATACATGTGTGTGTAGTTGAACTCACTGCCATAAATAATAGAAAAACATATATTTTTGGTTTCTACAAATGATAAAATAAAATAAAGTCAAATAAAAGTTTTAATGTAGTCAGATTTATTTTGTCATATTGAATCATATTTTTGACTTTTGGGGAAGAAAAAAAATTTGTAAGAAACTAAGCATTGTACAGAAAATATTATGCAAAACATCTAATTTCATGTCACTAACGTATCACTAAATCACTAATATATGCCCTTTTTATACATGGTAATTTAGTGGTTTAAACAATTTTTCTCATTCATCTGCTGCCTGTCTAATTTGCTCATCCAGGGAGGTGAAGACAGACATCGACCCCAGCCTGAATAACATATGACATCCCCCCATCCATATGGGGCCCCCCGAGACATCATGAGACATTACAGCTCCTGAAGAACACTACCAAATGCTAATCGTTGATCGCTGTTGATTTCAGTTTATTCTCACTATTTCACACTCAACATTTACCCCATTTGTTATGGATATTATTAGGCAACTTGTAGGCATGCCACGTCAACACAAAGATGAACTCTGCTAAACTTTGTTATTCAAATCTAAATAAATTAAATAAAAACTGCATGCATTCATTAATTTCATCAGTGAATATCAGTGTGGTTTCATAAAAACTCACTCAAAACCCTGATGAATTATTATAACTAAATAACCAATGTCATCATAGTTTTCTATAGCTGTTGATTAAAGTAAACACACACACACAAACTGGCATGCATCACTAGAAGGCAGATAAATATAATGAAAGAAGATACAAGCCAAAGAGTTTAACGGTGTTCCTAAAACAAAAGAATCGGGTTGGGGCAAGTTGTCACATTTATATAATCTGTTCTTTAGAAACAAAACAATGGTGGCCTATATTTTTATTTATTTTTTAATTATATTTCAAAATTGTCTTACTCTTTACATTTTGCATTTTAGAAAATTGCTCATTTTTACTTAAAATAGTGTTTCACGTTTTAAACAAACGTATTCTTCTCAAATCGGTGTCAATAAAGAGCAAGTGCTGTAGTGACAACTTGCCCAGGTTTCCCACACAACAAAAAGTATTTAACTGAAATCCATTCAAAAACCGTTTTAAAGTTCTAAAGTTGCTCCAGTCTTGTGGCATGTGATGAGCTCGCGCTTACCTGTGCGTGCAGGTGTGAAGATGAGTCGCGTCGCGTCGCGTCTGTGCAGCTGCGGCGGCGCTGAGAGGCTCATGGTTCCTCCGCTAGTGACGTCAACAAACATGGGCTGGACCTGCAGAAAAGCAAAACACTCCAAAGACCTTCCCGCAACCCCCATAAACCTTTTTTATTTTATTTTTTTTATATGGACGCTACAGTGCAAGACTTATACTTTGTACTACTATTAAGCAGCTTATATACTGTCCATGCAATAAAGTTCTGTAATAAAATAAAAATAAAAATATTACATCACATTGTACTGATGCAAAATAAATAAAATAAAAAATAACTTTAAAACAATCCAATGCATTATTTATACCACGTATAGCCTAAATATAGTGTCCAGGCAAATATGTATAAAAATAAAAATTAATGCATAATTAAATTACATTTTATATATATATATATATATATATATATATATATATATATATATATATATATATATATATATATATATAATATAAATAATTACATTTATACCAATCATAAATATATTGTCCTGGCAAAGTTTAAAAAATAAAGTCAAATAATAAAATCAAATAAACCAATTTATTATTAAACAATTTATATTAAACCAATTGGCTAATTTATAGTTCATTTACAAGCTATATTGCACTGATGCAATAATAAAAATAAAAAAAAACTCTGTGCCGGCTCTTTTCTTGAACATATGGAAACATATATCCCCTGCTTAACTGTTAATTGAAAATAATGATTTTATTTTATTTTCTCCCAATGGATGACTATTGATTGATATTTAAGTTTGATTCAATTGTTAAATTTTCTCATTTGGCACAAGTGCAGAATGTGGTTTTTGCTTTTTCTTCTTCTTGGGTGGGTGGGGCGAGGTTGCTGGGGGTCATCAGTGTGTGTTTTTTTCTTCTTTTTTTGGGTGGGAGGATAATTGTGCTTTACTACTAGGGGATAATTGATTATATCTTTTATTTCGATAGTTTCTTACTTTTATTCTGAAGTTAACATAAAATGACTTAATGTAGTTAGATTGTTTCAGTCTTATTAAATAATACTTGGTGGTGCAGGTTTCAGGGAAAGTGGCCAGATGCGCTTTACAAGTTTGAGGAAAAGTATTACTACCATACTGAATCAGTCAGAAAAGTAATGATTATTGATGAAACCCAGCAATCCTCACATTCACAGAGAGATAACAGTCATTACTGCACAGCATAGTACCTAAATCACACAGGCCCTGTCTGGCCTTCCCCTCCATCCACAGGACGACAGCTTTTACAGAGACTACAGACTGTTTAAACAGTCTGACATGTTAGACAATGGTTGAAAACCTCACACAGACAGTCTAAAAGCATGCACATCGATGTTAATGGGGGCTAAATAGGATGTAGTGTAAACACAGACCATGCCAATGCATAAAGAAGCTATTATTAGCATCTGTACAAAGAATGGGGATCAATAATGTACTCTAGTTCAAACTCTCCTCTAGAAAAAGCAGTGAGAGTGATTAGAGTTTATTTTATGCTCTGGGCTAATGCACTCATAAAGCAACAGAGACAAATGAGGGGACTGTTTAGAAATCAATGCACTCTAAATACAGTCAAGTCTCACTGAAGCACAGGCTAGTGTTACAGATATTAAGGAACTTGACGGTGAGACAATAGTTACATTATTTTCTTAAAGTTAATCAATTCTGCATTAAAGACAATCTGGGAATCATTTACACAGGTTGTGATTGCATGAGATGCAGCGTCCTCTGCTGGATGAAGGATGAAAATGAAGCTCTGTGTCTTCTAGGATATTTGGAAATTTAGCCAACAGTATATTTATATGATATAAATTAATGATATAAATTTTTGTCAATTAACAATTATTATTATTATTTTTTAAAGAGTCTGAAAGAGAGTTCAAAGACTTGCATCATACTTGCTGTATATATACCCACTGACTTGGACTAAACCAATATATCGTTATGTAGGGACTTTGGCATCAAATTAAAAAAACAAAAACAAAGTTGAACAAAGCTAATCAATACATAGAAAAATCTTTGGTGGTGAAATAATTTTCAAGCAAATGAAAACATGTTTTAGCTAAAGAAAAGCTGATGAAATAAATACATGTACAAGCGTGCTTTTTGGTCATTAAAAGAATTTTTGTAAAAAAAAACAAAAAAAAAACGTATTAAATATTAATATATCTGTAAAATTGGAAGGGATCTATTTAAAATCTAAACATTTTAGTGTACTAGACAGCAATACAAAAATAGATTTTATTTAGATTTTATTTTCCCCCACAACACTGATCAATAAACACCACAACATCACTAACTTATAACGTATTTGTCAGTATATGTGAAAAACTGTTCTGATCCATGAGGTTCATGTGTGCAGGGACAAAAGGAATTCACAAATATATTATTTTTAGAATTTCTTTTGACAAAAAATGTCACTTTTCAATAAAAACAGATAAGGTCTGATCGTCATATACACAAAAAAATAAAAAAAATAAATGTTTCCTTCATGAAGTGCACATCTAGTTAGAATCAGAGTTTATTGAACAGTGTCAGATCAGTGCTGGTTGGTTCATGTGAGAAATCTCTCTTTAGTGTCCAGTAGCTCTGCAGGGCAGTTTATGTTTGTGAGTCCTGACAGTGAGATCCAGACTTTTCTTCTCCTACTGTATCTTCTCTCATGTTGCTCTCTGAAGCTGGACTGATGATGATTGTAGGAGCGTCCGAGGAGCTGTTGGTCACAGAGTCGTTCTTAGGGTTAAATGAGAGGTCAGAGGTCATATCGGCACTCCCACTCTTCTTAGTGTAAACGACTGTCGGTGCTGTTGCCATGGCGAGGGAACCGGAGATGAGATCTTGCTCGCATAGACTGAACGACTCTTTCATCTGTACTGGAGGCTACATAACACAAACACATATGGTAATTGGATGAATTACTGTATATGGACACACCCCTTCATGTGCATTCATTTGGAAGTCTATTTAAAGGTATAGTTCACCCAAAAATTTTAATTAGCTGAAAATGTACTCATCCTCAGGCCATCCAAGAACAGATTTGGAGAAATGTAGCATTACATCTCTTGCTTATTAATGGATCCTCTGCAGTGAATGGGTGCCGTCAAAATGAGAGTCCAAACAGCTGATAAAAACATCACAATAATCCACAAGTAATCCACACCACACCAGTCCATCAATTAATGTCTGGTGAAGAAAAAAGCTCAATGGTTGGCATAAACAAATCTATCATTAAGATGTTCTTAAATTCAAAAGAATTCAAATGAGTCCTCTATCTATAATATTTCTTTGTCTAGGGATAAAGTCATCTCGTCTGAATCAGGAATGAAATATGCACAGATCAAATGCGAAAAACAGTTATAAACAAAATATATTGGTGGATTTTGATGTGAGAGGACAACATGGGCTAGACATTTTCACTGGAGGAAGCGTTATTATGGATTATGGACTCATATTTTCATAGAAGAGATGATTTAAAGTTAAAATGCCTTTATGAAGGATTTGCTTCTAACAAACACGCAGCTTTTCACTTCACAAGACATTAACTGATGAACTAGAGTGGTGTGGATTATTGTGATGTTTTTATTAGCTGTTTGGACTCTCATTCTGACGGCACCCATCCACTGCAGAGGATCCATTGGTGAGCAAGTGATGAAATGTTAAATTTCTCCAAATCTGATGGAGAAACAAACTCATCTACATCTCGGATAGCCTGAGGGCAAGTACATTTTCTGCCCATTTTTAAGTGAAATAGAAATTTTTCAGTGCCATTGGATTAAACCTCACCTTCTCTATTAGCAGCGAGGAGGATTTGAGGATCCGTTGTCTCGATGAGTTTCTAAATGACACTTTAATTAAGTTGGACCTTTTCTCCATCAGGCCTAGCTTCACTTCTCCCATTACCTGCAATCTCACACACACACACACACATAAACACACACCCTAAAATATAGATCCATAATGAAAGTGAGGACAAACCAGCACCTTATTCAGCATCCTAAAGTGTTTGATAATAGCAGTGTTACTGAAATAAAGTGAGTAGTATTCAGCCGGTCATGTGATTTCAAGTTTAGGCCTAGGAGTCTCATCTCAGTCATAGAAACTCAAGCCTACAGGACCTTTCTACTGTACCATAGTACTGGAGTCGTTGACGGTGGTTGTGTGGAGTTTGTTCTTGGAGACCGATGACTGTCTGCTGACGCTGGTGTCCTGGACTGAGGCCTCGCTATTGGCGGAGGAGGTGAAACAGCCCCTCTGAACGTGAGACAGGCAGGACAAACCTGGGACCTTCTCAGCCAATGTGGCTCTGCAGACAAACGAATATATGTCATGATGTGGAAAAAAATGTATATAGATATATACACACACGCATATATACAGTATATATATGCGTGTGGTGTGACAAATGATTATAAGACAACATATTACACAATAATAATTATACAAGAATTCCCAATCATTAAATGTTTAAATATGTTTGCAACAGTTTAAATGCATATTATATTATAAGTTGTTTAAATTAGTTTTAGATAAAGTATGGGGCACTGCTGCCACTGCTTGACATTAATGTTCTACTAACCCTTTGTATTTATTTTTTCCACACACAAACATGTATTTTTGCATGAAATGTGCGTGATTGTGTATTTTGTTTGTTTTGTTATCTATTTACCTGTATTTGGTGTGAACTATGGCATATATGAAAGGGTTGTAGATGGCAGATGATTTGGCGATGACCGCTGGCAGTGTTTTAGAGTAGGGTGTGAGGATGTTTGCATGCCTGAGAAACACAGGAAAATATAGTTAATTTTAATGGGGTCATCGGATGCACAATTCACTTTACATGTTGTTTGAACATAAATGTGTGTTGGAAGTGTGTGTACAGATCCACACTATAATGATAAAAAATCCACCCAGTGATTTCTTTAAATTCCTGTTTTAAAATCCCCTTTCTCGAATGTTCTGAGAGTCCTGTCAGAATGACGTAGTTCTGCACAGGCCACTCCAACGATAGTTGATTGACAAGGCCGTCTTACCTTAGACCCGCCCTGAATGAGCCGAGAGCTGTCCGCTGTGTCGACTCCGGTGCAAGGGAAGACATAATGTCACCGATTAAGCAATTGAGGTGTTTTGTTGTTGGGTGTAATAATGAATATAGCAGTAATCATTTACTCTAGACATCTGAGCCGCTGAAGACGCAGAGGATTAACGTTACTTTCATTTTGAATGGAATGCACTGATCCCGATCTGCCTAAATGCGTTTATGTTTGCTCGAATCATTCATGATCCAGCTTCATATACAGAAGAAGTGAGTATAAGGGTTTTTATGAATCTTTGCAAATCACCTTTCCTAATAATGTGCTAGTGTGGCTGAAGTTTAGTCTGCTCGTCACTCCATGGAAGAGAGGGGCGGGGTCAGCAGATCTCATTAACATTTAAAGTGACAAGGACTAAAAAGGCTTACTGAAAACAGAGTTGATTTTGACAGGGTAAAAAGAGTGTTTTTTACACTACCATTGAGAAATTTTAACCAATGTATGTTATAGACTTTTCATTAAGACCCTAAATAATCATATCAAATCATATCGATGACTCCTTTATGCATGTAGGTCATTAAAAAAATTCAAGTGCAGTGCTGAAGAGAGAAAAAGAGATTACAGTGTTTTATAATCACTTCCTACTTCTCACAGCTGTGCTGAGCTTAACTACTATAGACATCCACAAACACACACACATACACACTTACATACACAGACAAATGTACATCAAAAAGTGCCAGATAAACAGTAATCAGGGGATTTGCAGATTACAGAACTATTAATTAATTAATATTAATAATTAATTAACTATTAATAAATTAATTACTGTAACACTTCTGATATATAAAGATTACAGCAAACTATTTATAGCATCTAGTATACTGATTCAATGCATCATATATTGAGGAATTTTCTCATATCTGTCTGTATCTCAGTAGCTGGTTAGGAGTCTAAAATTCCATTATTTCTTTTTTTTTTTTTTTTTTTATGTCCTTTAGGAATATTTTATGCAACATTTTATATTTTTGTGTCCTGTAGAATTCTGATTTCAAAAGGGATCGCTAATAACAATAATGGTGAATCATTAAAAAAAAAAACTTTTCTTAAAATCAGCGTCTTTGAACAGTAAGTTCCCACTGTGACAAGTTACCCCACATAGTGTGACAATGTGTCCTGTTATAAAATTAACATCTGCAAATGTTCTTGAAACTTTTTTATAGACAATAACTCTAGTCAGTACTTTAAAATACATGGTTAAACAGAAATTGTATCCCCATTACTGAAATGATCCAGATTTTACCCAATTTTAAATTGCAAACACAACAAATAATATGTGTTAGGAAGAGTACACTTTCAAATTTAGGACAAATACTGTATTTCATAATTACTTCTCATCAAATGTATCTCTTTAATCTCAGAGGAAAGACCATGTCATGCCTACAGGACAGATAACAGAGCAGTACAGTGAACACAGCGCTTACACAAGTAAGCTGTTGTTTGGCTCTCATCACATGGCTGTAAAATCAGGACGAGGCCGTAATTTTACAACCACATATGGTTGCATGTGACAATAATACTGATATTTATGTATAATGCATGTAGTCACGGAATTTGATGTACACTACTGTTTAAAATTTTAGGGTCGTGAGAATGTTTAATGTTGTTGAAAGAAGTCTCTTTTGCTCAACGAGGCTGCATTTACAGTATTTGTAAAAACGGTAATATTTTGCAGTGTAAAATAAATGTTTTCTATTTGATTGTATTTTGAAATGTAATTTATTACTGTGATCAAAGCTGACTTTTCAGCATCATTACTCCAGTCTTTAGAGTCACATGATCCTCCAGAAACCATTCTACACCCTAAGAACAATTTTTTTGGCTCAACAAAAACAGTTTGCATCACCAATTAATCTGATCTATTAACTGTATCCATTAATCTTATCTATGATCTTTGATTTAAATCAATTCAGTAAAATCGATTAACACAGAAATTTCAGTTTAATGGACTATATTGACTCAAATAAAAAAGAAAACAATGAATTCAGAAATTTCTGTTTAAATTACCCTCAATATTACAAAAACAATTAAGTGGAAAATTGTGTTTAAATTACACTCATTATTACAATGATGTAATGATCAACATTATTATGTCAACAGAACTAATCAAAATAATGTTTGCAACTTAAAAGGTTTAATTATTTGCAACCGTGCATTTATTTAAGTTGTGGTAATAGGTCTCCTGCTGCTAATATTTTGGAGGAAACTATGATAGATACATTTTCTTCTTTTGACTCTTTGATAAACAGAAAGTTTAAAAGAACAGCATTTGTTTGCAACAGAAATCCTTTGTAGAATTACAAATGTTACGTTCGATCAATTTAATACATTCTTGCTGAATAAAAACATTGATTTCTTTTTTTTAAAAACGGTAAACGGTAGAGAGTCATTCATGCATGCAGCACAAACTACATCCTAAGGGTTAGGAATAATCCCATGTATGAGCAACAGATTTAGTGATGCTTCCAAAATTTATATGAAGACCACATGAATATGAAGTCCTCAGAAATTTGTGTAAATGTGTAGATGCTCAGCACTCACCCTGCCCAGGCGATGAGGGTGATGCATGCGTAGGGAGCCCAGCACAGCACATACACCACTATGACCACAGCCGCTATTTTAGCCAGTTTCCATTCACTCTTCATGGACTGCTGCTTCACAAAACTGGCCTTCTGAGAGCTCAGCTGCTCTAGATCTCTAAACACACACACACACACACACACATATATCATTCATGCAGTCATAAATGCTTTTCAGTGAACACTCTTCAATTTCAAGATGCCTCAAGGAGCTCCGACCTGCTGGCCTTTCGTACAGAGAGGAACATGAACAGGTAACAGTAGAGGATAATGGCCAGAGGGATGAAGAAGACGAAACAGCACAGCATCATGGTGTAACTCTTATTGGTGGGAGACGGCGAGACGTAGTCCCACGTGCAGGATGTCATCAGACCTTCAGGGATGTAGGAACCTGCAGGAGCATTAAAAGACACATCAGACATTTCAAGCTAAAGTCACATCTTAAAGGGATAGTTCACCAAAAAATGAAAATGCTGTCATTATTTACTCAAGTTCCAAACTTGTATGAGTTTCTTTTTTTCTTGATCACAAAAGAAGGTATTCTGAAGAATGTTGCTGGCCCTGCTAGTCTATGGGGACGAAGCAACTGTTTTGTATCTTGTAAATTCAACAGAAAAAAAGAAACTCATACAGGTTTAGCTTGAGGGTGAGTAAATGATGATTTTTATTAGTGTACATCTAGCAATTAATAATCAAGATATCAGAAAAAAAATCAGCACTCACTATTGCGAAAAAAAACATAATTTTAAGACAAAAAGTCACAGTTAGCTTTTTTTATATTTTTATTCCTTGGCATTAATAATCTTCCACAATCACCAGTGTCAATAAAAATACTTTAGCTAAAGTGTTTTCCATAATATCTGCATAAAAATAATCACTTCAGCAAAGCTTGTACAATCTTCTAATTATTTTGATAAATAAAAGAATATATTTTTGTTTAATAAATATACTGTCATTAAAATATGTTGATTTTAAAAATACAGATTTTTTTTTTTGTAATTCTGAAAGCTTTAAAAGAGATCCCCTAATAATGTCTGTTTTTTTACAATAGTAACAATAAATATGATAGTGTTTAAAATATATATTTTTAGATCAGTTTAGCAGAGAATCAACTTTGCATTGCTGTCCATGATCGTGTCAAGGATCATCATGTGCATAGCGAAACAAGTTTTTGTGCTTATCTGGTGGATTATCTCATTAGCCTACTGTGCACAAAAACTTTTCTTTATTATAACCTGAAAATGACACCTACTTCATTATATTCAAATCTAAATTTAATAAAAGAACAATGATATCTTACTCCAGCCAATCAGAGGTGCCAGACTCCAGGCCAGCGAGTAGATCCAGATGCCCAGGATGGCCAGATAGGTTCTGCGTTTGGAGTTCCACTGGATGGTCTGCAGCGGTTTGGTGATGACCATGTATCGATCGATTGAGATGGCCAACAGGTTTATCATCGAGGTGATGCCAAACAGCGCACCACAGAATGCATATATTTTACATCCTGAACACACAAAGAAAATATATAGACAATATAGTTAACATACATTTAAGACAGGACTTTCACTTGAGTTGAATTTTTGATAGAATAATAATAAGAGTCTTAGTATGTTTTTTTTTTATTATTCATTTTATACGAGTTTTGTTTGTTTTACATTTTTCCAAATCTTAGAAATTTCAGTAAAATGATAATGTTACCCAGTTCCCCAAACATCCACTCCTTAAACAGGCAGTTGATGAAGAACATTGGAGATTGTGTGATGGCCATGAGGAAATCACTGACCGCCAGGTTCACTATGAAATAATTTGGCAGGCTCCGCAACTTTTTATTACTGCACAAAAAATGTTAAGATCAAGTTATATTTATTCCACTGTTAAAACAGAAAGAACAATTTATGAACAATGAATTTTTGTTTTTGTGTGAAAGACAAAAGATATTTTGAAGAACAGTTTAGGTTCTATTACATGGACAAAAAGTACAATGGGAGTCAATGTGAACCAAAACTGTTTTTGGAATTAGAAATAAGCGTCAATAACTATCTTTTTAATTGCATTTGAATGCAAGTATGTAATTTTATAAACAGATTTTATTACACACAGAGAACACTTATATCCCTACTAATCTTTTTTTTCATTGTAAATGCATAAAAAGAAGATGGGATGCAAATGAGAGTTATTTGTCCAGCATATCATATGCAGTTCTTTCCATCGGTGTACTGCAGTTCTAGGGATTCCCAGCATTCCTGGAATAGCACTCAATTCCTTCCACTCTACAGAAGCCCATGATTTCAATAATTGCACCCATTTATGGTAATGAACCAACCTTGTTATTTATACCTCATTCACAATATTTTCCTGCCCTAAAAATTGTCTATTTTGAATACAAAGGAAAAAACAATTATGGAAAATGAGGATTAGGGCTGACCTGCAGGGTGTTTGCCTGAGTAACTTTAATCTGAGCAAATGGGGGTAGTACAAAATAAAATAAATGCTTTTTACTAGTGTTTCACTGCCTGCTCTAGTTTTACTGCACTGCCCCAATTTACTAAAACAATTAATGTCAATAACATATTTGAGACTTGCAAGGATTACCCAACGGCTGAGAGATGATTGGTCAGAATCAGACAGTGAAACTCCCTGCCACTATATCACTTTAAGACTTCATTTGAAATATTTTTTTATGATAAAAACAAAATGCATACTGATATTGCACCATTTTAAAATGGATTTAACTCTTTGAAGTGGACAAAAATGAAACAAGGCTATTTAAAACTTCTAATGAAAGATTGTCTACTCCAACACAATAGAACTAGATAAGGTAACAAGGAAATAATGCTGGATAATATTCATAAAATTATTTTATTAAATATTATTTTTAATATATGATTATTTTAAAATTTATTTTATATGATCAAATATATTAATATTTTTTAGGCTATTTATTTCACATTATAGTAATTAATGTATATATATATATATATGTATATATATTGATATATAATTAATTTAATCAAAATTTAAAATAATAATTATGTGAAAACAGTATATCATTAACAAATATTATCAATGCATATCAGATCAATACTTAATGAACATCCATATATCAAGGTGCAAGTGATATTAAATGTTTTTTGAAAGTTGGCAATGTGACATCAATTATCTACACAAAAATAAAACACATCTACTCACATTTTAAACAGCATTTTGCTAATTATTTCATAATTATAATGCACTTACTGAATGTACAAGTAAAACCAAAAGGTGATTAAAACTGAAAAATTTTACAGTACATTATATCTTACACCATATATTTTTACACTTTAAGCATCAACTACTCAAATATACATGAAAGTGTATGAATCCAAGTTCAATCACGTTTAACAGAATTCATGCACATTCCTTAATCTATTATGCATTGGATAATTTCATATTTTTGGTAATTAATTAACTGCATCATAAGGTGCTAACTAATAAAAGACCACACTTTCTGAGATGAGCTAAGATATTGGTTCTTCAACTCAACAAACAACTAAGCATTCATACCTGTAGAAGGCAAACATGACCAAAGCGTTTCCTGTGACTCCTAAAGTGCCGATGATGAGGATGAGGAAGGCGATGATATAATGCACATAATCCGGGATGTCCAGTCTTTTGTAGATCTGCCGTTGAGGCTCCATCATCAAGCAGAAGATACAGCAACAGACACTAAAGAATAGCTCTTCAACAAACCAAACCTGAGCGCAGACTCAGTCATGGTCTCTGTCTTCTGCTTCCCGCATCACTTCCTCTCAGTCTGCCTCTGCTCAGAGTAAGAGAGAGTTTAGTTAAACACTATCAGTAACAGCAACAGACAGACACACTGCGACCTACTTGTCACATGACACACCCCTTGCTCCAGCATCTGTCCCACCCCAGCTTTCCTGTGTCTTCAGAGCGATCCCACGCTCATCTCACACACAAGCAGCAGGTTATTACGAAAAATGAGCAGCATTACTAGTCTGAATATTATCATTTGCTGGGTATTTCACATTCTGTCCTCTTTGAACATGACTAGAAGAAGAGAAAACACATGAGACTAAAAGAAAAAACGAGGAAAGATGAGTTGAAATGAGAGCATGTGTCAGATAGATTACAGTGCTTTCCGTCTTTCATCAGGCCTGTAATGGATGTGAGGGTCAGTGAGAGATTCTGAATGAGAGAGAGAGTGACTGAGGGCTTGAACATGTACAGCCATTGAGATTCAAGCAAAGAAAACACCAGGAATGTTTCTTCAGACTTCGGAAATGTCACAGAGCAACACAGCCATGCGAACCAATACAATCCACCAGTGCATACTATTTACTAATATTTTATATTTTCAGTTTTCATTTCAATTTTAGTTTACATTTTAGTCATTTTGTTATGTGCTTTTGTCATTTTTATTTTTATTTAGATTTCAAATTTTGGCAACTAACTGAATTTTTCAAATTTTTATTTATTTCAGTTACTAAAAAAAAATTTTGTTATTATTTTTATTTATGTTTTCTTTTTCATTTAATATCAATATTTGTGACCCTGGACCACAAAACCAGTCATAAGGGTCAATTTTGTGAAATTTAGATTTATACAGCATCTGAAAGGTGAATAAATACGCTTTCAATTGATGCATGATTTGTTAGGATCTGACAATATTTGGCCGAGGTACAACTATTTGAAAATCTGGAATCTGAGGGTGCAAAAAAATATAAATACTGAGAAAATGGCCTTTAAAGTTGTCCAAATTAAGTCCTTAGCAATGCATATTACTAATCAAAAATTAAGTTTTGATATATTTAAAGTAGGAAATTTGCTAAATATCTTCACGGAACATGATCTTTACTTAATGTCCTAATGATTTTTGCCATAAAAGAAAAATCATTAATTTTGAATGTATTGTTGGCTATTACTACAAATATACCCCAGCGACTTAAGACTGCTTTTGTGCTCCAGGGTCACATCTGAGCTTTAATTCAATCTTTTTGATAGTTTTAGTTAACACCACTGCAATCCACAATGCATTTCTGAAAAGGCTTCTGCCTTTCATCCATATCTTTTCATTTAAATCACAATCTTTGTTTCTTTTGGTGGGGAGGGGGGGGGGGGGGGGGGTCTTCAGGGATAGATAGATTTTCTTGGAAAGCATTACGTTTGCATGGAAATAAATCATGTGTTCGTAAATTATCTGACTCCACATGACTGGCGATCTATTCCCCAGTGAAATAAGATAACGTGTAATTTACCAAGGCTTTAAACTTTGCTGTCTGAGTCATGTCGCATCTTAATCTTTTGATGTCTTGGGATTACTCTTATTTTGGGCCAAGATGAATTGTCATGTAATTTTTTTATCTGGAATGAATAGTTTTGATTACTTGCTGATCCTCTGTTAGGCTTAAACGTCAGAGAAATGTGTCAACCTGGGCAGAAAAGAAGGAAAGGAGGGTATTTTAGGGCATTACACACTGAATATCAAAAAACAGTTGTGTCATGAATCACGATTAGCTGAAACTGATATCAATACAACAGCACTCTTGTGGCTTGCTTGTTTGAAAATGCTCATTTATCAGCCTGAATGCTCTTTATCCAAGATCAAATTTGGGTTTAGGGCAAAAATGCCATCCAAAATGATGAAATTTCCCTATAATCACAGGGGATTCAAATACATCATACTGTGACAATAGACACTTTAATGTAAGATACAGTCAGACATGTATTCTAGCACAGCAGATCTGAGACACAGGCATCACTAATAGCCTATAATAACAAAATATCTTCTTTGAATGGGCTTAATCTTTGGTTTTCTCAGAAATCTTTTGCTGACATCTAGTGTTTAAAATACAAAGAGCTTTGTTAAAATGTAGGTTTGTTTTGATTGTTATATATTAACAGTAAAACACCTCATAATGTTATTGATCAAATAATAAATAAAAAACGGTGTAAAATAAGGTCAAAATCAAGCAACACTTTTTTATTTTTTATTAAATGACATTAAAGGTGACACTACAAGTTACAAGTATATGTACTGTAGATATATATTACAACTGCATGGTATATCTACTGATTTGAGAAAAATTTACTTTTATTTACTTCTTTTGAGAAAAAATTGTAAATACAAAGTGGCTAATTGTAACAGGCAAGGGTCTTCTTTAAAATAAATTTAAAGATACACCCGCATAAAATGAAGTGTCTGATTTTCTTTTTATTTTATGAATAAAATCAATAAGTCACATTTTTGATGGCAAAATGATAGGCTTTTAAAACATCAAGGCAGAAAAATTAAGAGATGCATTTTTTGCAGACATCCATTAACTTACAAAAAACTAAAATAAATAAAGAGCTACAGTAGCTATAAAAGAGTCTTTGGGATTTATAACAGTTTGTAGCTAGAAGGAAAAGAGAGGCAGAGACGTTAAAGAGAAACCTCTGATACAAAAGAAAAATCACATCACTTTGTCCTTCCACCACTAGCAGCCTAAGAACTCACAGTGCAAACAATACCTCAGAAGAGAGAGACGTACTACGCTACGTGACAGCTATTCATCACAACCATCTTTCTCTATAAATTCATCAGTCTAAATTCTGATTTCAAATCAATGGTATATAAAAAAAAAACAATAATTACATACACATTTGCCTCTCACCTTTGCCCTTGAGGAGAATACTACAAGAGGACCCATCTGACTAAGGACAAGAACTGGTTGCAGAATCATATAGTAAATGTCATAAAAAAGGGCTTATAGATTAACAGTTTGGCGTATAAATATGTTTAGTTGTGACTATTCAGTATGCTTTAAAAGATCAAATGTTGCATGATGGACAAACAACCTCTGAGCTGGGTTTGCCTTCAGATATATGCATGTTCGCTTATATTATAACATTTATTTACTGTGATTCAACTACATTGAAAACCATTTTGTGATTACACTGGGTGCAAAAGCTAAACAAAAAAAGCCCAACTCTTGTTGTTGGTGCAGGGATTTGGTGTATAATGGAAGGTTCACAAGATAACACTTTCATCCTCATCTCATCACATATATAATGTTCCAGGCTCTTTTATTACGTTATAGCTGTTGACTAACTATGATCATTTTGAAGGGTTGAATGGAGCAAATATTCATTTTGGCTGCAACTGCAAATGTATTTGTTGCTTCTCAGCTGAGGTCTGTGATGTTGGTGTTCCTGATATTTTGATGATGTTGTTTCTTGGATCACAGATACTGATGTTCGCGATCTGAAGCTGGTGTTTTTGAGGTGTTCAGTTGGTGCAGGTGTTGATGTTCTTGCCGTCAGCTGCATCATCAACCAGAGACAGATGGTAGTCTGTGGCCAGAGTGAAATGAGAAATGCATCCCACTAAACCTCGCATGTACTGCCTGTTAGTGTGCAACGCGATCTCCTTCATCCCACCTGGAGAAGTTTGAAATCAAAATCACCAACAGAACTAGACAACTACATGTACATACACTACCATTCAAAAGGTTTTTTTTCATGCTTTTTTAAAAAAAAAGAAGTCTTTTATGCTCACCACAGCTGCATTTATTGAATCAAAAAACAGTAATATTTTTGAATAATTATTACCAATTTAAATAATCTGAATGGTTCCTACTTTATTTCATACACAATCTGGCATGAGCATCTATTGTCATTATCATAATTTTTATCACAATTACCTTCATAATTGTGCTTATTCTTACCAATGTAAAGGTCACCATTGATGTTCAGCTGTCTCATCTTTCCAGGAGATCTGCCTGTTTTAGCTCCGTAATCATCGACGGTTAGTTTACCAGACTGTCCATCCCTTTAAACAGAGACAAACCATCTTGACTGTAAATCTAAGAAAACTACAGCCACTTTAAATGGTGCAAATAGCCTGATATTTGATGTAGGATTTAATTTTAAACAGTTTTCACTCAGAAATTTCACTCTAGAAAGAAAAAAAACATTTTGAAATTTGATGAAGAAAGACATTTGATGGCAAATGTCTGACCTGACAGCCTTCACTCTGTGCCATTTGCCATCACTAAACGTGCCATTAATGACCACAGTGGCGGCTCCGCTACCAAGATTATAACTGTAGAGAGAATAAGAAATGTTAGGAGGATCTTAGAATCTGTCGATTGTCTGACATCTCATGCCTTTAAGGCATGTGGGTGCATGCAGATGGATATGTTGTGATACCTGAAAATGAGCGCTCCGTCTTGAAGGCCGAGAGACAGGTAGTCACTGTTGGCTCTCATTGGACTGTCCCCCCGCCACAGTAAAAGACCATCTTTAGACGTGCTCTTAAAACGCATGAACATGTTTGTTCTGGAACCTGATACCCTGCAGAGACATGCGCCGTTAGCATGTGTGCATGCATGTACAGTATGCAGAGAAAGGACAAAAACTTCATACGAAGCATATAGAGTGCAACAGTCGGGTTCTGGAAGTAAAATCATTCATTTTCTCCTTTGGGTAATAGAATTTTAACTTATAAAGACAGGCCAACTTTGGTTGCTAATCTTTTGATGAAGAAGTTGAGAAAACGTAAAAGTTTAAGACGACCAGCTTCAGCAGATTTTTTTGTTTTCCCAACTTCTTGTTTTCAGTATACAACAAAAAGTTGAGAGAACTCAAAAATCTTCTACAACAACAAGTTGACAAAACTCACAAATCTGCTGAAGCTGGTTTTAAGTGTATTTTTTACACTGAGCAATTTGTTCGGATTATTTCAAATAACAGTGGAATTCAAGGTGGGAAAACTACATTACCCATGATGCTGTGCAAAATTCCACCAATCAGTGCTTCAATAGATTGTAGTTCTTTCCCTCACTAAAACAGTTAAGTATGTATTCTTTTTGTCTGATTTTCAAGTACGTTTTTACTTAAAATCCAATTCCGTAATGTTCTGAGTTTAGCTGGTTGGTTTAGTTCATGGCATATAATGCATTAACAAAGACTTTTTGAAAATCCCTATGGAATAAACTGAATGGAATAAATCCTTCTAGAGTCAAGGCTGCTGAAACAGTGCTCAGGGACTAATTCACTCTATTGATTTGAGCGCAGTGATAGCGTGTAAAAGTGCTCTACCTTTTGAGGATATCTCTGTTGTCGTATGTCAGATAGCTGCGTCCAGTGAACTGAGGGATCTCAATAGATTCAGTGACAGCTGATCCAGTGAAAGACAAAGAATCCACAGCTCTGTTAGATTCACTAGATGGCAGCACACATAAATACACTAAAGCCATTGTTATTAGAGAGCAGACATGAATATGAGACATTTTGCCTCCAGTACTTACTGTTTAAGCAATAATTCCCACATTCTGCACAGTGAGAGCACAAAACAGAATAAAAGAAGCTTAAGAAAGAATTTGAAGTGTTATGGAAGAAGTCTGCAAAGAATATCAGAGCAACATCTCAGTCTAAAACCAATCAAAAAATGCTGCTTGTGCTCAATCCCTCTCCTGGAGATCTAGCTTCCTGCAGAGTTTAGTTTCAATCGTTTACTAATATTATCAGATGCAGTATGCATTATGCAATGCCAAGTAGTTTACATCTCTTCAAGTCATATTCATACAGATATTTGCATTTTAATCTTTATTTTATTACAAACAAACAAAAAAAAAAAACTTATTAAATAACAAGACAAGGAGGAGTCATTACAGGTATGGAAGATTAAATCTACTGCATTGCACTGTGGGATTTTATTTTATTTTTTTTGCAGTGTTATCTGGTAATATAATGCACATTTTGGCAAATATAGCTGATATTATTTATATACTATCATAGTATTTATTCAAATTTTAACTAACTTCTATTTTTATATTTTGTTTTCATTTTAATTTCATTTTAATTTGAGTTTTAGTCATTTTGTTATGTTTTTGTCCATTAAAATAACACATATATTTAAGAAATTAACCATTATAATATTAATTATTAAAATACATTTGTTATTATTCTATATAGCTTAAATTTTTTCAGTTTTAGTAATTAAAAGTCTAATATTCTAATATTTCCATCTAATATTTATATTTTATTTTATTTCTGCTTTATTTCAATTACCATTTTTTTCTTTGTATTTAAGGAATTTTAGTGTTTAGTTAACATACTATGAATTAGTAGAGGATTTTGAACATAGCCTACTTTTATGCATGAAATACTAGCATACTGCTTACTACATGGTGCACAATGTGTACTGTATGCCTACTCTATTTTTAATGGATAAAGTATGTTTTTTCACATACTGTACATAATGCATTTGGCAATAATTGCATGAGCAGTAAGTATTGCATATTGAATTTATCCCTGGATTAGCGGATTAAAACTGGAGCTAAACTATGGACGACAGATGCCTTAGAGATGTTTGTTTTCTCACCTTTCTGACAGTGTTTCCCATCATACCCAAGCGCACAGTCACAGTCGTATCCGTCCCACTTTGGCCTGCATGTTCCTCCGTTAGCACAAGGGTTCTCCACACACGGGTGATCTGCGTTCAACACGTTCACCCCAAAAGCCTGACCAGGATTCAGCTCTATAGTGCGGTCATTCAGAGTGATCTGGGTCAGGAGGAAAGATTGAAAATAATAATACAACAAACATTAAATCTGCATATGGATCATGTGCAGTAGTAAATAGTCAGGTGTTGCAGCATCAAATTCAACTGCAGCATTGAACACTAAGCATCTCATATTGAATTAACTGCTGCTGAATTTACACAGCTTAATAATCATGATTATTTGTTAATGTTGCTATGTGGTTGTCAGGGTGCATTGGGTGTCTGTAGTTTCTACAACTCTAGTACCTTCTGCACAGTTCCACTGAAGGGTCTCAGGACACCAGCGCTCGTCTTAGTAATATCATAATTAGGAACTCCTCCAATATAGAGAGGAGAACTACACTTTATCTGTGTAAATGCACCCTGAGAGAGAGAGAAAGAGAGATAAAGATTATTATTTTTGTTGTTATATAATACACTATATACATTCAAAATAATAAGAAAGCATACAGATACCTTATATTATACATTTATTTCTTATTGAGATTTTCTTATCATAAAATGATGTTTTCACTCTGTCATTAAAAGTAATTATGTGGCCTGAATAAAAGGATAAAATGAAAAATATAATAAAATAATACAATAAAATAAAATATCTAGATTTAAAAGTATATCATGAAACTAAATCACTAATGAAATTAAGTGAAATTTTTTTCAAAGGATTGGGGTCACTTAAATTTCTTTTAAGCAAATGATTCATTAATTTTAATCAAAAGTGACAGTAAAGACAATTATAATGTTACAAAATGTTTCAAATAAATTCTGTTCTTTTAAAATTTGTATTATTTTTTTTTATCAAAGAATCCTGATTAAAAAACAACAACATTAATTTTAAACATTGATAACAACAAAATAATAATAAAAAAAAAATTCAGCATATTCTAATGATTTCTGAAGGATCATGTGACACTGAAGACTGGAGTAATGATGCTGAAAATTCAGCTTTGATCGCAGGAATAAATCACATTTTAAAATACATTCTAATAGAAAACAGTTGTTTAAAATTGCAATAATGTTCATAACATTGCAGTTTTTATGGCATTTATGATCAAATAAATGCAGCCTTGTTGAGTATAAAAAACATTCCAAAATACTGACACCAACTTCTGTACGGTAGAGTAAATGTTCTAAAATAATATGAAACTGTTCACCTCTGCCATGCCTTCCACTGGTCTCTGGTTGTCTACCTGTAAAATGCCGTTTTTTGCCGTACGAGAGACACGCAACTCGTGCCACACGTCCATAGCGACAGCCTCTTCACTCCTGACAACGGAAACAATTAAATTGTTTCTGGTCCTTACTGAATATTTACCAGCTGTGGATTCACAGTCATCTACCAAAATGGAAAGCAAGTTGAATGTATTGCACTTCACTACACACTCCACCTGATAACTGTGGCACCCGAGCCGCAGTCGAAGCGAAACTCCACATATCCGCCCACCAGGCTGATTGACAGGAAGTCACGACTGGCCGCATCATCGGTGTAGAGCAGCGTGCCGTCGGGATTGGTCGGCTGGAAGGTCATCTCGAACTCCATGAAGGACAGGTAGTTGTGGGAGGGCTGAGGCCAGGGGGCGCTGGCATACGAGTACATGCTCTCATTAAACTGGGGTAGAGACAACAGGAAACCTGAAACGAGAGGTGTTAAGAAATATGAAGTCAGGTAATGACACACAACGTGACTGGCTGTGTTTGCTGGTTCAAATTCATTTTGGAACCTGAAAATTCATTCTAGTCACACTTTTGCACTTTTTACCATACATTTTTACTACAAATATGTTCTCAAAATCTTGAGAGGTAACTGCAGATTGTATTTATTTTTACTACTACTACATTTGTAATGGTTTGTGTGCGTTTAATGCTGTGTGTTATGTCTTGTAAGACATATATTTATGTTTTTGCACGTGTTTTGAAGACACTGTGATACTTATTACTTCACTTAAGTGTACTTCAAATTTTACTTTAAAAGTATATTTAAAAAAAACTCTACTTGAAGATAATATCATATTAAATGTTTCACTTTACAGTTCATTTTAAATCAGTGTTTTAATAATATTTTGTCATGCTTTAAAGAAGTGCCTATTTTGATGAGCTGACCAACATACACATGTAAAGTACTTTATTATAATTTTAACTGTAGTGTTTTATTTGATATTACATTTAAAGTAAATATATTTTAAATGTTCTAAATTGCAAATTTATCATTAAAAATGATACATTCATTTAAATACATGATATTCAAGTTTTAGAAATAACTTTACAGTATGTTTTATATTACCACAAATGCTTGTCAGTACATTCAGCAGTACACTTTAACCATATTTCAATTCAAAGACAATTATTCAATTACATTTAAAGATGTACTTAAGTCCCACTTAAGTGAAAATGTGTGAATGAATCATTTTATTTGAAATCTAAATATATTAACATTCAAAAGGTTGGGGTCAGTAAGATTTCTATTTTTTTGGACAGAAATTAATACTTTTATTCAGCGAGTATACATACATGGATCAAAAGTAACAGAAACTTTCTATTCATTAAAGAATCCTGAAAAAAATCACGTATCACAGTTTACATAAAAATATAAAGCAGCACAAATGTTTTCAACATAATAACAGGAAATATTTCTTGAGCATTAAATCAGCATATTATTAAGATTTCTGTAATTATAAAATTACATTTAAAGATGTACTGAAGTCCTACTTAAGTGGGTAAAAAAACACTCTTAAGTATACATTTAAATAAGAACACTCTTCAGTTAATTGTCCATAACAATAACTTTTTTTTTTTTTTTATCTAAAAATGCAGAAAGTCTCCTGTGAGGGCTAAGTTTAGGTGTAGGGTTGGTGTACAGTAGAAAAACCATTACGCCTATGGAGAGTCCCCACAAGGATAGCGAAACAAGTGTGCGTGTGTTTGTGTGTGCGTGTGAGTGCGTGAGTGTGTGTGTGTGTGTGTGTGTGCATGTTTATGTGGTTTATGAGGACACAAATTTGTATAATGACATGGGTATGACAGAGGTATTACAATATGAAGGTGGTTTATGAGGACACTGCCTATGTCCCCGTAATTCAAAAGGCTTAAAAAACATACTAAATGGTGTTTTTTTGAAAATCTAAAAATGCACAAAGTCTCCTGTGAGGGCTAAGTTTAGGTGTAGGGTTGGTGTAGGGCAATAGCACACACAGTTTGTTCAGTATAAAAACCATTACGCCTATGGAGAGTCCCCATAAACCACAAAAACCAACATGTGTGTGTGTGTGTGTGTGTGTGTGTGTGTGTGTGTGTGTGTGTGTGAACACAAGCAAACGCCAGCGTGTGTGACTCACTTTCCTCACAGAGGAAGCCCTTATAGCCCAGAGGACACAGGCAGATGAAGCCGTCTGCACGGTTGGCAAAGCAGATTCCTCCATTAGCACAGGTGACCTTCTCACACACACTGTTGCTGCACTCGCCTGAAACACACAGACGAGAAGATGCTTTCAACACATATACAGTGACATCAATATGTACTGTATGTGGACATTTAAAAATGTCTGAATATCAATGCATTAGATCATGGTACTGTCATTCAAAAATTTGGGGGCAGTAATAATTAATGTTTTTGAAAGAAGTCTCATCAAGGCTGCATTTATTTGATCAAAACCACTGATAAAACCGGAATATTGTGAAATATTATCACAACTGAAAATACTTGTTTTGCATTTTAATATATTTTAAAATGTAATTTATTTCTGTGATGCAAATTTCCAGTCTTCAGTGTCACATGATCCTTCAGAAATCATTCTAATGTGCTGATTTTCTGCGTAAGAAACATTTCTTATTATTACAAAATTTTTTGTTTTTCAAGAATCAGAATTTAGTAGTATTCAATTGAAATATAATTTCTGAAAATGTGAAAGTCTTTACTGCCACTTTTGTTTAATTTAATGCATCTTTGGTGAATAATCTGACCCAAACTTCACAGTTCCCTGAAGTCAGTTAATGATCACATTACATGCATGCAAACAAATAAAATATTTTTTAGTAAGTGCTTTATTTTCACTGCTTTTATTTTTCAATTATTTATTATTTAAATTTGACATTTATGATTTAATTATCAGCTCTTCGTCACCTGCCGGACCCCAACTGGACAGCATTTATTTGAAACAAGAATACTTTAAGCACAATATTTGACAAAAAAACAGACTTTAAGATTTGAAAATCATAAAACAATAGATAAAGCTGTTCAAAATAAAGACAAAATGTATTTGGACACTCATAGTTATGGGGTGTATCAAACTAACCGATGTCTGCTCCACTCAGTGCATTTCCTTTAGGCCAGGGTCGGATGTCAATGACTTTACTGTTGACAGTCAGACTCTGCATGCAGCCCTGGAAGCCGCGATTGGTGCCCACCGCCCTCACCAGCCAATAGGCATTCGGAGCTCCGCCCAAAAACAAAGGTGTGCGGAACGTTATTTTAGTGTACTGACCCTAAAAGAGAGAAAGAAAAAAGGTTGTTAGATACATTTCATAAAATGGATAGTTCCAGTCTTGGATGCTGACTGGTCAGTACAGCACATGACACAAAACCAGCTACAACACCCAACTTTATTTTTTTTATTATTTTATCATTGTGTTGGTGTATGAAAACATGCATACCTGAGAACGGCCTGACAGCGGTGTGTCATTATCTAATCTCAGCCAGCCATTCATGCCGTCTCTAAATACTGTGACCGTGTGCCACTGTCCAATCACAATGGAGCTGTCACTCATGATCTGAGCTGCACCCGTTCCACAGTTAAACCTGTGCACATAAAATTCAAGATTAATTACTAATAATCACAAAATCAATTAAATTTCATTGAGAAAAAAAACTAATTAATCAATATTTCTCAATAGGATAAGTGAAACTGGAGATTGCAGTCAAAAATTACAGGTGAAACAATGAAAAAATTATAGTTTTACATTAAATAATAATAATTGATAAATTACTATAAATGGAAAAATCAATCATGATTCAATAAATAAATAGTCTAATGTGTATATGTATAATATGTATATGTGTGTGTGTGTGTGTGTGTGTGTGTGTGTGTCTGTATGTATCATATGTATATATATATATATATATATATTTATTTATATATTGTGATTTACACACACACACACACACATATATAGTTCACAGTCCCGTATATACTGTATAAATCACAATCCTGTATGCAAATCTTAAGTATGGATTACTTTAAAATATAGAGCACATCCAAGGTGAAATTCAGCTACAAAACAGAGCTTGACTGGAATCAGCACGAGGTGAATTGACAGCAAGAACTGTGTTTAAAATCAGAGATACCTGTAGTGTAGTTTTCCCCGTACAAGGGCCAGGGAGGTGAAATCTCCTCTACCGTGTTCATTCTCTCCACAATACAACAGCAATCCATCCTCAGCCTCAGCCTGAGAGGTCAAAGCAGTCATTCATAAGCGTCTGATCTCAAAAACATCTCAAACGCATCAAAGTCTGCCTGTATATGTGATTACCTTAAACTCCAGGCTGATCTGGAAGCTCTGGTAAGAGTTTTTAAGAGGTTCAAACGTCATGTGGGAGTAGCCATAGAACTTTGGGAAATTTACCATCAGACCTGTAAGACACAAAGCTAAGCGGTTATAGCACTTCCTGTGACACTCGTTTTTTCAATCTTAGGTTTGCACATGCACACACCCTCTGTATACTGTGTGTCTCAGTCTCAAGAGTCTATAGATCCAAACACTATGACTGAAGGTCATAGAAAATCATTCTTTCAGTCAGTTTGGACAAGCTTTCTGGCCGGTCATCATCTTCTGTGACAGCATTGAGATTACAGAGCGTTTCATCTCTTGGGCACAAATCCCATAGTTCATCATTGCCATGTTGGTCTACAGCCACATCCACATGCCCCTTAGCCCAAACCCTAATTAAATCAAAATTAAAGTTCTGTGACTTTTAGTCCATGTTTATGACAAAGGTTTGGGGTTGGTAAGAATAAATGTTTTTGAAAGAAGTCTCTTCTGCTCACCAAGGCTGTATTTATTTGATTAAAAATACATTAAAAACTGCAATATTGGGAAATATAATTATAATTCCAAATAAATGTTTTCGATTGTAATATATTTTAAAATGTAATTTATTCCTGACATGCAAAGCTGAATTTTCAGCATCATCATTCGACTGGAATGAGTGTCACATGATCCTTCAGAAATAATTCTTGCTGCTCTAGAAACATTTATTATTATTATTATTAGAAATGTTGAAAACAGTTGTGCTGCCTAATACTTTTGTGGAAACTGTGATACATTTTTTTCCCGGATACTTTGATGAATAGAAAATAAAAAAAACAGCATTTATTTAAAATTAAAAAGCAATACTACATTTCACCAGATATAAATATTCAAACAAATCTGAAGTGGACAGACTAATGACTTCTCTTTGGAAAGAGATACAATATTATAATTCAGCATAGTTGACTTTAGTATCAGGTAAGTTTGGAACAAATGGAAAACATGGAGACCCCAAGAGGCTGAAAGAATATGTATATATGTATATTTGGCCATTACCCAAGCAGATGTTTTGACACTCAGAATGAGTTCAGCTCACTAGAATAGTGAGATTTCATGCAATTGCAATTTTCAGCACAACATATATTGCATTTAAAAATATTGAAACTGATAAGCAATACTGTGAGAGATTTAGAACAATAAAGCAATATCTTGTCTGTAGAGTCAACTTGATTTAGAATGTTATTGTACTCGCTCTGAAAATGTTAGACATAGTGAGAAATGCCAGGGGAATACACAACAGCACATGAAAACCTCCACACTCAAAGATGACACACTCCCAAGAGACCTCAGAGAAGACAAGAGAGAAGGTTGGAGGAAGAAATGAAATGAAAAAGGAAAAGAGACACAAATTCTTCATCCATCTGAGAGAGAGACTGAGATGCAGAAGAGTTTAGTAGATTTGAAAGGTTTTCGATCTTATTGAATCAAACTAAACTTCAAAAAACATCTGGGTGTATCATGTCTACTAAGAAAAGTGACGAAAAGCCTATTGCACCACGAAAGTCCTGATTCGTTCTAAATATTTATCTTATTTTTTCAAATACCACATATAAAATATACTAGGTTTCAGAAGTTAAAGGTGTCAAAGGAAACCACATCTGTCTCTCTGACCACCCAAGACTCTGTAAACTGCGAGTTCGCACTTTTTAAGCCAGTCCACAAACCAGCCAATCAGAAACAGTCTCTGCATGTTCATGTTGCATGTTTTTAGTGGGCAGGGTTTTGGCTTCATTCAAAGGGATAGTTCACTCAAAAATGCAGTACCGCCGCTTCCTATACGCAGAGTATGCAGTTTGTGTAGGGCACCAACTCCCAGGGGGGCCACCATCCTAGTTGCTCAAAAAAAAAACTTTAAAAAAAAAGGTGACGCACCAATCCCGCGTCCGCTCGCACCTCATGTTTGCTGCCGAATGCAAATGATCATAACTGATGGACAGCTATGTCCGTGAACAGACATCAAAAATCCGGCGCCAAGAAAAAAAAAATTAAGACCCTATTTCATGTGTCACTTTCAGTTAGGCTACATTCATAATCCTGTGAAACTTTTTTGGGTGTTGAGGTTAATAACGTGTTTTAATGTCGGTAATTTCACCACCACTAACGCATCTAATATTCTCTCCGAGTTTCCATGTTCCCTAACGAAAGGTAGCCATGGTTTTAACACGAATAACAAAAAAACAAAACAAAACAACAATAACAAAAAAAAGCATGGTTCTTGTAGCCACGGTAACCATTAACCATGGTTTTGTTACTTCAAATAATAAAGGACAAAGTACATTTATTATTAATATTATATATTTAGTATATTTAGTATTATAAGTATTAAGATAATATTTGTTGTGTGGTTATCAAAATAAATCTAAGCCAACAACAGCCTTTAAAATGACTTAAAATGCATTATATAATAACAATGAGGTAACCCTGCTGAAAAATAATTATAGAACCATCACAGAAAATTCTAATACCATCACAAATTAATCACAAATACCATTACAAATATTACAAACCATCCATTTTTAACCATTAAAAAACGGTTTTCTATAGTGTGTTTTGGGACATATTTCATTAGGATTTATTGGTTTTAACAAGCCACCAATAGAAGGTGACCAATTACCAATAGAGACCCACAGAGTCCATTATGTTTCCATTAAAACCAGTACAAGTCCCATTATAACCAGTAAAACCATTACAAATTGTGTGATGGTGTCTATTGTTTTGTTGTTGTTTTTTTCAACATTACATGTTATAAATGCCTGCAAAGGGAGCCAAAGGCCTGGTCATTGCTGCTGTTACACTTACAGGACGATCATATCCTTGTTTAATAGGCTATTGACCAAACATTTAATTGAGATATCCACTTAATCTTTCATTTCTGGCCACCTTTTTGCTATAGATGACACAGCCTCTGTAATTTCTTCAACAAAAAACATGTGGACGTCACAACCCTTACAAAAATTAACCATGGTTTTATTGTAGTAAAACTGCTTAATTTTCTTTTGTGTGATTTCTGAATGCTTGAGACCATAAAATCAATCAGACAACTGTATTAATAAAATAATAGCCACAGGCAACTGTCTAGAGCAACAATAGTAATTTGTAAATAATACAATTTAATTAAAATGTATTGATTTATTTACTTTTATATTTCATTAAACTTCTATTTTGACCCCTATAGTAGGTGTTTTTTTTTTTTGTTTTTTTTTGTTTTACTTCCATAATATTTGAGGGGGGGGTCACAACAATACAATTTTGCTTAGGGCCCCTATTTGGCCAGCAGCGGCCCTGCAAAAATGAAACCGATTTGGAACAAGGTGCAGTTGAGTAAATGACGACAGAATTTTATTTTTGGGTGAGCTATCTCTTTAAGTCTGGTGGAAGTTAACAACATGGTAAAATCACAGCAAAATGCATGTATTGCATAGCCCCACATTGTGAAATCACATCGGTAATTTTACATAACTATAATATGCCATCCAAACGTGTGGAATAATTACATTTTTAAAATGTTTTTGAAGTCTATTTTTCTCACCATGGCTGTATTTATTTGATCAGAAAATACAGTAAAAATACAGTAATATTGTAAAATATTATTGTAATTTAAAATAACTGTTTTCAATTCAAATGCAATTTATTCCTGTGATGTTAAGCTGAATTTGTAGCATCATTATTCCAGTTTTCAGTGTCACATTCATTCATTATGAATATTGAAAACAGTTTCGTATTTTAGTGGATACCATGATACACTACCATTCAAAAGTATAGGCTAAGTATGATTTTTTTTTTAAATAGACAATAATAATTTTATTTGGCATGGATGCCGTAAATCAGCATATTAGAATGAATTCTGAAGGATCACGTGACACTGAAGACTGGAGTAACGATTCAGCTTTGATCACAGAAATAAATTACACTTTAAAAAATAGAAAAACTTCAAACTTTTGGCTGGCAGTTAATATTAAACATCAAATACAGTATGTACTGATTGACGTCATTCAGAAAATTGACTCTCATTGTTTACAAACTCACCTTCTGAGCAGAAGTCTCCCTGCCGGCCGAGGTTGCAGTGACATCGAGAGCCTCCAGTGTCGTAATCGTTGAGGCAGAAGCTTTCGGGAGGGCAGACCGTCTCGTCACATGGTACGTCATAGACCCGGGGTCTTTCCCCTATCCACGGCGTCACTGACGGACTGGGAGAAGGAAATACAGGAGGAGGCGTGGTGGGGGCGGAGCCTGTCAGTATAATAGGTGTGGTGGTTGTCCTGGAGGCGGAGTTAGTGAGCGTTGTTGTGGTTATAAGAGTTGTTGATGTGGTCCACGCTGTTGCTGCTGTTGGAGTGAAGCTGATATTTTGGGAAACAGGTGTACGCATCCTATAAATAACATTTCCGTTTCCGGGAGTCCCAATGCGGGAGCGGAGCTGAGACCGTCTGCCGCCTTTCTTACTGCTAGGAAACGACTTTATCTGCAAGAAATGTATAGATGAATGCCAGAAAGATTAAATAACAACACATTCTTTGTAAAAAAAAAAAAATATTTTTGTTTTTCTGTGACTTTTGCCTTTTTCAATTTTAGGTTTCTTTAACAACATAAAAGATGACTCACCTCCTCAATGAAGACGTCATAATCTGAGTCATCGATTTCAAACCCGTCCTCATCTTTACTGTCAGAGTTTGAGATGTAGACGTTATAGTCTCCACTGCCTATATCTGATGAACCTGTTTTTTTTAAATAAAACAGTGTATATTTCAATAATTTGACCTCATACCAAGTACAGTAAGCAGGAAAAAATCATCATAATTTCATGCACAAAACACACCTGATTTTAGATTTCAAAAACATGCTAGAAACCTAGGTTTCTGACTGCACAGGGGTTTTTTAAGAAATTGGGTCAGTTTGTACAGAAAGAGGTGAATTGCATTGGAATAATAAGAGAAAATGACTGAATTGCATTTCAAAAACTTCAACACAGGTCATGCATTCTGAGAAAAAAAGTTCTCCACCCAAGCATTGTTAATAAACTAAAACTAAACCTTAATTTTCAATAATTGAAATAAAAGGTGAAATAAAAAAATAAAATAACAAAACCTAGACTTCAACTTGAATGAAAATTAGAAATATTGCCTTCACAAATAACTGAAATAAAATAAGTTTAAGTACTAAAATCACTAAAACTGAAATAAAATAAATTCATGCTCAATAGAAATATTAATAATGAGAACAAACTAAATTACTAAAATTAAAATTAAAACTGATAATATGAAAATGAGTGATTGGACTGTAAATGTGTGTGTGTTTGGGGGGGGTCTCTGTTCTTAATCTGTCTGCTGGAGGGTTGGGGGTGGGTTACGAGCTGTAATCTTCCACCTTCCTCAAAATGAACAGTCTTTAAGATGCTTAATTTAATTAGTCTGGTCTTTCCAGCCACCATGCATGCAAACAAACCTGTGAGGAGCATCCAAACTATAACGATCACAACATAAACCATGCAAACCACACACTTAAGTATAGTCATTAAGATCCTTTTATCCAAAGTAACACAATGGTGAACCAGTAACCTTACAGTAGCCAGACCTGAGGGTCTCATAAGGTCCTGTCCTGACCGCACTGTAACTCACCGAGAGTGTGCACGGGGTTGTTAATGGCACTGGGAGGGCTGATCCCGTGTGCGTTCACGGCTCTGATTACAAACTGGTATTCTGTCTCAGGAATCAGACCCTTGAGCACCATAGAGTTTGACTCTACTGGCTCTCTGATGTGCGTCCACTCAGTGTCCATCTCTGGCCTGCAACACACACACACACACACACACACTTGTAACACTAAAACTCTACTAGATTTTTGGATTTTTTTGAAGAAAATGTGAAGACATATTTGCAATGATTATGGGTCCAGCCCAAGTTTATAATTATGACTTTAGGTCTCTTAAACTTAAAAATTTAAATCCTCAAATGAAGTGAAGCTGAAATAAAATATATATATATATATATAACTAAATGCCAAACACAAAACAAAAATAAATTAAAATTAAAACGGAAAATGTCAAAATAAAAGCTATGAAATAATATAAATAATAATAAAATAGCACCCCGGTCCTCTGGTTGACCAATATATATAAATATATATATGCAAATTTATACAGGTGGCACTTCACACATTACATTCATATACTTTTCCTTGAATATCTTTAAAATATCTTTTCAAGATATTTTCTTGAATATCTTTTCAAAGTGCAATTCCGCATCCTGCTTTCAACCTCAATTTTATTTCAGGCACTTAATTAGATATCCTTAAACCTGAGAATGAGCAGTAGTAATAGTCATGCGTGCCTTATTAAACACCACTAATAATCAAAACTCCATTTGTCAAAATGAGAACATTCTAGCTTGCAAGCAGCAAATGCACTGAAGACTGAGAATGAATTGATAGTGCCATTAAACACATCTGCATTTCTGTGTAGTTCATGTTAAAGACAGGCTAAATTGCGGCGATTATGTGAAAGGTTGTTAATCTGAGAAGCAGACGGTCTCTGGGGGAGTGAGTCTAATCTGCTGGAGGACACAGTCCAACAATCATGTTGCATAATTATCAATGAGGATTACAAACAGGCTAATTTCACACTCTAATGCACATCTACTTAACACAAATGTACAGCAGGATACCTGTAAAATATCTGGACACACTTCAGTGAATTTATTCTTTTTATTATTATTCTATTTTCTGTTTTCACTTTAGTTTTATTTAAAGTTTTAGTAATTTAGTTCTGTATTTCATCATTTTCATTAGTCTTTGGGTTTCATTTAAATTTGTTTATATACATTTTTATTTATTAGTATTAGTATATAATAAAAATGAGAAATGTTGCCTTGACAACTAGCTGAAATACTTTTTGAAAATGATTTTATATTTTATTTGAGTTCAGTTAACATTTATATCAAGTAACATTTTTTGTATGACTTTAGTCTTAATTACAGTTAAGTAAGAACGGTGCTGTGCACTTTAGCTCACTGAAAAAAATGTAATGACAAGAAATAGAGTAAAACAGAAAATATGGACTTGTTAAGACTACTGCAATTTAAAAAAAAAAATTTTTATTGAATATATAAATGTTCATATATTAATTTTTGGTGCAATGAATTATATAATCAATTAATCAATCATAATTAATCAAGTAACTGGCCTTTAGAAAAACCTTTAGAGCTAAAGATTTATGTTAATATGATAAATAAAAATAATTATAAATAGATATGGATCGTGTCAACTTTATTTAATTTAATTTAATTTAATTTAATTTAATTTTATTTTATTTTTTAATTTAATTTAATTTAATTTAATTTAATTTAATTTAATTTAATTTAATTTAATTTAATTTTATTTTATTTTATTTTATTTTATTTTATTTTGTTTTATTTTATTTTATTTTATTTTATTTTATTTTATTTAAATTAATTTCATTTAATAAAACAAGAAGAAGAAAAAAATGCTTAACATTCAGTACCCAGTATGTATATAGGTATAACGCTAAAAGGATAACAAGTTGCACTTCATGAAGATGCTAGATGAATGTCCTAAGTGAGCTAATCATTATATAATTCTCATATACTGCCATTTGTATCATTTCATATAGTTTTCATGATTTTACTATTATTTTAAAATGTAATAACAAAGAAAGAGGAAGAGCAATCATCAGTCATTTTCCAGGAATTCAGACGGTTGTGTGATGTGGCTCAGTAGTTTGATGTGGGTGCTCATGCAGAATGTGCTGAACTGGTCTGAATGGGTTAGTTGTGTTCTAGAACAGTAGCTATCACAGAAATGCATTAGTTTCATGAGTCATGCGGACATACAGAGCCCGACAGGGTAAAGATCACACGCAGAAACATCAGTCAAAGCCAACAAATGCACTGAAAAACTTGCAGGAAACTCATTCTTTGAAAGTAAATGAATGAAGATTAACACAATGTGACTTTGTCCCTGAAGTCGACTGAAAATGTTTCTCACATGGAAAAGCAATTTTTAAATCTTGATATTTATGTTTATCATTTGATGAATTACCTGATATACGCCACAAGGAAGTATAGCACAGGTGCACTTCCTTCACTCTCTCCATGCTGCCAAGACAAGGCCAGCTCTGTGTCTGACACTGGGACCACTTTAGGCTGGGTCGGAGGTGCAGGAGGCATGCACTTTTCTACAAAATAAGAGAAACATTTCCTGTAAATTGCTTATTTCAGTTACTTAAGAAACCGGATGAGTTAAATGCACAGTAGTTTTGGGGTTTGTCTGCTCACCAAGAGAGCCAGTGCTGATGTCCCGGGGCATGCTGGGTCGGCCCTCCCCTGCCCAGCCGTATGCTCCCACACTGACACGGTACTGCATGGCCACCTTCAGGTTCCCGATCACCACATCCTAATAGACACACAGGAACAGCTTAGCATGCAAGACAACACCATATGGCATTAACAGAGAAACAGATACTGAACATCTACTCACAAAGCTGGCTTGGCCATCAAACTGTCCCTGTAAGATAAAACAACATTTCTGCTGAAGTGAAATTGCTCATTTCAGCTGTGGTACAGTTACACTGAAGCCTTGCAATCACTATACCCTGATAATTCATAATTTATTATTCTATGTATTATTTATTATTATTATTATATATATATATATTCATATATGTATGTATGTGTGTGTGTGTGTGTGTGTGTATGTATATATATATATATATGTATATGTATGTATGTGTATGTGGGTAGTTGACAAATAAAAATTGGACTGTATCCAATGGTGTGACATTAACATACAAATAACATGAGAAAAATGTATCTTCATTCTTAGACAAATAGCATGAAAGAGGTTTATTTTCAATGTTATAGGTTACTTTTTTTTTTGCTGTCACACCATAGGACACATTGATACGTCAACTACCCATGTACAAGTGTGTGTACACATGTATGTAGCCTATATATAATTTATTTGTATTATTGTAAATGCAATAGTATTTAGTTATTATTAAAAATACAATAATTAGATAATCATTATACAATTATATAAATGGGTTATTTTAATAAATAAAATATAATTATACAACAATTTATTATTATTAATAACCATAATAATCCTAAAGCGATGGGACATACAGTTGTGAGCATTTCCAAACTCAATGGGACTTCCAGGGCCACAGCATTGCTAGTCGGACGATTATTCCTCATCTCTGTGTAAAACACCTGGTCAATAAAATAAATAAATATATATTTACATGAACATCATGGCCCATCACTCTCAGATCATTCCTGCAGTTACATCTATACAGCACTAGTGTGGAAATCTGAAGAAAAGTAAGAGAGCCTTGAGAGGCTTGTAAGTACAGATCTGGCAACAGACAGATACCTGATGGATTTTATCCCACAAGCAACGATAACAGCATTAACATGTTAACACAGATACACTAGTAACCTAACAGCAATCAGAGATGAAGACACCTCCAACTGTCTCTACAAATAGGATAAAGAGGGAAAACCCAAAGCACTTCACTTGTTTACACATGTACAGTAGGTCAATTAGTAATCACTTCTGTCTGTAATTAAAGGAGAAGTGTGTCATTTCTGTGTCACGAGTGGTACCGAATGGAACTTCAGTATGACTGGACCCAGGGGCGTCGCTAGACCCCTTTAACTGGGGCACGTGCCCCAGTATACATCTTCTGTGCCCCAGTATAAATCTCAAGTTTAAGTTTTAACTCTAATTTAGGACATTACATAAAACGTTTGCAGTAACTATGGCTGAGATGACCATGTGCTATAGTTTAATGCTCAAAAAATGAACCAACCTTGTTTGGACTTGGCTGGGAAACCGGGGAATACCTTTGTTTTGTTTTGTTAGGCTAGATTAAATATGCTCTTATTTTAGTTGCAGCCATAAAATGACTGGTTTCTTGAAATATTGTAATTGTTAATTCTTGAAAAGATGTAATTATTCATTGTTATCATTGTGTAATGTAGAAGAATGCAGATGTGCAAGAAAAAATTATCTATGCTTTTATTATTTCCATACAGTGTATGCCATAATTATGTTAAAGATACTTAAATATTTTTAAATTACCTTCCTCAGTATTGCTGCACTGTATGAATAGTGGTTTAAGCAACGGACGTTTGTACAGCGCATTGTGTTGCAGGCTTTGAAGAAAAAAATTGATAGAATGGGGGCCTGTGCTCCAGTAGAGCTTTAGGTCTAGCAACGCCCCTGACTGGACCTGATGGTGAGCTCATATAAATATGAATAGAAAAATCATAATACTCAATATGGTGGCTATAGTCTAGCCATTCACAAAGTTGTTTACTCAAAAGCCATCCCTGGATTATTATAGTTAACAAACTAAAATCATAAAACAGAAAAAAAAAAAAAAAAAATCATTACTTGAAATAAAATAAATGTTAACTGAAATAAAATATATATATTTTTAAAAGTAACTCGTAACATTTCTCATTATCATTTAAAATAACTAAAAATAAAAAAAACATTAATAAAAATTACACAGACATTTTTAAAAATAAAATCCAAAAATTGAAAATATTAATAAAAACTACAATAGTATCTCAATTATACAAAATGAACACTAATAACAGACCCATTTGGTGGAAAAAATGGTTTGTCTGACTAAATAAGTGAGCAGCAGTGTCTCTGTTATTTAGTTATCTCTGTCATATGATAATCACTGGGAATCAAACAATCAATATGTTATGCAATTAAAGGCAATATTTTTTATGATTTAAAAAGTTGGAAAGGTTTGTACCTTGTAGCCAGTGATAGTGCTGACGTGTCTACGGGGCATTTTCCACCGGACACTGAATGCAGTGCAGTTCACCGTCTCCAGCTGAATGTCCAGCGGTGGACTCAACCTCTCTGACAGCAACAACAGGAAACAAAATCAACATTTTAGCATTCATTTATTTATGTACTGAATAAAGGTACTTTCTTTGAACTTATGATTTCATGAAGAATCTTTAACATACCTTTCTATTGGACAAAAAGTTCTTTAGAATATTAAAATGTTCTTCAATTGTTTTTGAACCTAAAATGGTTCTTATATGGCACTGTGAAAACCCTCTATCCATAATATTGCTTCCTCCAGTGAAAAAGTCAGCTGCTCTGAATCAGGAGAGAAATATGCACAGATCAAGCTCCATTTATAAACAGTCCAAAATAGTATGTAGGTGGATTTTGATGGACTTTTTCACTGGAGGAAGCGTTATTATGGACTAATATTTTAGCCAGAAGTGGCCATCTAAAGTTAAAATGCATTAAATATGGATTTGTTTCTTACAAACATGTAGCTTTTCGCTTTATGAGACATTACTTGACTGGAGTTCTGTGGATTACTTGAGGATTATTGTGTTGTTTTTATCAGCTGTTTGCACTCTCATTCTGACGGCACCCATTCACTGCAGAGGATCAAGTGATGTAATGCTACATTTCTCCAAATCTGATGAAGAAACAAACTCATCTACATCTACGGCCTGAGGTTGAATACATTTTCGGTTTATTTTCATTTTTGGATGAACTATTCCTATTTGAAAGGCCATAACAAGAAAGAACAAAATGTAGAAACATCTAAACAAAAACAGACTGATTTTAGATGCATTTCAGATGATGCGTGTGGACAAGGTCATTCCTAAATTCTCTCTCTCAGAGTAAAAAGTTGATGCCTACAGCGCTGATGGACAGTTCAGTGTGTGTGAATGTCGCTGCAGCTCTCGTCACAGGAAGACAACAACACGATCATCCTTTCTGATGGCCATGCAGCCACTGCTACTGCAAGTTCAAAGACAAAGCTTGCTCTTATTTTGGCTTCATCTACCAACACAGATATAGGAATATTGCATATATAGTTTGCATTACATTAGCCCATCATCATCTCATCCCGACACATTCATAAAGTTTGCATTAAAGATGCATTTATTCCGCTCTCTCCTTTCAGATCATTTGCTTTCTCACAAAATAAACACGCATCAAAACATTTACTTTAAAGATGTGTATAGTCATTAGAGATATCAAGTCATTTGGCTGAGTATGACTAATACACTCTTTGATGATGTACGTTCCATGTGATCTTGCGAGTTGCAGGTGTTTTTGTGGCGCAATTAAATTGATGCCTTCTGAAAATAAACCAACAAACCAGTCTGAATTGAAACTAATTTGAAAACATGCAAAAAATGCATGTTATTGAGCTCAAAAATCAAAACAGGCTGCACTATAAGTCAAATACTGTACATTTATCATAAAACATGAAATTCCTTGAAAACCATGTGGAATGGCTTGATAAACGTAGCTTTCTTTCCTAGTTATATCTACTAAACAGGAAGTTGGTACAGGCAATATTGAAGGGCTCATGTCTTTATTTAAAATAGTTCATAGCCTTTAGTTTACATCACAGCTGTGAACCATGAATACTCAGTATACAATCTTAGAAACAGCAAGTAAATTTGCATTATATTGTTGTCCTCATGGTATTGCACTTCAGAAATAAAGTTACTTTGAAATAAAATGGCTGCATTTTTAATACAATTTTCTATAAAATAATGTTTGAGTCAGACCAAATGATTCAAAAAGAGGTGGTAAACGTCAAAGTTGCCATTACTTGTGCTTTATACATCACACTAAAAATGGAAGGTGAAGTTGAAAGCTTTGCATTGTAACATACTTTGTTGCTATTTATTTTGGATATTCAGCTCACTTAATATTTTACTGTATGCATACTAGAAAATTTAAATAGTTTGCACAGTATTTACTGCATTTTCTGAACAACCCATGATTTACAGCTTTCAGTTGCTAGCCAGAAGCACCTCCTACTATGGAGAGAGATATTCTTTTTTTATTTATATAGCAATTTGTATTATATTGTTTTGCCACTAAAGCCACAATGCACCAGATTTGATTTAACAGCATCTTTAATTTGAGAGCAACCCAGAAAGATGTAGATATCATTAAAGTATGGATTTTTAGGCAACAGAAAACTGACTAACACAATTGGAATTGATGTTTAAGTGCGTGTGACGGTAAGAAAACTTTTAAAAGAGCCTTCAGACCAAAAATGTCTCATTTTCATTAACAACTCTGAGTCAATACAAACTAAAGCGAAAAGGCTCCAGGCAAATATCTTTTCCAACAGATGATGCAATCAGACTTAAGGAAATTGCATTTACCCAGACCAACTTCTAATAGTCCAGCAGGTACCACTTCTGCACTTTCAATCCTTCCAGAAACCTCAAGATCTAACATGAAATGATGGCTGACCCTGTGCTCTAGCCCAAACCTGTCTATACTTGTCTATGCTAACAGATTCAAGTGTATATGTGACTACTATACGCTTTGTATTTGTTAGTCTTTCAATAAATCAAGACTACCAAAGTAAATCTAGTTCCCAGTTCCTTGGCCATACCACTAAAAAGCGCATTAAGGTTAAGTATTCCCATATACCCAAGGGTACCAAAGGGACAAGCACCAATTTGCAGCATTTCATCTGAAGTGTCAGTTATCAGAGGGCTTGTTTATCTGAAATGACTGATGGTTTTCATTACTCTAAATTGTTGGCCATGGGTATTGGGCATGATATCGTCCGGAGGGCATATGGACGTGCCATACAGCGCTGACCCTGCCGTATGACTGCGACCCCAGATGTCTCTGTGACAAATCACCTGCACATCCATCCATCGGAATAGCCTAAAAATTCATCCTGCATGCATCAAGTGGATTTTGACTCATAGAGAGGCTCCAAAAAGTATTTAGAAAACAAATGCATGCTTATGTGTGAATGTCATTGCATTAGATAAACAAATATCATTGATTTTAAAGAAAGACATGGCAAACACACTTCTGAAAAAAAGGCATGTTTAAATGATAAAACAGCTAAACAGTTCTCAAGTGTGAAGACGGGGAGAAATGACTTGATTTGACTTGTAGAATGACATGTACATGTTCAAATGTGTCCAGTTTGTTAAGGTAACTATCTGCATTCCCAAATAACCAGCATTAAAAAAGACTAAATTTGAGCAATGAAAATGACACACCTGTCTTGCGTGCACTAGACTTTCTTGCGCAAAGAGCGAAATCACACACCCACACCAATGCAAGAAGCACCATCACTCCCTTCTGGAGGCGCATTTTGAATCCTTTAAGATTCTGAGATCCCGATCGCGTCGATCTGAGTTTCAAATGCACTCATTCCTCATTGTAAACTAGTTGAGAAGAAAAAAACGGCGTTTTTTCGATCCAGACTGTTGCGGGTCTTTGTATGCACGGTGAAGCCGGTCTGATGCGATTACTGTCTGCTGAAGATCAGACACGCTCCTCGTGCGCGGCCCCACAGGAGCCCAGACACCCGCGATCGACTCCGGACAACTTCAGCATCCACGGAGCGTCACAGCAGCTGTCCAAAGTGCGCGAATCAGCCCCAGACTTCAAGTTTCTTCTTATTTGAGAGCGTTTTTGAGCGAAGCGGTGAGGAGAGAAGGCAGAGACACTCAGAGTTAAGAGGATAATGGTCTAATCTACACAGATGGGGACTTGAGCTCGCCTCAGTAACTCTGACCAATATAGCAACACGGGAGACTGGTCGATAAAATACTACAACACAGACTGAAGGATGACTGGGTGGAAAGTTTGAGAGGTAGAGGAGGGAGATGAATGGGCATTCTTAATATGCCTGCTTTAGGGGGGGGATTAAATGTGAATGAGCCCTGAATTAAAGTAACAGCGCTTTGTTCATCGTAAAAATCAACATGGATTGACATGGAATGTAGTAATTCCATAATTAATAGATAGCCTATAATTAAATTCTACTGTGTTTCACAGGCTTTTAGGCTAGGTTTAAAACAAATAAAAGTGCACTTTTAGGTAAACAAGGCAACATGTGCACTAGGTTGAAAAACAAAGTTCCTTATGGGCCTGTCTGTATAAAGATTTAAATGTAAAAGGCACGAGAGTTTCTGTCAGAGGTAAGTTTTCATTGAAAATATTTGTGAAAAGTAAGCTGTATGCTGAGTTTAAATGTGTTTGCACTTGCTTGAGCTATTTAGTAGTCTATACAAATCTAGACGCCAAACCCATTTACTTGTTGGAATTCATAAACTGTCAGATTCAAAGCAATCTTTATCTTTTCTTTCATAAAAAATGAATGTTTGCGTCAAAAAGTCATCACTGCATTATCTGCATTGTTTTCTCTTCTAATAGGCTAATCAAAGGAGATCTGAATTAAGTTTGATGATTAACCAGTCTAATTAGTGACAACATTCATTCAGAGCAATTAGACTACATAGATTAACCAGTCTAATAGATTTGAATTCATAGCAAATTGGAATGAAATGGGATACAAATTCCCCCAAATTAAATCAAGACGAGTCCTAACACACACACACACACACACACACACACACACACACAGAGAGAGTACATAGCCTACACTAACTCTGATATTGATTCATCACTACCCCAAACTCTGCTGGAGTGATATTACATAATTATATTATATTATATTAAACAATATTAACTGGGAAGAGGTTGCATGGTGAAACTGCTAGTTGTTATAGAGTGGCCTCTAGAGCTTTAGATTGGTGATAACAACAGATATGTAATAAGTAAATGGTAAAATAAGTGAAGTCGTGCACTTCAGATTGTTGACCGGTAGAGGACAGTGCAACAGTGCAGTTTCAGATTCATGTTGAAAATGCTCTATTTATTTCTCTAATACTGTTCCAAACGTTCCTTTGGATGACAATCGATAATTTTTTAATTAATTTGAATAGCAAATATGAGAAATCACATCCTCATCTGACACAAGCACACTTTACATCACATGTATTCCTTATAATGGAATGGTCCAGAGATTCAGTTTGGACCTGGAACCTGACCTGATAAACATTTCTGATTAAAAATCAAATAAAATACAAAGAAAAATGGTCTGACCAAATCCAAAATTTGATTTCTTCAGGATTTTAACATTATTTTAAATTCTCTTATATCTACAATGTCTTAAAAAAAACATTTAGCCATAATTGCTGGGGTATATTTATAGCAATAGCCAAAAATACATAGTATGGGTCAAAATTATAGATTTTTCTTTTATGCCAAAAATCATTAGGATATTCAGTAAAGATCGTGTTCCATGAAGATATTCTGTAAATTTCCTACCATAAATATACCAAAACTTAATTTTTGATTAGTAATATGCATTGCTAAGAACTTCATTTGAACAACTTTAAAGGCGATTTTCTTAGTATTTAGATTTTTTTGCACCCTCAGATTCCAGATTTTCAAATAGTTGTATCTCCGCCAAATATTGTCCTATCCTAACAAACCATACATCAATGGAAAGATTATTTATACAGCTTTCAGATGACGTATAAACGTATAAATCTCAATTTTAAAAAATTGACCCTTATGACTGGTTTTGTGGTTTAGGTAGGCTCAGTAAATGTTACAGTTCAGATTAAACAAGATTGATTCAAATAATACAGCTTTTATAAATTAACGTCTGTTGTAGACCAAATTTGAATTCAGATGTAAAATATATAGTCTTTAAAAGTTATTTTCAAATATTTTAAAATGATCCTAAACATTTTTTCTTCAAATGTATTTTGTCAAATGAAGCCCTGACCTGTAGAGGGAGTGTTTGGCATTCATATGAGCTGGAAATCCATTCAGCAGCAGGTTATCATTTTACTATTAATCTTTTTTTTTTGAAAAACCGCAAATGGTAACACAGTTGCTTCATCATGGATATACAGGTAGGCCTATTGCAGTTTTCAGCACGAAAGACAAGACGAACGGTAACTTCAATACTAAAATAATATATATGAGAGAAGGACATGTTCCTCACAAAGATATGGCATATTTTTTCACGTTTAAATAACATGCAGGTGTAGGTTTGCTTTGTTCACGAGGTCACGTGTTTTAATCGCAGCTGATGCAGGAAAGAACTGGACTCACTCTGGACCTGAATTAACAATCAATCAGATTACCAGCCATAAACTACTAATCTAATCATAGAAGTGGATTTGTTGGAAGAATTCAACATTTTGGATCATATTTGTGCGTGTAAACTGCCGTCACAAACAGGCTGACAAAAGAACAGTAGAGTCAGATGAAAGGAAATATAATATACACAATTTTTATTTGATAAATGTTTTCGGAAAGCACCTGTAGCTGTGATCATCAGTGCTGATGGCCGGATATACAGAGCTGAGCTCAGGTGAGTGTGACCATCTTTTGCACTTTTTTTTATTTTTACAGAATCAATAATAGCCTAATCATTATTGCAAATATTTTTTTTTTGTCAGCACGAGTTGTGGTTATTTTTAAAAGTTATATTTTTAAATTATATTTGGGCTATAGGTTATTCTACTACTACTACTGATAATGATATTACGTTGGTTTATTATTATAACAGAATTTAGAAAGTGCATTTTTTCACAATAGCAAGTGGCTATTATATTTTTTTTAGAAACTAAACATTACTTTTAAAATGTTTTAACAAAATAGTAGGCTAATAATTCTATATGAAGTTGGTTAATATTATTATTACAGTTATTATTATGATTATTATTATTTTTCATAGTAGCAAATGGCTAGATGTACTTTTAAACTGTTCTGGGCTATATAATAATAATAATGCTATATTAAGCTAAATATGTATTATTATTATTATCAAATGTAATGTATAAAGTGTGTTTTTCACAATAGCCCATTTTTATTATCACAAATATAATTCAGAAAGGCTAGTTTGTTTTTTTGTTTCTTAAACTGTTCTGGGTCTGTATATATTAACTTAAATATTTGTTGTTGTTGCTATTATTACAGATGTAATTTATAAAGTGCTTTTTTCACAGTAGCCTGATGGAGAAATTAAGAGAGAGAGAAAAAACCTAATTAGAGACTAAGAAAAGCGTGTAATTTTCCTGAATGTTTTGGCACAGGCTCTGTGAGCTGAGGAGAGAGTAAGATGAAGGTCTGGGGTGTGATGCTGGCGTGTGCCCTGATGCTGAGCTGCGTGTCCTCCGTCTCGAACCCAACCGGACCACAGGACCTACAGAGAAAACCATATCATCTGCCTGATGCTCGTACCAGCAAACATCTGCAGCCAAGAAGTCACTCAGGTCAGGAGAAGCCATTCGATTCTTACTATTAAATATATAAAAGTCACATGAATACACACACAGGTGTGATAAAGCGTATTTCGGGACACACCTGATACTGTTGTGATGGTTAAGTAAAGACGTTTCAGATGACCCATTGTACCTGGGAGAGACACTAGACACACACACTACTCTAGTTCTATCAGCTTACAAACTGAGCTTACAACTCCATTTGAACCTGTATTATATCTGGTATCTGTGGACAAAAGCAGTATTGTTGCTCAAAGCTGTCAGAATAATGCAAACTCTATCATGGCTCTTTGATCACTTTACTCGTCCTGTCATAAAGGCACATCAAAACACTACCACCTTTACATTCTGTCAAAACACAATGTACAACGCACTTGAAAGGGTCATCTCAGCAGTCTGTGTTCTCCTTGAGATCCACTAGCCTATTTTAGTTTCAGTTTTCATCATTTTGTTATGTGCTTTTTGTCAATTATTTGTTTATATATAGCTATTTTTATTTGTAAGTAATTAGTTGTTTTGTCAATTTTATTTTTTTCAATACTCTTTAGCTTTTATTTATTTTTTGATTTCAGTTTTACTTTTGTTGTGCTTTTGTCATTTTTATTATTTTATATATTTTTATTTCACTTTCTAGTACATTTGTTACATGCTTTTGTCAATTTTATTTTTTCAATATTTCTATTTAGCTTTAATTTTTTAGTTTTAGTCATTTTTGTGCTTTTGTCATTTTTATTAGTTTTTTATTTATATATTTAAGCTTTAATTTACTTTTTATTTTAGATTTAGTAATTTTTTAAAATTTTTATTATAATTTTTAATTTTCTATTTAGCTTTATTTTGATTTCAGTTTTAGTTTAATTTAGTCCTTCAACTTCAACTTTTTTTAATTTCAGTTTATGTGTTCAGTTTATGTTTTTCATCATATTTATATTTCATAACATTTTTCAATAAATGGCTTTTTGTTCTGGAGAGGAAGTTTACACCTCAGAAAGTGAGAAAAAAAATGTTTTCATTAGATCAAATTGTTTTCATATAAAAGATGAACGAAATATTATTTTTTCCCCATGATGTGACCCCTTCAAAACATATATATATGTACAGAGTATCACCTTTCCATATAAAACTACCTTAGTAGATTCAGAGGCTTTTGTAGCTTATTTTAGCATATTGCTTAAAATGAGATTGTATCTGTAATGCAAATGCAGGAACATCTCTTTCCTCTGTCATCCAGACAGCTTTCCCACACCACACTCAGCTTTCACCCACAGATCCAAGACATCTCCAAAACGGAGAAGTTTCCTTCGTAAAAAGATGGACAGAAAGAGACCGAGTCGTGACGAGAGAGAGAAGGGCAAAGGAAGAGCGTGTGCACTGAGACAAGTCCAGCTGAAAGTGTCTGATCTGGGTCTGGGCTACCGGAGTCAGGAGGAGCTGATATTCAGCTACTGCAGCGGCGTGTGTATGAACTCCCTCACAAACTACGACAAAATCCTCACCGGCCTCGCCGGCAACGGCAAAAACATTCTGTGCAGCTCTCCTCCCACCACCTGCTGCCGACCTGTCGAATACGACGACGACCTGTCCTTTCTGGATGACAACCTCATATACCACACCATGAAGAGGCACTCGGCACGGAAATGTGGCTGTGTCTAAGCAACTGTGATAGACAATGACACCAGATGGGAAAATCAATAGAAACTATTTCAGGTTATTACATGTGTGAGCATAGCTCGGTCGAGGGAATCATCATGATTGCATTTCTCTGAGAAGATACAGGATAAGGAATTGCAAGAATAGTGTTGCAAGATGTTCAAAAACTGGTACATACACTCTTAGAAAAACATAGCTGTAACTGGGGCGCTACCCTGAGATACAAAAGCTAAAAGATGGGAATACGTACACTTTAGCTACTAATATGTATTATTTAGGGGTAAATAAGGTCACTTAAAATACCACCCCAGTGACAGCTTTGTACGCTTTTTCTTACATCATAGGAACGCACATCTTAAACAGCAAGACAGGATATTTTGTGTGATGTGCATTTTTATAAGTTCTTATGGTGTCTTTTTGACAACCTCCACTAGTTAGGGATAATAAGAGAATTTTCTCTGATTCTTATGTTCATTGCTAAACACAAAACCAAAAACAAATTAATTCATCCCTATTTATATATTTAAATATCTATTTATATGCCCCCCCCCCCCCCCAGCCCCAAGTAATTTTTTCTTTGTCTAATAAAAATGACCAATCTTCCATATGTCAGCACATTAAAAAATCTATTCCAAAAGATTCATGCACTATATTCAAGACTTCTGAAGCTTTTCATGATGAACAGACCAACATGTCTTTATAAAGTGAAAATCTTCCTATCTGTTGTAGTACTTGAAGCCACCATGAAAAGAAAATTCAATCAATTTTCTAAATGCATATTATAGATCTCATTGTGATTCATTCATTTGTACATTTTTTATTATTTTTCCGTCCGAACATTTAATCAAAATGTCTTCATTCCTGATGTATGCAGGAATCCTCCAATCATTTAGTCTGCTTAAACGTTTGAATGCGCGTTTGAATGCCACGCCCACATCCCAACATCCAATCAACAACCGAAAGACAGAATCAAGTCCCCGCCCTACTTTTCTTTTTCATAATTTGTTCCATTCTGATGTACATCACAATAAAGAAGAAAAGTTGCTAGTTGAGTTTTATCGCAACTTTAAATCTCATTAACCAGAAATGAAAATATTGGCACTCATGCCTTGTTGCAACTCAGGCTCGCTGGAAATACGTCTGCCTACATTTCTGCAAAACATGAAACACGTTGCTCTGGTTACATTTTGCTGAATTTGTCAGATGACACGTCTACAGGAGGCGCCATAAGCTGTATAATTTTTTCTCAACTGCAGATATGGTTTTCGCAGTGCTGTCCCGGGTGAGCTACCGAGCGAGTTTACTTTATCAGTAAAGCCATATTGAGAAGAACATGTGAGATGTTAAAATGTATGTAAAAGTGTTTTGAGGACATGACAGTATTGTCCAAGGAACCACTTGAAAAATTAAGCCTTTATTTATCGATAATCTGCCCCTGTAATCATAATTTGTGTGAAAAGGAACAAAAGTCGTTGGTGTTTTGCTGCCTCTAGTGTTCATTTCACCTGGAAACTGCAGTGAAATGTATGTATCATGTATTTCTAATAAGCCTGGGTTGCCCTTATATTATTAATTTATCTATATCTTATCTTAGCAACTTTTCTGCTCGCGGATTTTGAATGAAAATTAGCAAATGGTAACTTCCCAAAATGCCAAACTGCCCCATCTTTATTTAGATGGGTATTTATGAGTCACTAGTTGAACTAACTTGCTTTACTACTGTTTCATGTGATGCTCTAAAACTTACTGTATTATTGGCAAAGTTACCAGTTACCTCTCAGCATTGTATTTGTCTGTTTTGTACAGCAAGTGAAAGTGAATGTTATTTTTATATAATTTATATAATTTTATTTTGTTTACCTAGAACAGATGCTTTGGTATTTTTATATTTGTAATTACATTTACATTTACATTTAGTCATTTGGCAGACGCTTTTATCCAAAGCGACTTACAATTGGGGAATACAAAAAGCGATTCATCTTGAAGAGGCAGTCAGACAGAGGAAGTGCTCGTAACACCAAGTCTCAGTCATTGTTCAAATAAGTACAAACTAGTAGGTGGAGAGAAAGATAGAGGGAAAGTTTTTTTTTTTTTTTTTTTTTTTTTTTTTTTTAAGTTTAGGATGAAGTCAAGTACTGCCGAAAGAGATGAGTTTTCAGTTGTTGCTTGAAGGTTGCCAGAGATCCGGCGTTCCGGATAGGGGTGGGAAGATTATTCCACCAGCCAGGAATGGTGAACGAGAATGTTCTGGAGAGTGATTTTGAGCCTCTCTGTGATGGTACCACAAGGCGTCGCTCACTAGCAGATCTCAAACTTCTGGAGGGGATGTAGGTTCGTAATAGTGAGTGGAAGTAGGAGGGTGCAGAGCCTGTGGTAGATCTGTACGCAAGCATCAGTGTCTTGAACTGGATGCGAGCTGCCACTGGTAGCCAGTGCAAGGAGATGAAGAGTGGTGTAACATGCGCTCTTTTGGGCTCGTTGAAGATCAGTCGTGCCGCTGCATTCTGAATCATTTGTAGAGGTTTGATTGCGTTTGATGGCAGACCAGCCAGAAGAGCATTGCAGTAGTCCAGTCTAGAAACAACCAGGGCCTGGACAAGAAGTTGCGCAGCATGCTCTGTCAGAAAGGGCCTGATCTTTCTGATGTTGTGTAGTGCAAACCTGCAGGAACGAGCAGTCTTTGCAATGTGCTCTTTGAAGGTCAGCTGGTCATCAAAGATTACACCAAGATTTCTGACCGAAGTTGATGGGGTAATCATTGATGAGCCGAACTGAATCGTGAAGTCATGCCGTAGAGTCGGAGTGGCAGGGAAGACCAGAAGTTCCGTCTTTGCCAGGTTGAGCTGTAGGTGATGTTCTTTCATCCATGCCGAGATGTCCGCCAGGCAGCCTGAGATCCGTGCAGCTACCGTTGGGTCATCTGGTTGAAAAGAGAGATAGAGCTGCGTGTCATCGGCATAGCAGTGATAGGAGAAGCCATGTGCATGTATGATGGGACCCAGCGATGTAGTGTACGTGGAGAAGAGGAGGGGTCCAAGAACCGATCCCTGAGGAACTCCAGTGATCAGTTGATGTGGTTTGGATACCTCCCCTCCCCAGGCCACCCTGAAGGATCTACCGGTGAGATAGGATTCAAACCAGCGAAGTGGAATTCCAGTGATGCCCAGTGAAGAGAGTGTAGACAGGAGAATCTGATGATTGACAGTGTCAAAAGCAGCAGAGAGATCCAGCAGAATGAGGACTGACGATTTGGAATCAGCCTTTGCAGTTCGTAGGGCTTCAGTGACTGAGAGTAGCGCAGTCTCTGTTGAATGGCCACTCCTGAAACCTGACTGTTTAGCATCCAGCTTGTTGTACTGTGAAAGAAACCGCGAGAGCTGGTTGAAGACAGCTCGTTCGAGTGTTTTCCCTATGAATGGAAGGAGAGAGACAGGTCTGTAGTTATCTAATTAGTGTTAAAGTCAACATGAAATCAAAACTGACGCTGTTATCTTTGCATTGACCTGTTCCTAGTCTTAAGGTCCTGGAAAATATACCACATTATGGAAGTAAAATGAGAGCGCGTTATATCATATTTGTCAAAGTGATCATACCTTAAACCAAATTCACACCATTTAATTGACATGTATGTCATCAAACCCTGTTATGGCTTACAAATTTTCACTTATATCATGCAACAAGACTGTAACATGTGCAGTGAGTTTATAACTTGTATGCAATCTTGGGGAAGTCGTGGCCTAATGGTTAGAGAGTCAGACTCGTAATCCAAAGGTTGTGGGTTCGAGTCTCAGGCCGGCAGGGATTGTAGGTGGAGGGAGTGAATGTCCATATATACTGTATATCTTATTCCTGTGATGCAAAGCTGAATTTTCAGCATCATTACTCCAGTCTTCAGTGTCACATGATCCTTCAGAAATCATTCTAATATGCTGATTTCCTGCTCAAGAAACATTATTATTATTCATAACTGTTGTTCTGCTTCATATTTTTGTCTGAACTACAATACTTTGTTTTCAGAATTATTTGATTAATGGAAAGTTTAAAAAACATACTTGAAATAGAAATCTTTTGTAACATCACAAGACTTCACGTCTCACTGCCTGTGTGAAAACATCTCTTACCTTTCCTACTATGCAGCCGGTCTTTCTGTTCAGCCTGGAGCTTGGAGCTTGACTCGACGCTCCAGCCTCTCCTTCTTTATCTGTAATTATAGAGCAGCATTTCAAGTCGATATCTGAAATAACGACCACAGCGTTCAGCTCAAATGATGAAGGGCCTCAGTACAGTGCATTGTGTGTTAACAGAAGACATGCCATCATGAGCAGTAATAATAATACATATCTTTGTCTGTTTAACGTATAGAGACAAATGTAGAGGATCGGCTGAGAAATCTCCTGCTGCATAGGTTTCCTATATTTTAATGGAATAGTTCACCCAAAAAATCAAATTTGCTTAAATGTATTCATCCAAGATGTAGATGTGTTTGTTTCAAGGGAACAGATTTGGATAAGTGTAGCATTACATTGCTCAGCAAAGTGAATGGGTGCCGTCAGAATGAGAGTCCAAACAGCTGATAAAAACATCACAACCCTAAGTCCATTAATTAACATGTTATGGACTTGCATTTTGGTCAAAAGTGACTGTTTAAAGCTAAAATGCATTAATGATGGACTTGTTTCTTGCAAACACGTGGCTTTTCACTTCACAAGATGTTCATTGATGGACTGGAGCGGTGTGGATTACTTTTTACTAAACCAAAACTGAAATGAAAATTAATCAAATCTATATAGACATTAAAAAAAATTACAAAAACTTAAAAAATAAAAGTATGGAAGTATGAAGAGTATCAGAAGTTAAAGAGAAAGATGCTGTTTTTAGGAATGGTAATAGTTTGTTTGACAGGATAGGACAGTCGATTAAACAGATTTTAGGATTATTTGTAATTGATGTGAGGAGAATCTAATGTTTGAATGCATTCTGAATGCACAAATAACCTACATTGATCTATATTTCATACACATTTATTGGACTATTCTGTCTTTCATCAGTTGAAATCACGTATTCTCTGCGACATGAAGGCTTCAGCCAATCATAACATACATTCTTCTCCCAGAATGACGTACAGGAAAAACATTTCCTTTGAGCAAACACCTGTTGTCCTGTTTCCAGCACCTGTGCAGCTGCTGACAGGTAAATAACGTCATGTTCTACAGAAATGACTGAACTTTGGACATCAACTTTGGACCAGTGAAACCTCACTGGGGGTCACGTTATTTAAACATACAGTAGCATGAACCTTTTATATGCATGCTCTTTATACATGTATAAATGATTTTTCAATTTTAGAAGCAAGATTAACATTTAACAGCGTGTTAACAGAGCAGTACTTCTCATCTGGAAAAGCTATATCCTAGATTTTTTTTTCTGAAGATTATCCTTAAAAAAAAGTAGCATTTATGCAATTGGAACATGATTTCATTGCTGTGTTTGATGCATTTCATCAGTTCACTGTTAACAGTAAATGGAAACACTTGTAAGAATACAGTCCTAATTATAGAAAATTCATGGAAATTCTCAACTTATTTCATAGGCCAAAATATTTCATAGGTTAAAAATTGCTTTTGACAAGCACGATGTGTATAAATGGTGAAGTGAATCCATTAAACAGCAGAACGTCATGTGAGTTCATTGATCCAAAGGAACCCAGAGGAGGAGACAATTCACATGGAAAACCCACATTTCTGGTACTTCCGGTACCAGAGGAAACAAGAGGAGCCGCTTTCCTCAGCATAAAAAAATAATAAAAAAGTATTAAATCAAAAATAGATACTTGCATATCTATTAGCGCCATGATGTGTGTATAAATGAGTGATTAACATCTAGCGGTCATCTCAGAAAAAACTAAAGGTTACATGTTTTAACTTTTGGCAGTACAAAGAAGTCAATAAAGAGATATTGCTATTACTTCCAGTTCATTACACAGCTAATGGCAGGTTGAGAACATTGCATTGTGGGATACAGTACATAGCACAGTGTGCTTATACACTGAACACTTTGGCAAATGTGGTACTGTAGTATTTTGTCCATACAGACAATATGCATATAGAATATGAACTACATACTGCGGAAAATATTACAATATTAACTAAATACCATGCAGTATATACACCTTATAGTGCCTAGTACTCTTTGTTTACTCAAAGTGAGTACACACTAGGTATACAACAGCAGTATGCTACAGTACTGTCACATGACACTATATTAAATGTGTTTAGTTCAAATCTAGATTCTTGTACACTTGGAAATAAATACAAAGCCTGAATGCAAAGATATGACAGAAATAGTATGCTACTCTACATTCAACAATATTTTGCATTTGAATTTTGGACTGTAAACACTGCAAAGCCTGACATACAAGTCATAATTTATTTATTTTTTAATGGAACGGTAAATTAAACCTTAAGACAATATTTTTGACAAGTTGAAATAAGTTTGCAGATGTGCTTTTGGTTGAGTGCTATATTTATTTGATAAATCAGGCTTTTATGTTTTGTATATTTATGAGGCTCAGAAACTAAGAAACAAAAAATGCATTTTGGTGCAGTTGCTGATAGTTATATTTAGAGCTTTAATAATCAAAGCTCTATAGTTTCTAAACATATAATGCAATGCAATACAATGATGACTGAGAGATGAAGAAATATGCATTCCTCAAAAGCCTGATGATCATATTTGAGACTCACATCATGATTGTTTTTAAAAACGATGCATGGATAATCAAACCCAAGTTGTTTCATCTAATAAGTGTTCATCTTGAAATATGACTAACCATATAAAAGTTATGTTAACTTTATAAAAATCAATAAAGATTTCCCAGTAAAAAGATGTGAACTACAAGCTGAGGCTGGACATTTTTGCAATTATACTAAAGGTCCTTTTACTTCCTCTCCTATCCTAAACGACTGCTATGACAGAATTAGTCTCTCCACTGGATCTGGATTTGCGATGAGAAAATTAGGACATAAGGATGGCATTGCCTGTCAAAAAAGTCTTTTGAGTGCACATCTGTATACATGTTAATTAAAAGTGCATTCTTGTGCACAGCTGTGGTTTGGTAATGCACATTCTCAATAATATTCAATGAGCAAAATATAATTCTGTGGCATTGTTACACATTACATGTATTTAGTACAGCAACTAACACTATACTACACTAAAAATGATTTTTGTTTCTAAATAAAGCTTATTGGAGTGCTGCTAGTCATTTTATTTGTGTGAAAATTAAATGCCACACCATTGTTTTTTCAGTGTAAACAATATTTATGTAACAAAGACACATCAAAAAAAGCGTGACTTTAAAAAGTATTAATTTCTAATACTAGAAAAAAAAAAATGACTTCGGGCAACTTTACCCTGGACGCATTTCTCCACAATTTCTTGTCCTCTTTTCACTATACCTGTCAATAAAGGACGCGTGCATGGCAACAACAAAAAAATGCAATAAACAAAAAGATCATTGAACAGGATTTGCAAACGGACAGGATGACTCTTGCAAGTAAGAGAAGTAGAAAATTTATTGCAGTATTTGTTCCATCAGAGGCATGTGGGTCCCTTTACGCTGAGCAGGGCGACCTGTAATCGCAAATCTCCTTCGACACAGCCCTCCTCACAGACACTGCATGCTATACACAATAAATTACAGTCACACGGTGCTATCGTACAAAATGGACGAACAGCTCAACAGAGAAAATCCTCGTCATCAGCCAGTAAAGGAGCTAAGCTATAGAGAGCCGCTTGACGCTAAGAAATCCGAAAGGAAAATGGAAAAAAGTAAAAAGATCAACAAACTAATTCAACATTCAGTATATATTTAAATTTCTTTTATAGATATAAACAATATTTTTATGTTAAACTATGATACACTGGGAGTAGAAATCAAACAACCAGAAATCTGCTGCACAACAGCGAAGGAGCACCCATACAATGTTTCTCCAAACATTTTATTCCTGCGATACGACGATGCACTCTGGCGCAGAGGGCCAAACGTCACCGCCAGACCCAGAGTGCATCAGAGAGAGAAAGAGTCTGTAGTGTAGAAGAGCCGCTCGTGTTTGTGTGTGTTTGGCTGACCCAGGAGATGTTTGGCTGACAGGCATGTTGGTATATGGAGAGACAGTGTGAGAGTGTGTGTGTGTGTGTGTGTGTGTGTCTGTGATGCATTAGGCTGAGAGAATCCAAGATGGGAGGTATGTGCGTGAGTTTACGTATTATTAGCTGGAGTTCCTGTCCTTGGCAGCGTAGAGTGACCGTAGAGTCTGCGCCACTTTGTGGTTGAGCTTGTTGCCACTGGTGAGTGTGATTTTTTTGTAGATGATGTCAGTCTCTCTGATGGTGTCCACCCAAGGCACCAGCTTGCGTCCATCGCGCCGCTTCGCCTCGGCCCAGGAGCTGGAGTACGAGCCCGCCATCCAGTGGATGCTGTAACCGTCGCTGTTCCTCTGGATCACACGTGCGATCTGCGGCCGGTCTCGGTATTTGGGACAGTGGATGGCGATGATGTCCAGCGCGCTGACCGACTCGTTCATGTTTGTCGACAGTAGGTCCGCCGAGGGCCTCCCGCGTCGAGACGCCTGTGAGGAGAGACACAAACAAAATGTGAGCAATGACTGGTGGTTGTCTAAGCACTAACAATTTATTTGAATATGTCCTTATTACATTTGTTATTATACAGGGTTTCTGCAGGTTTTATGAAGGTAAATTTAAGAATAACAAACACAATTAATAGTGAAGTGACGTGTGGCCAAGTCTGGTGGCCCATACTCAAAATTTGTGCTCTGCATTTAACCCATCCAAGTGCACAGACACAGAAGTGAACACACACCCGGAGCAGTGGGCAGCCATATTGCTGTGGCACCCGGAGAGCAGTTTGGGGGTTTGGTGCCTTGCTCAAGGGTCTCACCTTCAGTCGTGGTACTGAAGGTGGAGAGGTCACTGGTTATTCACTCCCCCACCTACAATCCCTGCCGGACCTAAACCCGCAACCTTCGGGTTACAAGTCCGACTTTCTAACCATTAGGCCACGACTGCCCCCAATGTAACCATTAATGTAACCATTTTAAAGAAAAAAGGATGTTTTGTTATAGCTTTTGGAGCAAGGGTGACGCCATCTTGCAATGCCACAGCATGTGATGTGATGGGGTTGGTTCGCTCTGATGGTCAGTTAACTAATATAAGCATTTCTTTACATTTTGAACACACAAATGTTATTTTAACACAAAAATATCTTGGTTTTCAGAACTTTTCACCATAATTTGAATGAATATCAAACTGTCTACATCACGAAGTGCTTATGTCTGTATACTATATCAAACATTGTTTTCATAACGTAAGGCGCAATGTGATGCAAACAAACAACGCTTCAGTGCACACACACATTTGTAATAGTGGAGATATTTGGGAAAAACAGTATGTTTGCTTGTGTGACAAACTCATACAGGAGTATTTTTGCCACAATATATGGTTTTTATGTACCCTATATGTCTGCATGCTACTAGACAACACTGAAAGCATGCACTCTCAAGGTGTGTTTTGTTTGTTTTTTGCAAAGTGAGTGACATACTTAATGCAAGCTGATAATGTCAGCTAATATCATTTCTGATATTACTCTAGACTACACATATGGCACACCCCCTCTAGGTTGTCAGTCAGAGGTCTGGCTGTGTTGTATTGTTTTGCATTCTCTCACCCCTGGTGTCCTCTCCTCTCCGTCACTGTCCTCATACTCTGAGTCAACAGTGTGGTGGTTTCGGGGGCTTGTGGCTGCTCCCCCCAGCAGTGCCGTAATGGCTTTATTCCTCACGTTTGCACTCGTCTCTCCCTCCTCATCCTCTTCGTCAGGGTCCAGGTGCTCCATCAGCAACTTAAACTGAAAATCAAACAGTGTAAATCAGCAATTCTCAACATCTTCACTGAAAGGTCCCCTATTCTCCAACACAATAATTCTTCAAGCACTTCTGCGGTTCTCAAGTGATTTTATTAACAGAAATTGGAATGCCTATATATTTATAGTTGACGTATCAATGTGTCCTATGGTGTGATGGAAAAAAAAAAAAAAACAACCTCTAACATTGAAGATAAACCTCTGTCATGCTATCTGTAACTCTTAAGAATGAAGATATATTTTTCTCATGTTATATGTTGTCTTTTTCTACATTTTTGCTATGTCACATCATAGGACATAGGTCCAATTTGGTCCAATCAACTACCCATTTATCTATATATAAATTTTAGATGTTTCTAATTTTGTATATTATTATTAGCATCATTACTAATATTATTATTAATTATAACGATCATTACTGGCAAATTTCATAACGCTAAATAATATTACTAACAATATAAATATATTTACATAAAATTTGATTACTTTAAAATAATAATAATATTATTATTATTATATTAATAATATATTTAAGTAATTCTTTTAAAAACTATAATTCCCCGGGAGTTTACCAAGATGATTAATCTTACTAACAAATATTCTTATAATTAATATTAATACAATGTTAAATAATATTACTAACAATATGAATATAACATTTCATAACACTTCTTGAAGAAAATTTGTACCAAAAAAAGAAAAAAAAATTATATATATATGTACATATATGTATCTTACATCGAGGTACTGTTTGACGATCTTCCTCTTCAGCTCGTAGGTCATCTCGTCACGAATCTCATCATTCTGGAGGAAGTCAATGGTCTGCCGTGGACTGAAGTTGACCGATGTCTTCCTGTTGACGGCTTTATCGTACACCTTCGCCGACTCCGTGGGAGAGTACTTCTGAATTTTGCTGCATTGGAAGAGAGCAGAATAAAGACAATAAATATAAAACCTGAAGAGAACAGCAATCATTTCAGGGTTGCTGCAATGCATGATGGGTGCTTGTTACCTGTCCGAGAAGCCGTAGAGGTTTTTGAGGTGTTGTTTGAGCACCAACAGTAACAGTATGCCTTGTGATGCCCTAGCAAAGTCCAGGAGAGATGTTGTGTCGTCAGGGAGACGCTCCATAACAGCATCAGCATCCTCGAGGTCAGATTCCGAATCTGACTCTGACTGCCTGGGGCCCTCCGTGGGCTTGGGCTTCCTCACCCGCTGCCCCTCCTCATCCTCCTCATAATCATCATTGTCATACTCTTCATCTCCGCTGTTCCTTTCTCTTTCCTCGCCCTGCTCTCCCCTCTCCTCCTCTGAACCGTTCTGCTGCTGTTGATGTTGATGATGATGATGATGATGCTGCCGCCGCCGCCGCCGTCTCCTTTTTCTGCTCTTCCTGCCTGGAACCTTAATGAGAGACTGGGTACAACGATGACTCGATTAGAAGTCATGGTGGAACTACTGTCACAACCATCAGTGCATTAACTTGACCATCCATGTTTACATCTAATAAACAACCGTGTGTTAAATATAGTCATAACAGAGGTTATTTACATATATAAACCTTCATATACATTTACATATATAAACTTAAAGGAACAGCAGTAATTGGAGTAATTGCAAGAATGGAGAATGTGTTGTTTTAAAATCTAAATTAGGTTTCTGCTGCAAAAAAACTGTGATCATTAATCAATAAAAAAAAAATATCTCCCATTCAATATGACTGTTCAAATATAATTATAATAATCACAATAATAAATTATTATTTTTATGATTTATTATATTATTATATTATTTAAAATAAATAAGATATAAATGACTAAAATAACATTGTACTGTAAAATAAACAAATATTAATGATAATGATTGTATTTTACAGAACAGAAATTTATTACATGCTCACACCGCCCTGTTTTGGGTACTTTGCGATAAATACTTTTAAATACCAATTTTTCTTCGTGGTATTAAAAATGGTATTGAATATCAATATTTTTCAAGATACCTTATCGAAGTTTCAGTGTTTCGGTATTACAGTCTAATTACAATACTGATATTTATTTTTTAATTTTTAATCGTTGTGTTTTCAAATGCACATTATAAGTGACCCAAACACAAAGTACATGCAGAGATGAGTTTGTGCGCCGCTCTGAGACACTAAAAACACAGGATTGTGCTGCACTTCACTCTAAAATCAGATTTAAGCAATTCATGTGGGCCAGGTTAGAAAATAAGGAAATCCATATGAATATGGGGTGGGATCATATCCCTGATTATAAAAGGATATCATGCATTTTATTTTTGAGCCTTATAATATTATCAAGACCATTTTTATCTTTTTGTGTTTTAAAATTAAATGGGCCATTTGTGCTACTGTGCCTATGACTATGTAAACGCCCTCTTCCCATTGCGCTTTGTTACGCTCACACAGAGATGCGAGTTTGCACTGCTCCATCCTTCAAGCACAGATGCTTCGTAAAGCTGGATTACACAGTGACAGGCTCACAGAACAATCAGTGCTGAAATGTGCTACACAAACTGCTACGGTCAGACACACGCACTTGAGAGCACGCTTACTTCTTTAAATGTCTGCAGCAGGTTGCTGCCTGACACAGACAGTGTGATGTCTATGTGATGCATGATGAACAGCGGCTCCTCCTGAGACTGATAGGGGAAGTAGGCCAGATTATCAGCGATGAACAACAGCATGTTCACCTCAATCTTCTGCTCGGACACAGAGAGACAGACAGATGGAAAAGATCAGTCTCAACATCACAACAATGAGCCAGCGTCAGGTAGAGAAAGACAAACAAAGAGCGCTAACCGAGCTGTCGTCGAACAGATTGAGCAGAGAGATGAGGAACGCTCGCCGGTGTTGTCTGTTTGCGCGGACCATGCTGTAGAGGTGGGAACATTGAGCAGAATTGGACTCGTCCTGACGGAAACCACGGACCACGGATCCTGCTGATCCCATGACGGCCTGCTGCACTTGGTAGGACATCTTCATCCCTGCTACAGCCTTCATCTGTAGAGTAATTAAAATTATATGATTTAATAGTAATTCAATTAAATGATGCGATAAAGCAATTTAGCGTTCAGGTTGGTTATATATGTTATAATGTGGTTTTCTACTGTACATTCTTACATTCACAGCTTTGATGTATTTGACCAGTAGGAATGGTGAACCAAAATTATACAATTTATGAATAAAATGATACTGCATGAGACACATATGGCAAGGTGTGTGGACTGGTGCTCACATGGATGAATCCAGTGTATTTCTTATCAATTTCCACCAGCTGCTGGTCCGCTTTGTTCCTCATGGTGGGCTCTGGATCTGTCCCCATGGCGATCAGATATGGCACACACTGTGATTGGAAGGAGAAGGAAAAGTGACAAGTTCTGCTGCCAAGACTGTGACTTTTTTTACATTTGCTGGATTGTGGAAAACAAAAAAAACTATAGAATGGAAATAAAAATCCAAAATGGTTTTGAACTTTCTATTCGTGTTTCCATCAAAATATTAACACTGAGAAAAAATATTTCTTGAGCAGCTAATCAGCATATGAGAATGATTTCTGAAAGACCATATGACACTGAAGACTGGAGTAATGATGCTGAAAATTCAGCTTTGATCACAAGAATAAATTACATTTTAAAACATATGCACATAGAAAACAGTTATTTTCAATTTGTGACCCTGGACCACAAAACCAGTCAATTTTTTGAAATTCAGATTTATAAATAATAATGAATCTTTAAATAAATCTTTATTTATAAATAAGCTTCCCATTGATGTACGGTTTGTAATATTTGGCAAAAAAAAATTGAAATATTGAGAAAATCGCCTTTAATGTTGTCCACATGATGTTCATAACGCATTACTAATCAAAAATTAAGTTTTAATATATTTACGGTAGGAAATTTACAAATATCTTCATGGAACATGATCTTTACTTAATATTCTAATGATTTTGGGCCTAAAAGAAAAATAGATAATTTTGACCCATACGATGTATTTTTGGCTATTGCTACAAATATACCCCAGCGACTTAAGACTGCTTTTGTGCACCAGAGTCACATTTTATAATATTTCTGTTTTTACTTCATTTTTGATCAAATAAATACAGCTTTGGTGTGCATAAGTGGTGTTGCAATTATAAAATTTGGAAAAACAAAATAACACGCAAAGGTTTATGATTCTTTGCAGGACTAGTGATGACATTGACGCTGGGTTTATAATGTCACTGTTGTTGTATAGGGGTGTGTGTACCTGTACAGGGTGTATGAGTCCCTGGCTGAGGGTCAGAGCGATGACATTGAGGGCAAAGTGTCGCACGCTGGACTGCGTGTGGAAGAAAGACTCCAGCACCTGCTTCAAATAGAGCTGCATAATGGAACTGCTCATACCAGAAGAGATGTCACCCATCTCCTTCAGATCTTCCTGCTTTGACATTTTTTGCCCTGAAAAGATAGAAACACAACAAGCTTTCTTTAAGGGTGGTACAGAGTTCATGTAGCTTTATAGAGTTTGACAATCCAAGTTTCTAGTTTGGCCCAAGTTTTCTGCTGTTAGTGTAGTGAATGTTATTAATCTCAAAATCATACTAGCATTTTTAAAAATGTTGAGCAAACGATGTCATGGTCACTCACACTCTCTGTCGGCCTCCTGCATGCGAGAGTCCTCCTCCTGGAGATACATCTGGAGGTTTTTCAACACCTGGATCTTCAGCGTGATGGAGCACCGCTTATCAGACAGAAGCCCGTTATACAGAGACTTCACCTCTGGAGCAAACATCTGACTCGGGTGCATGATTATCAGGAACCCTGCAGAACACGAGAAAGAAAATGATAAAAGGTTAAAACAAGTTTTTTTTTTTTTTTTAGGATTTAAAATATGTTTGAAATAATTTAGAGAACTGGTTCTGTAGACACACACACAATTATGCATCTAAGATATTAAACATTACACAGTTCTTCTTTTGAAATGTTGTTAGTGTCAAGTAAAATTAAACTATTAAGCACTATTTTCAGTCATTTAAATAAACCTGAAATATAATATAAATATTTAGATGAAAGAAAAGCAAAGGAAAATTAGAAACGTTGCCATGGCAATTAACAAATAAATTTTAGTTGAAGTACTAAAATAAACTAAAATTGAAATAAATCTTAATTAAACAAAACATTTATTTTGATTAAAGCTATATAGAAATAAAAAAACTTATAAATGACAAAAGCATATAACAAAATTAATAAAACTTTATTTCAAATATGAATAAATACTATAATAGTTTATTAAAAATATGAAAACAATGAATGTTTCATCTTACCCAACCCAATGATGGCTTTGCATCTAACTTCTTCATCCTCGTGATTGGTGAAGTACAGTAATGATTCCAAAACCTTCTCCTTTATTACAACCTGCCAATGCCAGTGCAAGACTCCATGTTTAAATAACGCAAGTTTTAGCTAAACATACCAAATTAGGCAACCCTTTATTTTAAGGCGTCCTTGTAACACGTTACATGTACTTACTATTATAATAACAATAAACTATGCATAATTACATTCAAGTAACCCTAAGCCGAATCCTAATCCTAAACATACAGCAAGTACATGTAGTTAATTAATAATCCTCAGTACTTAAATGAATAATTACACTGTAACAAGAAAATCTTAAAATAAAGTGTAACCCCAAATATCATAGTACTAAAAGTGAGAATAAAACAAAATGGGCAATCTTGGAAAGATTTCATAAAACTAATCATTTTAAATAATATCTTTAGATAAAAACCCACTTATAACAAGCAATCTTGGGTTTAAGAAAGCTAAATATATAAATATAATGTAAAAATTAATTATCATCATCTTAGAAAGCATCTCAAGTCTTGTTTCAATGTAATTTGTGTTTGTTAATGCTAATGAGCTAAAGTTAACAAGCAAATAACTACATGGCAATCACAGCTGCAGGGTTATGTATAATGGGTCTAATTATGTATCGGGAAAGGTTGTGATACCTTAGTGGTGCCCTTGAACTGCTCAAGGTCAAAGTCAAAGTGTCTGCAGAGAGCTCCCACAGTGAAGAGAGATCTGAGCAGGGCTGCTTTGGTGGCAGCCAGTGCCATGCTGTTCGTACCCTCCTGATGTTGTAATTTTAGCTTAGTCAGAGCCCCATAATAACGGTTAAAACAGGCCCATACAAACTTATAATTATGAGTCACTTTATTCACTATCGCACCCAAACAGCTCACACAGTACTGGACAACCTGTGCGAAAAGAAGGAGAGAAAGAACTTAGTGGGATGTGTAGAAATAGGATGCAAAAGTGTATCTGTAACTACATGTCATCAAATGAACAACCAGTCAGTAGTTAAACTAATTTAAGATTAATGAACCATATAAATGAATGTTTACTATTACTTTAAAAAGGTACACAAATCACACTAGAATCATTACTGTCTTTTAAGTAAATGAAATATTAATTCAGCTATTTGAATTACGTATATGAGTGGGTGAGAGCAGGTCACTTACGGTCATGCCATATTTTAAGATGAGCTTCATCAGGTCTTCTTCAATGGTGGTCAGGAAACTCTCGCTAGGGTGATCCATCAGAGGAACCACAAGCTCCAGGATCTTCGCAACGTTACATATCACCATGAAGTCACTCTGAGACTGTGAAAATGACAAACACAAATGCATTATGCATAAACACTGAAAAACAAAAACAAAGAACAATCTTCTGACATGTATACCTTGGGACAATATCATCTTAAAACACTAACAATATACGGCCACTAGATGGCAGAATGACCTCAAATATTGCACTGGTAGAAAGTAAAAACCAAATTTTTTTTTTTTTTTTTACCAATTTTCAATTTTTCTGGATTTTGTTTTAATGGTTAAATAACATTAATAAGCATTTCTGACTATTTAAAATCATGACACTAATACATTTTAACAACAATTTATGTCAGGTTTTTTTATTATTTTATTTTTTTTCCTGGATTCTGTTTCCATTTTTCTAGATTCTGTTGTTTTATTGGTATTTATTATTAATAACAGTGGTAATCAAATTCATAAAAAAGGAATAAAACATTAATGAATCTAATGTAATCAAATGAAAATGTAACAATTCCTTAAATTTTTTGGCAAACAAAGCGCTGCAAACGACAGATTTACTGTTAAAATGAAAGTCTGAACTTACACTGCACTTGGTGGTGAGGTAGGGCTGCATAGTCATGGCATGCTTGACCATCAGCTGCGCTCTGATCTTACTGAACAGATACAGCGTGGTGATGCATGCGACTAACCGCGTCGAGTTCACACTCTTGTGCTCTGCACACAGACAGCATCACAACAGCAAATTAATACATGTTGGGGAAACTCAATATCACAAACAAACTGTAGAGCAAGTTTTATCCACTGGCTTGATAGATCATGACGGTTTGTTTCAAAAATTGGTTGAATGTTAAAGTGCTTTAAATTAATTCATTAAACTATTTATACAATAATTTATTATTTACATTTATATAAAATTACATTAAATGCAACAAACACTAATAAACGTAAAAAAAAAAAAAAAAAACTACACTAAGACTTCATGGAAAACTGAGTGATAGTTAAAACAAGGGATGCTGACGATTAATCGACGATTGATTAATTGTCAATAAGCATAATCGATTAAAAAATGGAATCCTGTAAGTTTCAGAACTCAAAACTTTCTTGTTAGTCTAAAAACAGCTTATATTGAAGGCAATACAACTCTATGATGCACTAGTGCGGCTAAACAGAACGTATGCTGGCAAACATAACTATTAATAATAATAATAATAATTCACAATGTACAAATTAGGCTTTTAACGTGATCCAAACTTTAAAAGTACTTTAAAAAAAAAGAAGTCACCCTAGCAAACTTTAAAAAAAAAATTTGTCTGAAGGTTCTATAAACTGTTCTATTACAATAAAATTAGATTTTTTGTGTGACTACTATTTCACACATCAGGCTTTACAGGGTTACTGATAACTCCGTGTTTCCCTTACATTAAATTATTTGTGGTGGACCGCCACAATGTCAGAACTGATGGCCACAAATATATTTTCCAAAAGGCTTTGACCATAAACATGAGCACTGCACGTTTCAAAATTAAAATGTGGCGCGGGTGTTTTTATATGAATGTATCTTTGAAAAGAACCGACCGTCTTCAGAAAAGCTTCGAATTCATTTTCATTTCATCTTTCCTATAATGCTTGATGAAGTAGCGTTTTTAAGAGCGGTGCTGCTTTGATTAGAGCCGTTACTGGGGAAAACGCTATTTCTGCGCTACCGGGGGAAATGCCACCACACATAGAGTGCAAGTCTGTGGGAAACACTGTAACTGATATGTTAAAAAATAAATCGGATTTCACAAGTCTAGTAGTATGTGCGTACCTGCAAGTGCCTCCTCATATTTGAGGATGTACTCCACAAGATTGTCCACCAACTGCACACAGGCCTTCCTGGCTGGCTTATAGGACGAGTCCTCCTCTGACTTTAAAAGCTATAAAAAACAAAACACCGAGTTGCAGCTCTACAGTCCTCCAAACTAGAGGCCGGCAGATGGAAACGTACTTGACTCAAAAATACTTACATTCTGCAGGAGCTGCTCAAACCAGTCATAGCCAGTGTCCCTACAGGCAGCGACCTGCAGCACAGAAAAGAATAAGATTAGCTTGGGGAAGATGCTCCATTTCAAAGAAAAGCCATTTTCACACTAGATCTTTAGGTATGGACACGACTCAATCTGATTTGATCAATTTGTAATATTATATTGATCAGTATGTAATATTGACAGCTAGCGGTTGAAATGGGTACTGCAGTCCAAATTCTAAATATTTGAAAGAGTTGTTTCTCCTGTCCCTCCTTCTCTCTTAAATCAGGGTTCCCGATTGAGGACACATGACAGGAATAGGCTATCTTCACAAAATGCCCCGACTGCAGAAGTGAACGTGTCTGCGCAGCTCTGAATGAACTCCTTTTGTGGATGCATTCTTTTATAATAGTGTTCTTATTATAATGTTATGTCTATGACAGTCCCAGTCATAGGCTAGTTATTAATATTCTGCATTGTTGTTTGTACTGCTCGCGCTACAAAGTTAATCACCGTAGTGCTACAAGCACTTTACTGCAGCATAACTCAATCGAATGGGCAGGATTATTCACATGTCATTATAGCTGTGCCGCCTCTACTGCCGTGACTCCTCAAAAACTTTTTCATTCCACGTCGCTCCATCAAGCACTTGCTGGATCCGCTCCTCGGCTATCAACTAGATGAACATTGTACTTCCTCAACAGACAACAAATGTTAAAATTAAGGTGCGTTCATTCAAAACAGTTGTGTTCAATCCTTCGCTGGCTGTGCTGATTTAAATCTAGCGGGTCTGTTGTGTCTCGTGTCGCAAGTTCAATGACACAGGCAAAGACAATTTTCTCCGGCCAATCAGTGATCCACAGAGTTTACATGTCACGTTTGGTAACGGTACGGTTCCTCAACCTCAACCGAGGTGGTACTGAAAAAAGTACCAGGTACTGTACCCAGTGGAACCCCTCCCCTCCCCACACACACACACTAAATAAATATATACAATATAAACAGGACTGACCACATCAGTGATGTTGAGAATCTTCCTATTCATTGTCTCTTTGTCATGGCTGGCTGTGGGTGTAAACCACAGTTTCTGGAATGTTTCATTCACCAGTTTCTGCAGGGAGAAAAAGACTGTTAGCTCAAACCTTTGTCACTAACTGGAAAAACCTATCACAGCAGAAGTTCAGCACCGCATTTATCACGCAAAAAGCAGAGAACGGGGTTGCACCTTGATGCCCTCCTCGTCATTGACCCTGCGGATCATCTTCACGCACATCTCTGTGATCTTACTGAAGGTGGGCTGCTCCAAACAGATGTCTCTCAGAATCTTTATCACCCTCTTCCTCACACTGATACCAGTGTCCTGGAGTGAAAGCACATAAAAACACTTTAAACTTCTCGCAGATTACATGTTAAGTATTCAAAATAGCAGAAAAAACACAGCTGTACGCATTTTTAACATCAAGACTTTTGGCTAAAATTTACATCAATGGGAAAGTGCATATTTTATGCCTTTAAAGGGTCACCGTTAACATTTTTGTTAATTTTGTTCATGTTCACAAATAGCTTATTTTAAATGGTCCTAAAGTATATCAAATAATTTTTTTAAATGACAAATACTGCCTATAAATAATTATGAGGTCATAAAAGTTGCATTCACAATAAAAAAAAAAAAAAAGTTCCTTATGCTCATATTTATCTGATCGAAAAAACAATAGCAATACTGTGAAATATTATTGCACATTAAAATAACCATTTATTCCTAGGATGGCAAAGCTGAATTTTCAGCATCTTCATTGTCACATGATCCTTCAGAATTCATTTTAATATTACTTTTTTTCATTGTTAGAAAACCATTAAATTTTTTCAGGATTTTTGGTTTGTTTGTTTAAGAGAAAGCAAAAAAAAAATGTTTTTTATAAGATTATAAAAAGGTCAATCTAATGCATTCTTCTTGAATGCATAAACCTTGTCCCAAACTTTTGAATGGTAGTGTATACATTTACATCAGAGGTCACGTTAACCGAAAATTCTCTGAATCTATTTTAGCAGTGACAGAAAAATCTGAAGGCCGTCCGTCACTTTGACAGATTACACTGAGGGTGATTTATTGTAATTTATAACTGTAATTGCCACCCCTGTCCAGTTGGTGGTGAATGTGGCAGCAGAGCGCGGGATCATCCAAGTAGGTCTAACTGCAGACCTAAGAGCTCCAAAATGGGAAGTGAACTACAAAAGTGGGCAGAACCTCCAAAATGGGGCGGGGGCTCTTCGGGCAAAGACTTTCACCATAGGCTCTGGCTTCAGCCAATTGTTATTGACTTACATTTCAAAACAAAACTTCATAAATTAAACATAGTTTCTAGTTGATCTAAAATAAAATATGCTATATAAATCAATATTCTCCGTGAGAGCAGAGCCCAAAGCTCGTGGCCAGTGGTGTTTGGACCTCTGCTTCATGATATAAACGGGAATCACCCTCGAGCTCTCCCGCGATCCGTCCCAGTGCAGCACAGGGGAAAGATTTTACTCTATCGCTTTGTTTTAAGCAATGGGGGCGTCCCGGACAGACAGCGATCTATCACACCACATTAAAGAGCACCAAAATGGTATTTATTGCTTGAATTTCCTAATAAAATGGGCAGAATTTGAAATCTGTATTTCATATCAAAAGTAACAACGCACAAAGCTTAGCCTATTGTGACTTACTGGATGGGAGGCGCACTATACTGTATGTAGCCTACTGTGCATTCATCAAATGAAAACAGCATCGATTGGGAGTTAAGAAACGATAATGGTTCATAAAAATAAGATCTATTAAAATAGAGAAATCGTTGTTTTGTTTTTTTTACCCAGCCCTAGCATATTTTGTTGGTTTTAGTGGCCTCTGCTGTAACTGCGGTGTTGAACATAAAAAGTGAAGCAGTCTCTGTTCATCTGTTCTCTTCATAAATAAATAAATGCATAAGCCTATATGCTGGTCCTCCAGGTTCATTATTAAAAATTAAAACGTGAACAAAAATAAAAGCAATTAAATGTGTTATTATAATTACAATATGAAAATTAAAATGATGGGTAATAAAAGATTATGACTGAATTTTTACGACCCTGTCCATCAAAATGACAGGCAATGTTAAAGTCTAACGCAACCTCTGATTTACATATAGAGATATTGCTCCATATGACAGTGATCAAAGCTTTACATTTTGCTGCCTTAACTTTCAGACAGGTACTGATCTGAAGTGCAGTCATACCAGTATCCTCTCGATGAGCATGTCATAGTACTGCTCCGTCAGCTGTGGTCGACTCAACACAAACCGTCCCAGCAGCTCGACCGCTGCTTCCCTCACACTGGTGGAGTTATCCATCAACCGCCCGTGAACACCACGCTGCATATCAGACTACACAACACACACAATCATACCACAATAACAGACATGAACAGTCAACTCTGACAGAATTACCTATAGTCTTGTGCTGTCAGTTTTAATTTAGTTGCAGTTCTTACCCTGGCCAGTATACTGGGGTCAACAGCCACCACCTCAGACAGACACTTCATGGCTTTGGTCCTGACAGCTATGGCGCTCTCCCCTAACACTCTCAGAATCTAAAAGAAAATACAAAAAAACAGAAGCATTTGTTAGACACATTAATACCAGGTGGAAACTGTTTTTGTCTACATTTTAGACCCATCTTCTCACCTGTGTCAGGTAGATGTCAAAGCTCTGAGAGAAGGGTCTGGTGGAGGCCAAGTAGCGTACAACAAGGCAGGCGTCCTCATAGTCCACAGTGTCTGAATTCATCCTGCCAAAAGATTTATTTGGCATTAATACCACAATATAACCCTTATAATACAGTCTTGACTGAGGCTGAGGACATTACTTAATTAAAGCAGAGATATGTGTGTGGTAATACCTGAGAGTAGCAAACTGATTGGGAATTGAATTAATGACGGAGTGGAGGAATTTCTTGCGAGTTTCTGCACGTTGCATGATGTCTCCGGTGGCCTGGAGTTCTTTGGCGTGCTGCGTGCCCTCCAAATCATCCTCCTTTTGATTCTGAGTCCTCATGGCCTTCTCAGCCTCCGTAGTGCAGTCTCTGAACCACTGAGCGATGTAAAATTTGCGTGCAAACTACAATACAAAATCAGATTCAGGAATGTGACATGGCAGATTAAGAGTAGAAAAAGGGCAAATTAGTGATATCTGTATGAGTAAAATGCTAATTTCGTGCATGTCTCTATAATAATAATAATTATTATTATTAAAAGCATTAATCATTACAATAAATTACAACAATTATTATTACTGATATCTGCTATCAGTAAAATGTTAATTTTGTGCATGTCTCTGTAATTACTTAGGCATGTGATCAGCTAGAGACAAAAAAAAATATACATTATATTGTAATAATACATACTATTGTCCTGTAAAAAAAATTAAATCAGCATTTAATGATCATGATAACAATATAATATATTGTAGTAAAGTACGCTATATAGAATTGTTATTATTATTAAAGTGCCAGCCAAAGGTTTGGAAACATTACAATTATTAATGATTTTGAAATAAATATCTTCTGCTCATCAAGGCTGAATTTATTTGATCAAAATAAAGTAAAAAACAAAAAAAACAGCAATATTGTGAAATATTACAAATTTTAATATATTATAAAACGTAATGTTATTCCTGTAATGCAAAGCAGAATTTTCTTCATCATTACTCAGTGTCACAAGATCTATTAGAAATCATTACAATTTATTTGACTCAAGAAACATTTCTGATTATGTCGAAAACTATTTTGCTGCTTCATATTTTGTGTGGAAATGGTGATACACTTTATTTTTCAGGATTTTTCGATAAATATAAAGTTTAATGAACAGCATTTATTTGCATTTATCAAATATATTAATTAAAACTGTTAATGCATTTATTAAATAGAAATTATTTTAAATGTCTTCACTCACTTTTTATCACTTTCATGCATGATGAATAAAATTATTCATTTCTCTTTTTTAAATCTTATACAAATGTTTCAGTGGTATTATTGTTTCCACAAAAATATTAAGCAGCAAAACTGTTTTTAACATTGATAATAATGAGAAATGTTTCTTGAACAGCAAATCAGCATATTAGAATGATTTCTGAAGGATTATTCTCTTAATTTAATGAGATATTACTATTTTAAAAGTTAAATCTCAAAGTTATAAAATTACACAAATGGAATTAAACTCAATTATCTTGGTACATTTAGAGCACCTATTTATTTATAATACTAGAGATTTTCTCCACCAAAGTTTACTTATAATTTTAAGCATAAACCTTTAGTGCAAAAGGTTTTTAGGATAATGAGAAACAAATTCAGTCACGCATGTCAAAACATTTGACTTTTGGTACTGTTATTTAGAGGTGTTATATTAATCACAGGCAACTTTAGATGCATTTTAGATTTTGACACTAGATCAGAGAGAAAGACGTATTGCCTGACCACAACTCAACATAAAGGCCGCAGGAAATGAAGAGCATCTGAGCTAGACTCACTGTGAGGGAAGGGTCTGTTTCTGCACTCTCATCCATATAATCCAATAAGGCTTTCTGCAGCCGCTGAGTCTCATCTCCCTCTGAGCTCTAAAGACACAAACAAAAAGCATAAAAAAACACATTTAAAATTGAGTGTTTAGATGTAGTTCACATGCAGCAGCATGTGTAATGCGCATACATGTGTGTGTACCTCTCTGATGATGCGGTCGATAGCTTTCTGGTCCATCCTGCTGGTGACGGCATCTTTCCTCAATCTGGCTGCTACGGTACCCAGATAATCCAGTGATGCCACTCGCAGTGCCATCTCTGTCTGCTTGTTACTGAATTGGTGAACCTAGAGACAGAGCATGAAGTGTCAAGAATCACTGAAGGAGTCAAACCTGCAAGTACTGTTATGATATTTTCTTTCATTACACAAATTGTGTTTTTCTTAATCTTTTACAATGCTATAAATCTTACAAATATCATTATTTATACAACAGTTCTTTCTGGTCCTCGAATCTGATTGGCTGATAAGAGTTTTGATATTAAAGTCCAACAGAACTCCAACAGCTGTTTCACCGTTTTTATAACTCCACTTGCTGAAGTTGTTGTATTTCTCACAGCAAGTGTTATGGCGGACACCAAGATCCACTATAATTAAAAAAAAATAATAATATTGTCTCGCAGTGTGTAGTTTTAAGAGTATTTTAGGCAAGAATGTACTTTGTTTGGACTTCAACTATGTGGTTTGTCAATAAAGATAATATCTATTTGAAAATTTGCTTCAACGTTTTCGGAGCCATAAGCTCCAGGGCTTCAGCGGACGTTCAGCGTTCATAAACCCACGGAGAGAGCACCTCACCTCGGCCAGATCTTCTGGAATTTACCACTGGCTCTGATGTGGTTAAACATGAGATATATTTCGTTTTGGGTAAAATTAACCGTCAGTCTTTGGTCTCAATCTATTATTTGTTCCAGAGCAAATAGTTTTGGCAAAAACTCATTTATGTAACTTATATCTTATGTAACTTCAATGCTGGATATCAGAGTACTGCCTTTGTACTTTTGACTGAATTGCCTTGCAACTTTTATGATGGCTGTTGTTTTTGTTTATTAAATATTATTATTCAATAAATAATATTTGATATGAATAGCAGCGCTGTAATCAGTAGTCACCCTTAACAGATCAAAGGATAGTACGAGCCTATCAGACATTCATACTAAATTCTTTGTGAATATGAGATTGATCTGAAGAATGAATGCTGTATCAGATGCAGGTAACGTTAACCAAGTGCTCAGTCAGTCCATCTCTCATAAATCTCTACTATACATAATACACCGCATTTAATACAGTAATACAACAAGCTTTTAATGAAGCAACTCAACGTTCCTTCTTTACTAGTTCTAAAGTGACATTTTGGAATTAGTAACAGAGGCTTATGCTCAGTTGTTAAACTGTCAACACAGAAGGGGGCTTTTAAAGGCACTCCGTTGTTATTTATGTATTTACACACTCATACCGTCGGACTGTTGTATAAATGCAATATCACACGAGTAAACGTGAGATATGGCTGTATATCGGCACGCTGTGATGGCCTGCGGCCTCATGTCTACAGCCGAGCCGATATACAGCCATATCTCAATTCTACTTATATGATACTGCTTATATATCAGGGGTTCTTAACTATATTTTGCCTGCTTGAACCCTTTTGACTCAAACACAATCAGTCATAATTTTTGAACAGTAAGATTTTTTATGTTTTTTAAAGCGATCTCTTCTGCTCACCAAGCCTGCATTTATTTGATTAAATTATTATTACTATTTAAAATAACTGTTTTCTATTTGAATATATTTTAAAATTTATTCATGTGATTTCAAAGCCTTATTATTATGTTGAAAACAGCTGAATATAATTTTTCAGGTTTCTTTGATGAATAGAAAGTTCAGAAGAATAGCATTTATCTGAAATAGAAAACTTTTGTAACATTATAAATGTCTTTATCATCAAAGCATCCTTGCTAAATAAAAGTATTAATTTCTATAATTTCTTTCCCAACTAAAGAATTATACACTGACTCCAAGCTTTTTAATGGTATAGTGTATAAGGTTACAAAAGCTTTTTATTTCAGATAAATGCGGATCTTTGGATCTTTCTATTCAAAAAATGTACTCAACTGTTTTAAATGTTGATAATAATAATAGTAAATGTTTTTGAACAGCAAATCACCATATTAACAAAATGATTTCTGAAGGATCATGTGACTGAAGACTGGAGTAATAATGCTGAAAATTGTAAATATATTCAAATAGAAAGCAGTTATTTTAAATTGTAAAAATATTTCACAATATTACTGCTTTTGCTGTATTTTGGATCAAATAAACGCAGGCTTGGTAAGCAGAAGAGAATTAAAAACATTAAAAATCTTACTGTTCAAAAACTTTTGACTGGTAGTGTTTTGTGTGCATATACACACACATATATATTTATTTTATCTAATTTCATTTATCACAAATCCCCTGAAGCTCCATCGTAAACTCCTACGGGTTCATAAGTATGCATGTGTTTTCATGTCTAGCACGGTCAGGGAAGTTAATGCTCTGTTGCAGATAATGTGATTGGCTATGGCTTGTTCTTACCAGTAATCTACCCAGCAGGCTCAGCAGTAATTCTGAAGCAGGCCACTCGGGTTTGTTGACCGTAGACAGCAGATCCTGCACAAAATTCTCAAACAGCGGCCTGTAGTCTTCCTCACCCTGTTTACTGCCACACCTGAGATGTAACAACAATACAGAAACATATTCTGAGTACTGCACACAGACATATACTTCATAAAGAAAAAATGGAAAATATGGATGTTCTGACTTCTTGAGGAAGACAGAGAGGAAGTTCTGAGCCGTCCGTCTGGCGGTTTCATACGAGTTGGTGATGAACACATCGTCATCAACCTTAAAAAAACGGATTAAATCATATTGTTAATATAGCCTGTAAATCTACACCAGACATTATGGCAATAGTGCAAATGTGAGACTAGCTCAAGTAATGTTGGGTGAGTAACTAGTACCTTCTTGTGATCGTCTTCAGAGTCTTTCTCAGAGGGCAGATGGACCACACACTGAATTAGCTGCAGGACCAAAGCACTAACCATTTGAATGTATATGGGCTCACCCTCAGCATCACTACTGTTCAACCTGAACACACAGACAGAATCGGCATTCAGGAAATGCTTGTGTTTATCACAGATCAATAGTTTAGGCAGAACTGCCATCTGAATTTAGGCAGTGATATCAATACCTGAAGTTCCTGAGGCTGCGTTTGCTGGTGGGCAGTCTGGCCAAAGAGGTAAAAATCTCCTCTAGAATTAACTGTCTATGCTTCTCGTAGCGAGAGAACACCTGAGACAAAGAGAGAAGTGAAATGCCTCCATTAGTGTCATGTTTATAAAAAAAAACAAAAGCGGCGTTCCAGATTTTAAGCCAAAAAGACAAAAGTCACAATGGGTCATTTTGGAAAAAATAGCCAATTAATTTTGCGGTTATAATGTAATTTTATAAATTAATAATTTGATTATACTAATAGCATTGTTATTTATTTCATAATAACATTTTGTAATTATTTTAATTTTGCCATAAAATAGGACGTAAAAGAAAAATGAGACATTCCTGACAGAAGAAAGGGTGAAAATGGCTAAATAGTTTTGTTATAATCTAATTTTGAAAATAATTTGATTATATTCATAGGATTTTATATTTTATAATTATAAATCTCATAGTAATTTATGAAATCATGCAAAATAGTTTAATGACTGGTGAGATGTAATTTGATCAATGTTGAAAAATGCTTTTAATTAGGGCTGCACGATATATCGTTTCAGCATCGATATCGCGATGTGCGCATCTGTGATAGTCACATGGCAGGATGTGCGATGTTTAGTATACTTGTCGTTATTTATACTGATTGTTTTCTTTGATCACACGCAGACATCATGTCTACCCCGGACGCGACAGCTGTTGTGTAGCGTCATGAACAGCTCAAGGTTCTCTACACTGGATGCGACAATGGAACCACTGCAAATCATTTGTGTCAGTACGTCATAAATAGAAACATCAGTTTACTGTCGGGGATTTGTCATGTCGCGCTGCGCTGCATCCAGTGTAGACAACATCACTGTTTCTAGTTCTATTGTATTTTGTCGCATCACACCGCTCGCGCTCATTGTAGAAACAGTGAGAGCCACACAGATGCACCTGAGCACTGATGCACTATTTGTGCCTGTAATGGCAAATACACAGCATGTGGAATTATGTCAAAATGCATGTCTCTGCAAATATCCTTGTAAACACAGTTGCTTATGGCTTAGGTGAAGGTAAACAACTGAGAAAGAAAATGAGTGTGTAATAGTATACTTGTTCACAGCAGTTTAATGTTCCTGCTTTCTGTGTCATGAATGTTAATTAAAAAACCAAACTTTTGTAGCTTTAACACAGATTTATTAGATTTCATTTAGGTGAAGACTATGCAGGGTTATTTTACATTTGATTATTTAATTTCTGTACCTGAATACTGCTTGACTTACCTGAAAAATACAAAGCAATTTTTATTTAATTTGTATCTTTGTTCTATTATATTTATCTATGCTTGCAATTTGATTATTTTCTATGCTGATTTACTCATGATTTTCTTTTTTTCAAATAGAGCTATTCAAGTCATTGATGATTTGTTTTTTTCATATCGCAATATATAAATCGCAGAAAAACAAAATATTGCAATGTGTGTTTTTTCCAATATTGTGCAGCCCTACTTTCAATGCATGATAAACCAAAAGCACAGGGTTTTGCTGCTAATATAAGAAAACATACCGCCGTCACCAGCTTTATGGCACACAGCTGCAGCTCACTGACATTCTCTACAAAGAAAGGAGTAATGCCCATTGAAGAGACCTGCAGAGGAACAAAAACACAGCGCGATACAACTTACAATAAATGCAAATAAACTATAGAACATTCAAAAATATAACTATAGAACATTCAATATTCCTACCTGCAATATTGTTGTATCGGTCAACAGCTGAATTTCCAGCAGCTCGGAGATGTTGCTGACGACGTCACACACTTTGTTATAGAGCATGATGATGACTCTCTGCTTGGCGGTGGAGCACTTGGCTCGCTTTGCTTTGGAGCTCAGCATGGAACCTGAAACCACATCAAGATGTTAGGAAGTAGTTCATTTACATTTACAAACAGATGACATTTCATCTTATTTAATGTACTGGTAATTTACAACATGAAGTAAACACCAATGTAAAATTAGTCAAAAAAAGAAAATGATCATCATCATTATTAATTGTATTAATAACAAATTTAGTTCATTTATAAAATGTGTCATTTTAATCATCTATAAAACCATTTAAAATTGCTCAATAAGATTTTAAATATAAATAATACATTTCTACAAACTCTGTCAGACTAACCAAATTACTGCACTTGGCTGATCTTTTACATTTTTATTTTAGATGTCAGACAATTAATGCAATACTTGAAGGGTACATCTTTCGTCATACATTTGTCAAAAAAATCATTCAGGCATTAAATCCAGTGAAAAGTTCTAAAGCAAAATCTTTTTGTGAATATTTTATGGTTTTGTACCATTTAAACACATAAGACTTGGTGTGAACAGGCCTTCAGCAGAAATTAAATGATTTTCAAATAAGGCCAAAAACTGACACTATGTATGTATGTATGCATGCGTGTGTGTGTGTGTGTGTGTGTGTGTATGTATGGAATATGAAAAATAAAATCTCACCTCCTTTAGGGTCGATTCTGTACACCGGATCATACTGTGGGTAAAGAGTATTTTGCAGGTGGTACTTAGTGTACTGCAGAACTCTCTCTATCACGTCTTCAATGTACACAGCTTTGGGCATGCGTGATGATGTCATGATGTTCAGTGCGGTCAGACATGCATCCGCTGATTTGGTCACACGCTCCATAATGAGATCCCGCCAGAGACGCTCTTCGTCCTCTACATCGTTATTCTGATGAAGACCAGAGAGAAGAGGGAAAGCACTGAACTACAAGTAAAGGCATCATTCGAAGTGTGAAAGTGTCACTCGAAAAACCAACATGATTAAGGAACAAAGTGATTTTTACATGGTTCATAAGTGTAGAAAGACTGGATCCATCCAGAATGTTCTTCTCCAGAATACTCAACAGTTTCACCAGTTTATCAGAAGGAATCTGGGCATTAGAGGAAAAAACAACAGAATGAGTTATATAGCCAGAGTGGTGGACGCAACAAAAAACTGATTTTATTTTCTTTTTTCACTCTCTGAGATTTCTGTGCACTATATAAATGTACTCTATACAAACCATTTATCATAGAGATGCACCGATTGCAATTTTCTTGGCCGATTCCGATTTTCTTTCTAAAAACTATAATTGACAGCAAACAAAAAATCTATACTTTTAATAATGCATAAAAACATTATTAAACATTACAATTCCACCAATCTGGACAAAGTTACAGATGTTATCTCATTTAAACAACTCTCAAAATAAAGTTCTCTGTGACTGGAAAAGAGGTAGAAATAATAATTAACGGTAAAGGAGTTGCTGTACTATTTAAGAAAACAAGGCCCGTATTCCTAAAGATTCTAAGAATCCTTTTAAAGAGCTCCTAATTTAGCTTAAACATTTCTAACTAGGAGTCTTGGTTTAAAAGTAATTCAGGACCAATCTGAGAGCAACTCTGAGCGAGAAAAGACAAAAACTTTTATTTTAGTGAGGAGGCGGGGCTGACCCTGTTGCTAGCTATGACACATTCTTTTGAAGACTGTGATTGGTTTGTTGTCCAAGGAGGAAATAATAGAGCGCGTTTAAGAGTAGGGTATATTATAAGCCTTCACTTTGAAATTACAGGCTGTCATACTTACTGTATTTTATAGGAAATGAACAGAGACATAGCCTAATAAGTGCTGTAATAGACCCAAATCATCACTGCTGCATAGTTGCATTTTTCCAGTTGCCAAATATGTTAATGTAGTGATTACGTCCATTTCTGGCGCTATGGCATTTCAGCACGGTGTCGGAGATGTTAGCGTGTCTTTAATAAGATCGGTCACAAACATGATCCCTGCACGATCTAATGTGTAGCGTCTTATTAACTCACTGTCATGCATTGTGTGCAACACATTTCTTCTCCCTCTTCATGTTTCGTCCATTTTCTCCACTGCTAAAGAAACTCTTAAGCCCCTTAAAAGTCCTCGTCCGTACTCCTAACAATTTTGGACCTTAAGACCTCTTTTAAGGGTTAAGATGCTTTCTGAAATACTTTTTTCTTTACTAGGATATTTTCATTAACCTTAATTTCATAACCTTATTAAATATGTCTTCTTTCACATCACATTCTAACATTGTTTCAATTCAGTCAGTTAGAATAATAAGAAACTATAGAGCTGTTACCATTCAAATGAAATCAGTATCAATAAACTCCATCTTTCCACTGCAGGAAACAGAAGCTGTATCTGAAGTGGCATTAGATGTATTTACACAGACTGTTTGATGAAGCTGGGGTGCCATAAATGCATTTAAACTGCAAAATTTTGAATGCATAAAGAATTTTATAAGATTAATGTTTTAATTTTTTTAAACATACAAATAAGAAATGTTGGGAAAGATCTGTTAAGTCCACGAGACCGTAGGACAGTGTTACTCATTGCGCGGCTCACCAAGCTTCAATTTCTGGCTTGCATGACAGTAAATAATACGATGATATGATCATGCAATCAATACAGATATTTCATAAAAACATTAAAAACAAGCAGGGCTATAACATAACCCATTAAAAAAACTCACACCGTGTCTACACTGGACGCGAGTGGTGCGACGCGGACAATAAAACCCATTATAATGAGTGATGTATATAGAGTGAAAATATAATTAAATATAGTTATATAGAGATAGATATATTAGAGCGGAATGATGGCTACATGCGTTTTTTTGCATTTGCCAGGTCAGCTGAAAAGCCACAATAAGCCCACGGATAGGGCTGGGCGATATGAGCAAAAATTCATATCGCTGTATTTTTTGGCTGATTTGCGGTATAAGGTATATATCTCGGTATTTTCTATGCTTTTGAATTTGGATTAAACAAATACTAAACAAATATTATGTTAAAAAAGGGTTAAAATTAGATTTTAACGTTGTAACATTGCAATCTAAAAACTAAAAGTTAAATTTACTAAACTAAAAATGAAAATAATAACGGCGTTCGTTCACTGAAGTCTGTGAAGTTTAGCGGAGAATTTCAAAGCAGAAGGCTCATGCGCTTCTGACAGTAAAATGGAAATATTTCCATGGCTTTCAAACATTTACAGATGGAGAATATACCTGTGAAATGTAAGTTATGCATTTAGGAAAACAGCACATCTCAAACACATTAAACAGCGCGAGTCTCTATCAGCGGCACACGCAGCCTTTCTGTCAGAGCCGCTTTAAACTGAAACTAAATTATAGGCTTCTATATCTTACAAGTTTTTTTTTAAAGACCTTCATATAAAATTTGTCCGTGTTTAGAACGAATTGTATTATGCACTTTCTCCACACTAGCTCAGTCTGTGTCCTCCACTGTATTCTCAGATATTGCTCATTTTCAAACTACTGTACAGTATATCGATATAAACGGTATTGCCTCATATCGTATCGCTTATAAAGAATATATCGATATATCGCACAAACTCGATATACCGCCAAGCCCTACCCACGGAGCGATCTTTTCAGTCCATCTTGATGAATGACGCAGAGGAATGTAAACAGGTGAACACTGACCAATTAGAGGACAGCTTTACTCACGTGACGTGCATAAACAGTTTGGTAGCGAACCAAACCAAGAAGAAAATGCAACAATGTAACAAATTAATCCCCATATAGGAACAAAGCAAACAATCTACAGGTCTTTATCTAAAATAAATTATCGTCAAATCTAAAGCACCAATACCTCTTGAAATTATAAAACTTTCTTGTACAATTTAAGACCTTTCATGACCTTTTCATGGAAAACTGGCTAATTCTGGTCACTGGCCAGATGATCGGTGCATCTCTAATTAATAATATTACAAAAAATTTCTATTTCAAATAAATGCTGTACTTTCAAACTGTTCAAAGAATCCTGAAAAAAATATTTTCCATTTCCAAAAACTGTTTTCGACAATGATACTACTAAGAAATGTTTTTTGTGCAGCAAATCAGTATATTAGAATGATTTCTAAAGGATCAAGTGACATTGAAGACTGCAGTAATGATGCTGAAAATTCAGCTTTACATCACAGAAATAAATTACATTGTAAAATATATTCAATTTAAATTGTAATAATTCTCCACAATATTAATGTTTTACTGTATTTTTGATCAAATAAATGCAGCCTCTGAAAACATAAGAGACTTCTTTTAAAAACAATTTTTTTAAAAATTGAATAGTGTATGTAATGCAACTAAAGTGCACTTAAACTTTGTCCAATTTTAGGAGGCCACTATCATACAGATGCTCTTTATACAAGTACTATCATATAGATTTCATGGGACTTTTAACAATTGCATAAAAGGAGTAGTATACCAATAATGTATCTCTTACCCTGCAGGTGATGCCCATCGCTTTTATCTTAGCAGATTCACTACCCAATTCATTTAGCTGCTGTTTCCCTAACAGCAGCTCCTGAGGGATCTCATCATCATCTAAGAACAAACAAATGTCAACACAGAATAGTCAAAAACTGAAAGAGATGGTACATAAAGTACTGCATGTGCCAAAAAAAACAAAATCTGAAGTACTACTAAATCTACTATTTTGCAAAAATTGCTGATTAAAGAAAAATGCTGATTAAAGAATAATATGTTCAAATTCAAATCATAATTTGTGAGAAAGTGTGATGTGTTACAGCAAAACAGACACAATTTTTGGAAACAGCACCCTAAAATTAATAATAAACAAGTCTTGGATTTAATTGAGCAAATATGATACAGGGTGGTAAATTCTACAAAAAAGGGCTAGATTGCCCTACCCTGACCATTAAAGTCCACATCCTCAAGATTCTCCAAGATGCTGTCAATACTCAACGAGAACCTCTTAAAAGTGGAAGAGTCCATCATTTCTACAGAAAAAAGTGGAAAAATACAGGGATTTAATGAGCATCATTCTGATGGGGGAAATGCTACGAAGGTGAGAAGGTTGAGAAAGAGGTGAAAGGGTTTACCTTCAGGTGTTAACTTAGGCTCATACGCTTTCCTCCTCTTCTGCTTCTCCTTCGACTTTAAACGCCTTGCAACTGAAAGGAAAATAAAAAATCTCTAACTCAACCACTAATGAACCATTTAAACACATTTCAGAAAAATCTCAAATATGATGACACTATAGCTACTCTAAGTTTTGGACCAGATCTTTGACTTCATAATTAAATGCTCAAAGGGATAGTTCACACAAAAAGGAAAATTATGTCAACAAAACATCATTTACAGACCTTTTTGGATCTTTTTTAATTGAAGGACAATTGTGGGTTTGCACTGACATGAGAGTGAGTAAAAGATGACAGAATTTTCATTTTTGGGTGAATAATCCATTTCATGGACACAATATTCTGTAGCTAACCGTCACTAAGGCTGGGGGGAGGTGAATCTTGGTCAGAGTCGTCATATCGGCCGCCTGAGCCTCTGCGTGCATCGTAGCTTCCTCTTCGATGCTCTCCTGAACTCCTTCGGTCGCGCTCCTCAAACTCCCACGTTCTATCACGCGCCTTCTTCTGACGTTTACGAGATGCTGGGCAGAAAACAGAGACCATAAATGTAAATAAAGTTAAGTAAATAAAATAAGAAATTTTGAAAATACCGTTTCAGCTTTTCTACGTCAATTTCAATTTTAATTCAATGTTACTTGCAGTTTCTTTGCAATTACTTGTGAAATTTACTAGCAATTTATGAGTGAAAATCAGGGCAAGGGGGCATTAGTTTGGTTAAAATTTGTACTTATTCTGTTGTTGTTTTTTTAATGGCTGTATTGGAGTAGAAAGTTAAGGGAAATCAGTCAACAAGTGTCCTGCATGCACATGAATTTACTACTAAAGCATCCCAGGATGCACCTTGTGAACTTAGATAAGACAATGTCCAGTTAGGTCAGGATTCATAAATAAGACCCAATTATTATTGCATTTGATCTATTTGGTGTTCCTCTTTGTGTGGAAGCAGACAGTTATCATTACAGTGGTGCTACTCACAGAAATCCTCGTCCTCTGAGCTGTCCTCCGCATATTTAGGCCTCTCATTGACAGTACTGCGTTTGCGTTTGTTCATTTTTACCCGCTCACACAGAGGCATGGTGGACTCGATCTCTGCCAGCAGCTCTGGAGGAAGATCCTTCAGCACTGACGGGTCTATTCCACCTGTGCACAGAGACTTACGTTAAACTTGCATTGCCTACAGCACACACAGGGTTTGAAATCCTCTCCTTTATATTATCAACTGTAATTGGGACTAAACAAACAACATCTCGTAATGGTCTTAAAGGGTTAGTTCACCCAAAAATGAAAATTCTGTCATTAATTACTCACCCTCATGTCGTTTCAAACCCGTAAGACCTCCGTTCATCTTCGGAACACAAATTAAGATATTTTTGATGGAATCTGAGAGCTCTCAGACCCTCCATAGACAGCAAGGGATATTACACGATCAAGGTCCAGAAACATAGCAAGGAGATCGGTAAAATAATCCATGTAATTTGGTCAAATAATCAACCGTAATTTTACAAAGCTACGAGAATACTTCTTGTGTGCAAAAGAAAAAAAAAACAAACGACTTTATTCAAAATTGTATCCTCCACGTTACCCTAGCGCCATTTTGGAGAATATCCGCTGGACAGAAACAGACGTATCCGCGCGGTGCGACTGACACAGAAGAGCGTACGCAGTTTCCGTCCAGTGGATATTCTCCAAAATGGCGCTACGCTAACGTAGAGGAGACAAACTATTGAATAAAGTCGTTATTTTTGTTTTCTTTGCATACAAAAAATATTCTCGTAGCTTCGGAAAACTACGGTTGAACCCATGATGTCACATGGATTATTTTACCGATCTCCTTGCTACGTTTCTGGACCTTGATCATGTAAGGACCCTTGCTGTCTATGGAGGGTCTGAGAGCTCTCAGATTCCATCAAAAATATCTTAATTTGTGTTTCGAAGATGAACGGAGGTCTTACGGGTTTGAAACGACATGAGGGTGAGTAATTAATGACAGAATTTTCATTTTTGGGTGAACTAACCCTTTAACAAGTTTAAATAAATTGACCACTAGGAATGTCAAAAGTACCGATACTTCACAATACAAGCAGAAGTAACAACCCAAATTAAAACCCAATTTAAGTAGCGGCAACATGCAACATTTCATAAATTTATACTTTAATAATCAGGCACCAATGTGAAAAATAACTACAATAACTACAGTAATATCCAAGAAGAGCAGAAAGACTGTTTTTGTTAAATTGGTCTGCGAATCTTGATCGTTTTATACAAAAAAATGGACAAATTCATAGGGCCATAAGTTTGTTGCAGGTGACAATAGCCTCATGCCAATGTGAATGTTTTCCGTTTTTTTGTATTTTTTGTTACGTACTAAAATCATATTTTTTTTTTACATTTAACTACTCTTGCATTCTTTTAATTAATCAATATTAACTTAACTGATAATGCTGTCAGACAGGAATAAATAAAAAAAATCTTAATAGAGAAATGTTGAATAAATGAGTATGTTCAAAAGCATGTTAGATTTTACTGTGGAAAATAAATGTAACATTATAGTGTGATTTCGTGAGTGACCATTGCTGTTTTTTATAAACAAACATTTTATTTATATTTGCAAATAAAATGCAAATATTGGAAGAAAAATTTAAAATGTTACATAAACCCAAATATATAAACAAAACCCAAAAGCTAATAAAAACGACAAAAGCACATAAAATTACTAAAACAAAAAAGAAAAATTTAAATGAAAAGCAGAATTATAAACAGCTCATTCAAAATATGAATAATGTAATAGTACTGTAACTGATCATGACAATCGTATCAACAACTGTAAAAAAAAAAAAAAAAAAAAAAAAAAACACATACCAGTTACTAATTATTTAACATTACTTTTATAAGAAATTGCTGTTCTTCCTTTTTGTATTCTATAATTCTAACCCATTTACCAACAACAAATCTGGCTATACAAACGAGACACTATTTCAAAACATACGACAACCTCTTATAAGAGCCATTTCAACAATGCACAAAAAAAATTAATAAATAAATAAACACCAAATTGGTAACAGTTCAGCTCTTACCAGCTGGAAAAGTCAAGGAACATTTTGCATAACTACCCTTTTACAAGCAGCCAAGTAATATATCTCCCTGCCTGGCTGTTCGTTCAATTCGAAAGGAAAAACCTGTTCTCAGAGCGGGAAACAGTCATTCAAACAGGAAAGAGCAAAGATAAAAGGAGTTCCCCTACCTTTCCCAGATCTCCCAGAGGAGAGCCTGTTCTTGCCAGACTTGGAGCCACGCGAGTCTCTCTCCCTCATGAGCCTCTGAACTTCATCGATGGAGAGTTTCTGCAGAACGACCACAGGCTTGACAGTCTTCTTCACATCCACCTCAGGTTCCAGTCTCTCCAGCCGCACACACGGCTGCTTCCAGCCTTCTGGAATATCTCCTGCTCCGAGATCTTTCCTGATTTTGGGAATGGTGAAATTTTTAAACACTCCCGAACTGGTGTTTTCGCCCAGCATGTACGGAAGAAGCTCTGCTGGTTTACTCCCCGACTGAGCCGCACACTGCATGCCGACATCACCGTGCCGACCCTCAGGTCTGTGTTTTTGCCGCGGGGTATCAGGCTGATGCCGGTGTTCTGGAGCATGGTCATGCTTGTGTTTGAGGGCCTTCGGAGTGACCCCTTCCTGTGGCTCCTGAGGCCAGCGCTGAGCCTCGCTGGCGGGGATGGGCATGCCCATGCTGGCGTCCTCCACTCTGCCCACTTGCTCCAAGCTCACTTGCAGGCCTGGGCGGCTGGCGCTGGTGCCAGCGGCGCTGGCCTCCTGGGGGGCGAGCCTGTGCCCTGCGTTAGCCCCTCCTCCTCCACCTGGAGCCCCAGAGCCTGAACCAGCTGTGCCAGCTGCACCAGGCTCCTGCGGGTGAGAGTCCTGTTTGCGCTTCTTCAAAGGCTTATCTACAGAGAGAAGAGATCAGATTCATAATTTTTATTATGAAAGTTGAGGGAGTGTTCTTATTAACGAATATAATGTCAAAACGTGGGTCTTTATGGCATAACAGGCTTAATAACTAAATTTTCTTTTCACAAAACACAATTTATGTTTTCTTTCTTTTGCTTAAGCATTGAAATATGATTCAGATATTTAACTACCATTTAGATTAATATTTTTAATTATTTTGATAAGAAAGTTTAGAGGACGCGAAGTGGGAGAGAGAGAGGGGGGTGGGATCGGGAAAGGTCCTTGAGCTTGGATTCGAACTCGGGACGCCCGTAGCGCAATGGCGCTTTATGTCGGTGTGCTGCCCATGAGGCTATCAGCACCGACAAGTCTGGGTTTTTAAAAGAAATTAAAACTTTTATGCAGCAGGAAAGCATCAAGTTGAATAACAGTAAAACAGTGACAGTAAAAACTTTTTGGTAAGTATTGTAACCAAAAATATATATTTCAAATTAATGCTGTTCTTAAAAACTTTCAATTGATAAAAAATCCTGAAGAAAAATTACCATGGTTTTCACAAAAATATTAAACGGCACAACTGGTTCCAACATGGCTAATAATCAGAAATGTTTCTTAAGGAACAAATCAGCATATTAGAATGATTTCTGAAGGATCGTGTGACACTGAAAACTGTAGTAATGATGCTGAAAATTAAACTTGCAATCACAGGAAAAAAATCACATTTTTAACATACATTAAAAGTAGGGATGGAGCAAAATGAAAATTCTGGGCCCAAACCGAAAATTCTGGTTGCACTGAAATTTGAAAGCGAAATTTGAACTGAAAGCGAAACCGAAAATGCTGTGGTACATGAGTGGTACATAAGCGGAACACATTCCACAACAGAATATTGAGCGGAGCATCAAACCACGCAATGACTAGAAGAGTGAAACCTGCGTGCTGAACACTGCTGGGTGGGGCGGGGAGTGCCATGTATATTATTATTATTATTATATATACACATTATTATATTTTCGGCTCGTATTTTTGGCCATTTTTCTCTTTCGGCCAAAGACCGAAAATGTCATTTTCAGCAGCTGAAAATTCTGTGCATCCCTAATTAAAAGATTTTCTTAAAATGTAATAATACTTCAATATATTGCTATTTTTACTTTATTTATTAACAAAAAAAATGCAGCCTTGTTGGGCATAAGACACTTTGAACGAGTGTACAGCTAAACTGTTTGCTATACTGTGTTCAGCTAAAGTGTGTTCAGCCTGAATATGTCTCAGAAAGGGGATATTAGGGATGACTGAATTATTAATAAGTATATTCCATAACATAAAAATAATAATCTGCATCTATCGTGTATGTATACTATATTCATCAGTCAAGTTTCTATATCAGTGCACATATCCATTTTGGAGACTGTGTGTTTACAGACATCCTACCTTTATCCTGCACCTCTTTAGCGCCACGGTCCGTTTCCATGGCCGCTTCACTTTCCATCCTTTCTATTGCAGCAAGAGCCTCCACAAGCTCTCCTTCTGGGTCCGAACCGGGGTACATTCCCCCAAGCTCCACCTCTGCTGGCCTGGTCCGTGACTGCCTCAGGATCAGCTTAGTGGGGTCTTTTGCCGGAGAGCCCACAATATCATACACCGCAGCCTTATCGGCCGGGTCCCGCTCTCCCTCGTTGGGCTTCAGACCGCGCTGCTTGTCCGGGGAGCTCAGATGCATTTCTTGAGCCCCGTCGCAAGGAGGAGTGTAAGGTGGAGATGACTGTAGTATGTGAGACGTGAAACCTGCCCTCATTTGATCCTAATGGTTTTCAGAGAAATACACAATCAGAACAGCTTCTTAAAAGAAAAGTGGTTGACCAAAATGTAAATTTTTGTTTTGATGGCCAATGCCGATATCCGATATATATGTAAAATATATTAAAAAAAAAAAAAAAAAAAAAGTTTAAACTAAATTTAAAATAGTCAAAAGTATAGTAAAATACATGCATTGTAATTGTTGAAATTAAATGTATATTTATTTTACATCACATTTACGAAATTAGAAATCATTTGAAAATTAATATTGAAGCAACATCCTGAACTTAAAAAACAAAAAAGCTAATAAAAAAGATTTGATGGTAAATTTGTGATACTGTAATCCTATTATAGAATTATAACCAACAGTGCCATGGAAATACTTTTTTTTTTCTTTCCAAATCAATCTGCTATATAAAGCTAATATATATATCATAGTAAAGATGCATCGCACCTGCTAAAATTTAATATATATTTATTTCCATATTTAAACATTATATTTTTGTATTCCATTTACTTTGTTTAACAGAATGGGAGCTCCATGTAGAGGGCTGCATTGGGTTTGGGCTCCCGCGGGACCCAACGCAAATCTCGCAGGAGCAGGCGGTTTTACCTTTGCTGCAGGCGGGAGTGGGCGGTCAGAAAATTTTGCGGGAGACCCGCATGGAACGGTGAGATTTGGTGTGTAATAGAAAAGGAGTCAACACATTAAATTGAGAAGAAAATTAAAGCGGCTGTTTATTTGACAACAGCAAAGCAAGATAAGGCAAGTCAGACATCTGGAAACAATTCTCAATTGTCACTGAAAAAAATGGGAAAGAGTTAAACTTAAGTTGCGTGCACAAGGACATAAATCTGGCACCTCTGCCCTGAGACGGCACACCTATTTTCTAAGTTCTATGTACTCAAGTTAAAGTTATTTAATATTTTGCTTTGGTTTATTTAGCTTACATAAACTGTTTGTTAACAGTTGGTCATTGCACACAGAGTCTGAAATTTGTGCGTGTGTTTTTCCGGGGGTTTTTTTCCATATTCCTCATTCTATCATAATGCATGCTATGGATGCGAAAATGCAGAAATCGAACCTGATGAGAATTTTTTTATGACGGACGAAAGTTTCGGAGGCAATGTGTAAACATGATTGACATAATGAAAGGTCGTATTTATTTTTTAACGTGCGAAAATTTCGGACTGGGTGTGCAATGTCCTTTGAACTGTTTGTTTAGTAAATCGATTGGTGCTTGTGTATCAAGCAGTAGGCTACTTTTAAAAACTGAGGTGCTGCTATTTGTGCTTTTGTTTTAACGGTTAATGTTTTATAACATTAATAAAAAATACCCAAAGTTGTCGTCACATGTGGTGCTTTGGTTTAGCATTAGTTAATCTTATTTAAACGCAATCATGATTAAAGCCTGCTATTCTGTATGTTAAGTTGAATGAATATTTGAGTATTTGTGTAGCCGACATTTTCACAAGCTCTGACAGAAAGTCCACAGGAGCGGGCGGGAGTGGACACAAACATTGCGGGCGCGGGTGGGAGTGGAACACGCAGGTTGCGGGAGCAGGCGGTCCTGGTCAGAAATTCCGCGGGAGCGGGTGGGTGCGGGTTTAAGAAAACAGTCCTGCGCAGGGCTCTAGCTCCATGCACACATGTGCTGGCATTCTCAGCGCTGTCAAAATACAAGTCCCACTTCTGCCACATCAGCCAAACAGAAAAACTGGCAACTGTTGGTCGGCTATTAATGTAGAACAGACTTTTAAATACCTTATTCTCGTGAACGTTTCTCATGCCTCCTGGAATCATCGGGCTTGCTACTGAACCTGGAAAAAAACAAAGTTTAAATAAGCCAGAAAACAGAAAGGTCTCGATCAATGGAAGAGATGTATAGATCTGCCAATGTGTGCATCTTCATACAGACCTTGCTGTAGGTGCTGGTGTTGACTGTAGGCTGGAGGGTGTGGGTACTGTCTGTAGCCGGCAGCAGGGCTCTGAGGGGCATACGGGCTCGGCACTGGGCTGCCCTGCTGAGGCAGAAACCGTCCACCAGAGCCAGACTGCCCCGGCACAAAACGCCTATCATAAGGAACAGGAAGGGACATGGTCAACACGGATTCGTTTAAGGAATACACAACATTTTAAAATTCAAATATAGAAAAATAGAAAACAGTTATTTTAAATTGCACTGTGTTATATATGAAATACATAAATTGTAATGTGCAAATTAAATTGTAATTTTGTCTAAAATCTAATACTAATAATAAATATAAATATTGTAATTATTATAAATTCTAAAACAATTGCAGTTATTTATAATGAAGTTATTACTAAATAAAATTAAACAAAATAAGAAATGTTACTATTGCAATATTTAAATGTAAAACGTTACACCAACAAGCTGTTATTTTATCTGAAAGCTACACAGAGCTCTTCAGGTTTCTCTTTACAAGCCTGGAAAGATGGTTGGCGCAAGTTGTGTTCTCAAATGCATGTTATAAGAGACCCAAAGTCAGAGCAGATGTGTAAAGAAGTATTTGTGAAATGAGCCTCACTAAGGCACAGAAAACAGCGGATTATGAGCTGCTCGCATGAAATAGTGTACAGTGCTTGGTAACATGCAACGCATTTATTTAATTCAATCGCAGCCTTTGCAATTTGATATTCGTGCTATGCAACAATAAAATCTCAGGTTTGTATGATTAATCATGACATTTATATCTGTTTTTTCCTAAGCACAGCATTAATGGGTTAATACTAGGGCTGTCAACTTTAGTCGTTTAGTCGACTAATCGGTCGATGCCGTCTTGGTCGACTGACATTCTCATTGGTCGACCAGTTGCATAATTTTTATTTTTTTCACCAATAAAGAAATTTTCATTGATTTACTCCTTGATATTTATTCCTTTATTAGCAGTTATATATTACTGTATTCTAAATATAATTAGCCTATGTTTTATCCCCAACTTTAAATGCTTTAATTTAGGCTATTTTATAACAGCGCCACAGTTTAGCGCACCACGAACACTCGGGAACCGCACCTGTGGCTGGCTGCACTGCTGCTTCGCGCTTAGTAAGGAATATAGGATTGTGTTTTCTTATGTTTTTGTTTTTATTTGTACACTTGACGCGTTTGAAAATAGCCTAAATAATGTAACAAAACGAAAATAAATCTATAGGCCTTCCTACTATACAGCCTATTATTTAGGGTTGTTTTTTAGGCTATTTGGGTTTTTTGTGTGTTTGTTTTAAAACGCCTAGATCGGCTGGACAAAAGTTAACCCATAGCTTTGAAAGTAAAGAAGAATATACAGCCTGTATAAACGAGAGCTTTTGTTAGGATTTGTCATTATTTGGCAGTTTTAGCAGTTATATTTTTTGTAGCGTGTGGTGTGGTCAGGTGCGCGATTGTGACTGTCACTATAGACCTAGGACAGAGCTCCTCACTTAATCACTTAATTTTCAAAGAATTGTATTATTATAGTTTTATATAGTGATGTTTTTCGTTGTTGTTTTATAAATGCTCTATGAAAATTGTTTAATAAATGTTCAATCAAAATGCAAAACATCACGTCTTTTTTTTTTTTTTTAGTCGACTGATCGTTGCGCAGGACAGGACTTTGGTCGACTAAGCATTTCTTTGGTTGACTACAGCCCTAGTTAATACCAAATCAAATACATATTAAATCACACACATTATTATAAAACATACTGCATGATCATAGGCGTAATTTACGGGTGGGACGGGTGGGACATGTCCCCACCACTTTTTACCAGGCTCGATATTGTCCCCACCACTTTTAAAAAGTAACTGAAAAATAGATTGCGTAAGGTATATATTAAAGGAAAAGCACCATCTACAAATCGTCACTCTTCATAATCTAATCCATTCATTTAACACATTTTTCCGCCGGTCAGACGCTTTTCAACGTCCTCAAAGATGAATATTAAGTCTCGTTGTGAAACTATCGCGAGATATGCGATATGCGTCATGGGATATGTAGTTTCCTTTCCGTATAATTAGTCTACAGATCCTGTACCTTTCTTTTTACGATGTTCGTATTGTTTGGATACTGTTTCAAGGTTGAAATATTTTATTTGAGATTTTTGAGAGGATTAATTGGACAATATCCCTGGTCCACAAGTCAAATCATCACTCACTGTAGTCATCAAGTGATGACTAGAAGGTGGACGACGGTTCTTCTTCAACCACGCAGCGAGGGGAGTTCACTTGAGGCATTGTTAAAAAGTCACAAGTCACGGTTATTATTACAAGTCATGATTAAGTGTTATAGGAAAAATGAAGTTATGTAAGAAGTAAGTAATTCATTTTGGGATCTAAATGTTTACATTTGCAATCATAAGCAATATATTGGCATTTGTCCATCATTGAAGGCTGAATAATAGTAAAAGCACTTTTAGGCAACAGGACAATTCTATGTTATGACTGGGATTTTCACAATTAAAACAAAAAGTATACAAGTCTTTAGTTCATAGTCCTTTAATTCAGTTTTGTTTGTATTAAATACAGCGCGCTCCAGTGGCCGCCAGAAAACATGATTAGCGACAGTATGTCTATATTCACGTAAGTTAAATATAATATGTTTTCGTGTTAAGCAAAGTAACTTACTGTGCGTGGCTGCTTCACTAAAAAGCTTCTTATATCACTTCCACACTTTTTTTGGACATTTTGTTGATGTTTTAACATTTATGCTATAGGTAGCGACATTTACCGTTAACTAGCCTTTACATGTGGGGTGGGGGAGGAAAAAATAGAGCTTTTATAAAAACGTAATAAAAAAAAGATTTGTCAAAACAATTTCATTTATTTAATTATTTAATTAATAAAGGTAGTTTAACCATTTTAAACACAAATAAACTCTCACTCATGTTTTACACAAGGTTTTGTGTAGTTCAGGATTGGTTAAATTATTTGATTGGATGAGGAACATTTTGTGGGCTTGTCTTGACTCTTGACGTAATGTTGATTAGAAAATATGCAAGTAATTCAAAGTAGAATGAATCGTAATACACACACACACACACACACACAATTGTGCAATTAATGAATACGCTGCAGCTGAGCTGACCATGAAATGGTAAGTTCACCATACTTATCTTGCGTATTTTGATTGATATTAGCTACCCTGGATGTGCTGTGATAAGCAAAACGTAACATTCACATTGTGAATGTTACGTTTTGCTTATTCGGATGTTTATAGACATATTTGTGAATGTGATGCATGTGTACATCAAAGTGAAAATTAAGTGCATTTCCAACTCTGAACTCAGTCCCCAAGTAAATTCGGTTATTAAATAAACAAATAGCAAAACGAGTTGTGCGGTGTCCCCACCACTTTTCAAACCAAAGTTACGCCACTGTGCATGATGGCTTTAATTGTAAATAACAGCAGTTGTTGGTTAGCTTCATACAATGAAAACAAACTGAACGTGACACAAATAGTAGCACCAGTTACTCCACATAAAAATGTAATTAGAAAGCAGGCTCACCCAGAGGGGCTGTGGGACATAGAGGCCTGGTAATTGGCAGAGGCTGGACTTCCCTGCATGGAGCCATGCGTGATTTTATACGGCGGTGCCATTGACTGCTGACTTACACCTGTGAAATACAAGAGTGTGAAAAATAGTCTGGTTGAGAAACAACACTGGCAGAAAAGCTACTATAACAACAACATCACTTGAGATGGTTACTGAAAGTTTAAAGACTGGCAAAGTTCCAATGAGCCAGGTAAAACCATTATTTCTTCTTTGCTGCTATACAAGGAAGTAGCAACGAATGAAATAATTCTGGCACAACAGAATTATTCCCATGTTACAAAAACAGCATTCTTCCATCTTAGAAACATTGCCAAGCTTCGAAGCATGCTACCCGTTTCTGATGCAGAAAAGCTAGTTCATGCATTCATGACCTCTAGACTGGACTATTGTAATGCACTGCTAGGTGGTTGTCCTGCATCTTCAATAAACAAGCTACAGATAGTCCAAAATGCAGCGGCTAGAGTTCTTACCAGGTCAAGAAAATATGATCATATTACCCCAATTTTACAGTCTCTGCACTGGCTACCTATTAAGTTCCGTATCATTTACAGAATATTATTACTTGCCTATAAGGCCCTAAATGGTTTAGCTCCTGCGTACCTAACTCGTCTTCTACCACGCTACAATCCAACCTCAACCAGATTAAAGACACATCTCTTTAGCCAAGCATTCACATAATGCATTTTATAATCTTGTACTGCAGTTATATCTGATCAAATGTACATTATTATTATTCTTTAGCTTGGGTTGAACAAATCATTTTTGCTTAGATAGAACAGCAGCTACGCTAATTATGTCTCTATTTGTTTCTCTGTTTCTGCCACAGGATTAACATCCCATGATAACTAGGAATGACAAGCTTCAGTCTGGATCCAACGCTTAAATGATCTGAGATGACCGAACACCTGAGAAAAGATGATGCCAACCCCTCAGAGGGCCTCAGAGGATGCAAACGCTCAGACAACATACAGAATTACCAAATTTTGCCATAAATTAAATATATTAAGGTTCTGCAATATATAAATATATTGTAGAAACTTAATTTCCTGTAGAGCTGCTTTGCAACGATTTGTATCGTAAAAAGCGCTATACAAATAAACTTGATTGTTTATTAAAGAGATATTATATATTTAAACAAGTTATCTTGTATGAAAAAAAATTTATAATATAAATATTCCTTTAAATTATTCTTTCATGCATTTTTCTGTGCCATTTCCATCATCACATGTTAAAGTATGTTGTCCAAAAGTTGACAAAGCTTTCCATTTACTTTTAGGCACTAAAGGTTTTTTTTTTTTTTTTTAAATAGACAAGTTTGATGTGCTATGCAAACATACTCTAAATTCACAAATTTACAAATCAGCTCGATAGCACAAATCAGCTTGGATTGTTTTGCGATGCCGTCAGTGTAAACAGGCCTTTGCTGATGAATGGTGCCGTGGCAACTATATTACATGTGGAAAATATATCCGTTAATGTGCTTTTTATATTAACAAAGTTCCTTTATTTTATATACTGATTGTTTTGGCATACATAAGAAACAAAATCAAATGAATTATTTCTCCTTAACATACACATTACGGAGAAATAATTCACTTGGTTTTGTTTCTTCTCTGTTGTTGCATAAATGTTATCTTCTTTGAATAACTGAAGGTCAGAGAAAAACAATGCCTCTTTCTGCAGTTCTGATGGAAAAATCACCAAGTTCTAGGGAGAGGAAAGGGAGGCAAAATCTGTCTTATCAGAAGGACAAAAGCTGCAAAGATAACTAAACATTCTGCAGGCAGACCCACATATTTCATTACTTTTACCTACTTGGGTGAAAGTACCCTGACAGCAAACTAGCAACCCAAAAGTAAGCTTTGTTGCAAGTGCAATCTGTTAAGCTTGTAGTATCAGTATCAGTTTCCCTGTGTGCTCGGACTGACTCTTACCCGCCTGGGCCGGATACTGGGGAGTGCTCGGTGAGGTCTTATTCCTGAAGATGTTGGGGTTCCTAGACAGCAAAAGCTGCAGCAGCACTGGTACATCTCCCTCCAACTCATCACTGCCAAGGCTGTCCTTCAGCTCTCTGCAGAAAAACATAACAGTTGATAAACTCACACACCACAGAAAGAATACACAGGGCCCTATGATTTCCACAATGTGGAAAACGCTGTCAGAATTGCAGAATCCGTCATAAATATGGAATTCACTGTATAACACCAGACTGTCAGAAAACTTCGGAAAATTTGAAAGAATAAATCAAAAGAAGGGCTGTGCACTTAATCAAATTGTGATATAGAATAGTGTCTGTGAACATTGAACTGCAAAATCTATTTAGATATGAAGTCGGCATGTGTGAGTGAGTGGCACAGTTTTGTCTACTACATATACTTGATGCTTGTGGTGTTTTCAGCATCTGCCGCCTCATAAGGACATCAGCATTTCACCCTTTCATTTGATAAAACTATTGTGATATACACACAGAAACTCAAAGGTCTTCACTACAGCCCATCAAAATAAACATTTGGTTTAACTTGAAGAAATTATGACAAATATATTACTACTATACATGTAGAATGCACTTTTAGCAACGACATTTTAGGAATATAATTTTTTTGTCTATGTTTACATTTATACTGTTATGCAGCACTTTTAAAGGTTCGTTAAAAATTGGAATTGATCATTTCATTTGATCACACTTCAAAAGATTTATGCATTCATATGCATCCGTTATTAGTTTTAGGCATTCATTTGATTAGCACCGTTTTTGATTCAATCATAAAACACAATTTCTGAAAAATAAAACATTTCACAGCCCCTATTATCAAAAATTGTTTTATTAAGTAATTATTAAGTAATTCAAGTTTTATGGGTTCAGTTGCTTTTCTGATCACATCTTTTCTGATTATTAAAATTTCATTAAACTATTAAACAGAATCCTGAAAAATGAAAATGGAAAGCATGCAATTTGGGAATTTTTTAAAACTTTTTTTTATGGAGCAGAGAGTTTGATTTAGACAGAGCAGGCATATAGAGGAGTGATGTATGTAATGGGTAAATATAAGCAGAAACTCACATGTGCTCCGTGGAGACCTGGCTGAGGCCGCTGGCAAGCTGAGAGACCAGAGTTTCATCCCTGCAGCCCATCAGATGCCCCACTTCCTCAGCTACACGCCCACTGTACAGCAGGCTCTTAGTGGTGGTGCCCGGTAAAGGGGAGGGCAGGGGAAGCTGGTTCAACACTGTACACACAAACAGAGTGTGATAAGGCAAAGCTTTCTTTATTACAAGAACTCCCAGGGAAGAAATCTAACAGCCACTTAAAGTGCAGTCAGAGATGCTCTGACGCAGCCAATCTAAAACACCCTCTACACAGCGCACATGAATCAGAGTCCAAGAAAGCAATGTTTTATCGGCTAAACCTGAAGCTAATCCAGATGCTACAGCAAATTATCTAATATGAACTACTGCTCAAAAGTTTGGGATCTGCAAGGTTTTTTTGCTTTTGCTGGATGCAGTGAATAATTTTATTCAGCAAGGATGCTTTAATGGATCAAGTGACACTTTAAAATGCTAACAAAAGATTTTTTGTATAAATGCTGTCCTTTAAACAATGTATCGTTTTCACACAAAAAATAATAGGCAGCACAATTATTTTAAACACTGATAAATGTCTTTTTAGCAGCAAATCAGCATATTAGAATGATTTCTGAAGGATCATCTGACACTGAAGACTGGAGTAATGATGCTGAAAAATCCCAAACTTTTGAACAGTAGTGTAAATAGTGAAAACAATAACAACAACAAAAATTATTTTATGATGATGTAAGAGCTTTATAAAAAAAAAACTAAATATTCAAGTCTCTCATAGAGCATTGCTTAATTACAAAATAGATAATTTAGACTTTAAATTCTGATAGAACCCATTTTAAATAGAAGATACACGCATACCTGTAAGTTCAATACTACAGTATATGATCAATTGTTTTAACAAACCTAATGAAAAAAGCACAAAATCTTTATTGTAAACTTTTTTCAGAGGAAACCATCCTGAAGACCTACAATGACCTCGTATGCACAATGCTCTGATTCCCACAATTGTGTATTTAAAAAAAAAAAAAAAAAAAAAGACAACAGTAGGATTTCGGAAGTAAAAACAAATATCATTCATTCACTCCACAGAAATGGCTTTTAAACAATGTATAAACCATTTAGGACAAACAAGTATCCAGAGAATGCACGAGTTTGATTTTAACTTTATGTCACCAGGAGGTGAAGAACTATATTACCCATATTTTTTTAAATAACGCCACCAATGCCAAGTCATCACTGTAACCAGTCTCTCTACAAGCTGGAAAAAAATCTCTACAAACTACATATGAATTTTTCATTTTCAGTTGTGAGCTACGAGGTTGTTAATCGATGGTATATGCTTTTGTTGAAGCCCATAAAGCACCACAAATAATGTAATCGAGTCAGCCTCCCTTAATTCTTAAATACTTGCATACATATGCATTTTTTGCAATAAACTAAATATACATTGTTTCTATAGACAATTAATATACTTAAATGAGTCGTTTTATATTTCTCCATAGATTTTAATTTGATTGTTATTTGCAAAGTTTCATGTGATTGTAGTTTCCCTCACTAAAGCTCTCAAGTCTTGTACCTTTGTTGTTTTGCCCAATTTTCCAATATTTTTTGCTCCAACTGAAGGTTTATAAGGTTGTTATTATGTTGGGTTAGTTCATGGCTTATAACACTTTAACAAAATCCTTTTTAAAAATCCCAATGGAAAAAATACTTCCGGAAGCAACGCCGCTGAAAACGTGAATTACGAGTAGAGTGGTTAGGGTACTTACAGTCAGTGAGACCAGCGATCCCAGCAAGGGTTGTGATGGGCACATGTGGCATGTCCCCATTCATACTGACGGCTGGGCACAGAAGTCTTACGCACACAGAGTTCCACAGAGATATTTATTCGCTGACCATCCCTCACATCTCACTTAATCCTAGAGGGGGAAAAAAGAGTGTTTAAATGAGGTTGTGATATGGGATGATGTCTAACAAGCTTCATTTGTTTGTTACAGAGTATCAAAAATGTTGTGCATAGATCAACTTAAATTATACACTCGTTTCAAGACAGTCACTATGTTTCCTGGCAGAATCGGTCCACTCAGACGCACTGTCTGTAACAGGTGTATTGATTTCTGTGTACACTAACTGCCACGTAGAGGAGCATTATGTGAGTCCGATAACATCTACTACAGTGCAGACAGCCTGTCGGACACACCCACTCTGGACAGACAGAGGATGGACCATGGACACACCCCTCATTAGATATGCAAGCCCAACCCTGTCTCTCTCAGGGGACCAATGACAGCTGGGAGATTGTAAGCACAAAAGAGCAGATGCAAGGAAGCAGACCTCACATGATCAAACAAGAACACATTTTACACACATTCAAAACAACATATTACAACACTACTCGGGGGACAACAAGTAAGCATTGTGTATTTTTTTAAAAAACATCTTATATATTATCAAAAGAATTCTGCATACATTTCCGCATCCGTGCTATTTGGATGCATTAATATGCATGACTCATTTACATGTGAAACTGTATTCGAAAGGTAAACAGTCCAGTGCTGAGCTCTGAGGGGCAGATTACCGATGCAAACCGGGGTCCTTCTGTTGCACTGTCCCTTTAAATGCCAATACTTCACTTTATATTCATGAATCCATTCCGATCACTTGCATGCAGGTTTTATGACAACAACTCTGCAGAGACATTCACATAATGCACTATTTCATAATCAAACCTTTTGTCGCTAAAAAAATCTAATTCAACCATCAGGAACGTTTTCAACATCTCCAGCAATAATATGTTTATATTTCTTACCGAAAATAAGGTGCAAGCGACTAAGTTGGCTTAAGTTCTGAATGCAATTATTTGCCCAATTTATAGTATTATTCTCTAATTCGTTAACGCAAGATGTTATTAGAGGATATGGCAGGTCACACAGTAGAGTGAAGCATCACATCTGTGCAAACAGGGTAACACAAAATGACCAAAAACACAGTGTTGACAAGTCGATCACCACAGAGAGGAACCATTCATCCTCAAAGCGTTTCACTGACGTTTATTCAGCCGTAATGACTCAAAACATGGCAAACACGGCTAAGTTATGAACACCAGAGAATGTAAATATTTACCATAACACGCGTTCAAGCCGTTCGTGGGTTATCGAGAGATGCTCAGAAATGATTTCGACTATTAGCAAAGCGTTAGGACTTAATAGATTCCTCGCAGAGACTCGCTAGTTAGCATTGCTCCGATCTGCTTTGTGAATTCATGCAGAAACCCGAGCCGCTTGTGTTCTTACTTATTTAAATAACGAATTTAGTTATCTTCTACACGATTTTCTGTGAATAGTTCAGTCGTTTCGTCTACTAAACGATAGCCGCCGCTATGCTAAACGCTGGCGAAAGCTAGCTCGGCTACGCACATCTTTCTATCTCCGCTCGCGAACAATAAAAACACTTTTCGCTGTCCTCCATTCTCTCCCTCACACTGCACGTGACGCGACGAAACGTTTTCGGTCATTACAAGGAGCGTGGGATATCTGTATATAATCCGTTTGAGCTCCCACACAAAAGCGCTCGCCAGTGTTTGTGTCGCAAGGCCTCAGCGAGCTCCGCAGAAGCCTCGGACTCTACGCAGGGGGGCGCGCCGGAGGAGAACGACTAGCCGAGCCGTTGCGATGTTCGTCTCCTCAGAGCCGTTCCGTCGAGAAAAAACAAATAGAAATGTGTCGAAATGTGGTAAGGGAACGCGAAGGCGGCCTTAGGAGGAATTGTGACAGGGTTTGATATTTACCTTAGCTTGGGGTAACTTCAAAGAAGAAAAAATAAGGGGACTGTTGTTGGGATGAGAGGTTGGTTGTCGGTCTGCTGTAAGTCTCTGGCTCCCCCTCTCTGCTATAAAAAGATCAGCGCGGGGTTTGTTTAGCCGAGCCAGCTAACAACAAGCCAACTCTATCTTTATCTGGGGTGGGGGAGGTCAGGCTTTCTATCATCATACTTTAACGGAGCCGAGTTTAATTCAGCTCCTCATGAACTCATCAATGCTCGTAAAACACAGTCGTCTTTGTTTGCAAACAAAAAAGCCCCACAACCGATGCTTTGTCGCTAGTCAGAGGGAATTGTAGGTTGACCGGAAATACAAATACTAACAACGTGATTATTATTTTCCCGCAGACAGTTGACGATTTCCAGGCTTTCTCCATCAGGTGCGAAAAACAAAGACTGAATTCTTATTTTCTAGTTTGACATCCCCAATCATCATATATCATGTAATAGTGTTCACAATATATTAATGCATGCTTTATACATACGCATGCATGCATATATATTAATGTATAATCCTCTTCTTTCATTTTTTCATATATATTACATTAATATGCATCGTACTCTATGCATGTATATACACACACTGTGTTTATGAAGTATGATGAGTATTAATTATAAAGTGTATTGTGAATAACGCTATTACATTATATGTATTGATGTGCATATGTATATATTTATTAATACATACGTGAAAAAGAGAATATTAATATAATGTATATTATATTATTAATATACAACAATCTTTAATTGGGAATCCTTGATCAGTGGATATTACCTTAAAAATAATGAATATAATATAATATGGGGTCCCCTCAAATATGCTTTTGGATATTAAAGAAACTTCAGTGTTCTTGTAGGAACTTCTTGTAGGTTATAACTTGACCTAGAGCCCTGTCCTTTGAGCCTTTCTCTAGTTTCATTTCTCACCACTGGATGGCGACTTAGTATAACGATTACACACCTGTAGTTTATTAACGACTTTCTTTGAATTTATTTGTCTTCTTTAAGAGAAATAATTCTGTGTAGCTATATTAAATATATGAGCTATAACACTGTAGCTTCCATTACTATTAACTGTCATATATATATCTTTACTTGACCCTCTAACTCTAGCACTCTCAATTCTAATTTAATTTTATCTGTCTTTTTATTTAAAAAAAACAAAAATAATAATAATAATTATCTGTACTAGGCTAACCAAGACTTGCACGTTGTTGCTCTTTTGTTGGTTTTGATTGCTTCTTATGTCCTCATTTGTAAGTCGCTTTGGATAAAAGCGTCTGCTAAATGACTAAATAAAATAAAATAAATATATTCCAGTGCTATTCAAGTCCAAACTAAAAACCTGTGCAAGTCTAGCCTTTTTTTCTGGAAAAAAATGTGTATAAAAGCATCAGCAAAACGTATACATGAAAATTAGGTTTAAAAATTGACAATTGTTGTTTTTATTTATACGCTTTCTTTATGTCTATGTAAAGCAGTTTATATACAAAATGTCTATATGAATCAACTTTTCTTGAAATTTTGTTATAGCACAGTAGGCTATGTAGTGACATTCATATTGTTTTTAGTTTGGAATATATGTCAAAGCAAAATGTTTGCTCATTAGCTGTATGTTGATATAACACTAAGAGATTTTTAATGTGTTCGGAATATATTATACTCTCACTCACTACTGGAACAGCTTAAGAAGAACATGATAACATTGTGTCAACAAGGTCTTGACATGAACAGAGATTAGATCATACATTCTTTCTAGGGCAGTAACACCATGTACTTGATAAATACAGTAGCATAATGAGGGATTGAGAAATGTCAAGGATGACCCATTCAAAGGCTGATAAGGACTGTAATTCTGCAGAACTGGGTGGTGCTACATTAAAGATATAACTTTTAACTCCTATATTATCACTGCAAAGTGAAATTGAGTTTTTTTTTATTATTAAGGAATAGTAAAAAAATAGCTAATAATGTGCCATCCAAGATATAGATGAGTTTATTCTTTATGAGAACCGATTTGGAGAAATGTAGCATTACATCACTTGCTCACCAATGTGAATGGGTGCCGTCAGAATGAAAGTCAAAACAGCTGATAAAAACATCACAATAATCCACAAGTAACCCACACCACTCCAGTCCATCAATTAACATCTTGTGAAATGTGTAATGTTGAATGTTTTTAAGAAACAAATCGATCATTACGACATTTTTAACTTCAAACTGTTGCTTTAGGCTAAAATACGAGTCCTCTGTTTATTGCTTCTTCTAGCGTAAAAGTCATCTTGTCTGAATCAGGAGAGAAATATGCACAGATCCAGCACCATTTACAAGTGAACACAGTCCAGAACTGATCTTAAACAAATATGTAGGTGGATTTTGATGTGAGAGGACAACAGGAGATGGACGTTTTCAAGTGTTTTGATGGATTTTGGCTTGAAGTTATGTTTAAGGTTAAAATATATTAATGATGGATTTGTTTATTATAAACACAAAGCTTTTCAATTCACAAGACGTTATTTGATGGACTGGAGTGGTGTGGATTATTGTGTTTTTATCAGCTGTTTGGACTCTCATTCTGACGGCACCCATTCACTGAGGATGCAAAACAGGTACAAAATAGAAGGTTCCTGAACAGTCCGGGCCAAAATGCTCTTTTTTTATTTATTGATTTCTTTATTTTGTTCAAGCCAACAGTCATCTATAAAAGTCTTGAAATAAGATGATTACATCAGTTGAATGTACAGTTTTTCAAAAACAACTCATGCACGGTCTGACTTCACAGATTCCAGCTTATTTTCACTGATAAAGGCAGCTGTAGTTGTGTAGCATGGAAACATCACAATATACTGTTGTTTCTGGACTCACAGCCTCACTTTCCAACTTAAGCTGCCAAAACTTCCCATGTGTTTCATAACAACCAGTTTGAAAATGCTTCTTTTTAACTCTTTCTGAAATCTGAAATCATTTCGCTTATTTAAAATCTTTTTTTTTCTTCCCCCAGCCCAAGTAGAAGCATCATTGTGAACATATGTGACCCTGGACCACAAAACCAGTCTTAAGTGTCAATTTCTCAAAACTGAGATTTATACATCATCTGAAAGCTGAATAAATAAGCTTCCAGTTGATGTATGGTTTGTTAGGATAGGACAATATTTAGGCGAGATACAATTATTTAAAAATCAAAATATTGAGAAAATCACCTTTAAAATTGTCCAAATGAAGTTCTTAGCAATGCATATTACTAATCACAAATGAAGTTTTGATATATTTACGGTAAGAAATTTACAAAATATCTTCATGGAACATGATCTTTTCTTAATATCCTAATGATTTTCGGCATAAAAGAAAAATCTATAATTTTGACCCATACAATGTATTTCTGGCTATTGCTACAAATATACCCCAGCGACTTAAGACTGGTTTTGTGCTCCAGGGTCACATATGATTTCCATAATGACATTTATGGTTTTTCTCTTGAATTAGCGAAAACAAACCTGTATCTAGAAAGTTAATAAAAATATGTCTAATGTAATCAAATCCATTTACTCTACAATAAAACAGTTCAAAGAGTACCACACATGTCCATCTCTGCTTGAACTTCAACACATTTGGATGTCTTTGACAGGCATATAAAAAGGCTTGAGATGAATATCAGTCTAGCGTCTGACTAAGTCACTAGTGTTTGTACAAAAACTCCAGTTTTTCCTCAGGAAACAGGCAGTTACATTTTGGTCTCACTGTCAGGGATCTTGGCGTTCACGCACTCGCTCTCCTGAGAGATGAGCTGGTATGACTTCTTGGTCTCGTTCTCCTCCACTACAGAGTTTCCGATCTCGGCGTCGATAGCGCATAGCTCGTGACGTGACAGGTGCTCCACAATGCCAGCACCAATGGAGTCGCCCAAAACATTCGTGGTGGTGCGCAGCCGATCTCTGAAACAGTAGATGAAAACAAACAGATTTATTTTCATGGTGGAAATATTCTGTGCTTGGTCCAAGCACACCACAAATTCTTATCAAAGTCATCTCCTCATCAATGGGGATTTATTTCTCTGGTTTACACATCTGGATGTCACATGAGCCTTTGCTGTGCTCTGAGGGCCTCATGTAGCTTCCGCTTCAGAAAAACAGTTCCTCCATCTTGTGTGAAGTTTTTGCTAACCCATCTTTCCTAGCATGAATGTTCCTCAGAGTCTGAGTCCTCCTCTAGGCCTCACAATGCCTCTTCTGTTCTGTATGCTGCTTTAACCAGCACGTAATCTGACGACAAGCTCCCTGACTGAACTTGAATTCAACGACTGCTGTTTTGCTCTGAATGCGGTGGGAGTAAAGGACACAAGAACATGCTATTGGATATGGGTGTATTGTGCAGTGGGTCCTAAACTCATTGGAAGCAGATGTATGGCCATATACAATTGGATTATGGGTTATGGAATGTTAAAGATAGAATATCTTGCTGCACAGCCCTGAAGTTCTGCCTGGGTCTGTGTGAAGGAATATTACATCAAAGCACCTTCAGAACAGTTGAAATTCTCCTGTTCAGGGTTCCCCCACAGCTTTTGATCAATGAATTTCCATGACTTGTTCATTTTTTTTTTTTATATATAGAGGTTAGATAGTGGTTACAGTCACAAAGAGCCATTTCTAGCCGATAAAGCCATTAAACTTAAAACACACAAAAAAATATTATTATTAATGTAATTTAATATTTCATTATAAACAATAAAATATTCACTTTATTAATTATTTTAAATTGTATTCATTTTTATTCATTTCAATTATTTGTATTAAATAAAATATTTATATTTTAATAAAACTTTCTATTACTTTTAATTTTAAAATTACTAAGTAATTTCTACAAGGCCTAGAAATTGTTATAAACTGAACAAAACCTCACAGTGGGAACCATGTCTGTTTATTAAAGCTGATGAGTGTAGTTCTTCCAATACTTTCTCCTATCCCAGTGTAATATCCAAGTACACATTGGTTACCCTGAAAAGTCATATGTGTGATGTGTCACACACCAAAAAACTTTAAACGTTTGTAATACACAAAAAATAGTACTCACAGGAACCAATCAACTGCGATAATTAGAGTGATGTCATCGGTGGGCAGTCCTACAGAGGTCAGCACTATCACCATGGTAACCAGGCCAGCCTGAGGGATTCCAGCTGCACCAATGCTGGCTGCTGTTGCTGTGATGCTTTAAAATGATACAAAGCATGCATTCAAAAATCATTTTTCATCAGATAAATACTAAAATGGTGTGAGAAATCAACTACATTTAAGGCAAGACCCTACAGGCAAAACCATTGTTTTTTTATGCACTGGGATTCTACTTTTGCAAACATGTCTTCTTTCAGACTAGTGGAAAGAAAACAGTTTATTTTATCACATTTTGTCTATTTGCATCTGTATATTCAATTACAATAGTTTTTTAATGGCTGTTTTCTCAAAATTATTTTTTTCAGTCAGAAATCTCTACTTTTACCTACAACAAAATGTCTATTTTTGTCTATATTCTAAAAAGGTTTTTTTAAATATACAATTTTATTCCTCAACAGTGTTTTTTTTTTTTTTAGAATTTTTATGTATTTTTGGATTTATGGAGTGATACAAAAAAGATATCCAAAATCATCCTGAAATATGTGTCAACATGTCAAATATGTCAAAAATAAACTAAATTAAACTAAAATTTTCATCCTGGCTTTATTCAATGTTCATATTTTTGTTCTGGAAATGTATGCAAATTAGTGTATTTTAATTAGACAATGCCTAATTTGCATTTTTTCACATTTCAAAAAACGTGTAGTAGTACAACATTTAATGTCTTAATGTTCTGTGATTAATCAGCTGTGGAAATATGGTGAAATCTGTTAAGTTTTGCCTTAACTGAATAAGCTGTTATGGAAAAAGTTCTTTATTTAACCAAACGGTACCTGATGGTTAGGATCTCTCCAAAGTTCAAATCCATGTCATTGACTTGTGCGATGAAGATGGCAGCCAGAGCCTCATACAGAGCGGTGCCATCCATGTTTATGGTGGCTCCAACAGGCAGCACAAAACGGGTTACACGTTTATCCACATGGTTATTCTCCTCTAGACACTTAAAGGTGATGGGCAGTGTGGCAGAGCTACGGAGAGACAAATTCATCATTCACTGATCATCATTATGTTCCAAACTCAAAAATGTAGATGAAAGGAAAATGTTGACGCAACTTTTTCAGTGGCGAGTCACAATGGGATGTCTAGTTCCAACAAATACCTTAAAAATAATCCATATTGAGAACATATACAAACACTAAAGTATTAATCATATTCTTTTTTGGGTAAACTAACCTTTTTAAACATGTTCTGAGACTCATTCTAGCGCTATAGCAAAATAACCCTTAGGAAAACTAACAATAACCATGGGTTTTTTGGTTTTATTTGTAGTAAAACCTTGGTTTATTTTCGTAACGGAAATCACATTTTACTTGTGTTCTGAATAAGAGTTTACAGTATGTGTTGAATGTGATGAAATAAAAGCACAGAGTACAGGACATAATGACACAAATATCTTTCTACTGAGTCGTCCTCGTTGACCAGCGTAATTCCATTCATGAACAAATTATGCATATTCTCTTATGCAATTCTCTTATTGTGCAATTCTCTACAGTAATTCAAAAACAAAGTACTACAAATGTATTGCCATTTCCAAACGAATTACACATGAGCCGGTGTTGTGCTGAATTCTGACCCCCGCCAGATCAAGATGAATTTGTTCTGACACAGTTTAACTCTGAGCTCTTGACATATTTTATTACCATTTTCTAAACTATAGCAAATAAACTGTGATAATGTGAGAAATGTGAGTACATTTTGGTTTGACTGTATATTTAATTAAGACTATGCAGTGCTATTTTATATTTGATTATTCAGTTTCTGTACCTGAACACCTACAAACTTGAAAAAAACATTGTGTAAATAGCACAAATAAATAAATAGAACAAACATACAAATTAAACAATTTCAAACAGGGCCCCACTGGTACAACCTGCACCGGGGCCCCGCAAACCCCAGCTACGGCCCTGCTTTAATTTTAGATTTACATTATAATTACTCTTGCATGACTGGCCATTGAGTTCATAAAATCAAGAGAATCTTATGTGATTAGTTATAATGCAAAATGCTGTAAAAACTCGTAAAAAGAAATATGATGCACTATTTGCAGATCTAAATTTAATGCCGCAATAGACACTTTTAATTTCATTTTATTTGCGAGACACGCTCCACATATTTTTATATGTTTAAGTCATAAGTTTACATACACATTATGTATTATATAATATATTAATAGCCTAAAAAAGAAAAGAAAAAAAAACTGTGCAGTCCTATTCTGCCCGCTGTTCTAAAGAAAAATCTTAATATGTTGCCTTGAGCATCAGTGAATGTTTGCAGTTTTTGATCATGACAACTCACAGTATCAAGAATCAGTTTTAAGAATTAAGCATGTAATCTTTTGAACTCGATTTTTTTGTGGAATTTCAGTTATTATTTAGTCGTGTGGCCTGTATATAAAAATCTATTATATAAAAATAGCTTATTTTAAAATAGCCCCCCCAACCACTGTAAAATAATGCTGCCCCACCAAATTTTCGAAATGCCCCCCCAGTCACACAATCCTAGAACCGGGCCTGGGTGTGGGGGAGGGGTTAGGATTAGGCAATCAGGTAGCGATTTCAACTAAAGGGGGTAATAATTTGTCGAAAATGGGCACAACACCGGTACCATGAACTAGGGGTGTGCGATATGACGATTTTTGATCGTGGACGATAAAAATGTCTCCACGATCTGCTTTTTAAGAAATATCGTAGTATCGCGCTACAGCACACATTGTCAAGTACAGTTCTGGCGCCTCCGTCTCTATATACTGTACAACACGACATACAGCAGTAGAGTTACTCTGACAGGACACTGCACTTATTCGCGATCGCAAAAGTACATTATTTGCATACAAGCCTTGCTGGTTAAATGTTTAATTCACGCGCTGGTCTGACGTGCGCATGTTCTGAGCGGATTCACCTGAAGCACGCGCACTAAAACGCCTGTCTAACAGCGCCTGATTACTCAACTAAGTTATATTTTGCGCTAATACTGTCAAAACACACAAGGTTTACATACAGACTGAGTTGGTTATCTCTAAAATGAAAGTAAATAGTTAAGAGAGAGAGAAACGGATGCGTGCCTGTATATTAGATGCGTGCAGCTCTTAAAGGAACAGGACACTAAACGTGCTGTCGACTGTCATTAAAGGGATAGTTCACCCTAAAATTTAATTTCTGTCATTATTTACTCAGTGGAAAACCAAACAGTTGCTGATCCACATTGACTTTGATAGTAGGAAAGAAAAATCCTATGGAAGTCACTGAGGACCAGCAACTGTTTGGTTTTCCACCTTCTTCAAAATAGCATTTATAAATGTTCAGCACAAGAAAGAAACTCATTCCGGTTTAAAACAACTTTTGAGTAAATGATGATATAAAAATACAACATTATGACAGAATTGACAGACAGATGACAGAATATTAATTTGTGGGGGAACTATTCATTTAACGTTAACAAAACAACAAAACGCAAAAGAGAAAAATCACTCACTATTCTTGACTGAAAAACTTTAATACAGTTGCTTTAGGAATCAGTCTATCTAGTGTTTTATTTTTATATTTGTTCATTCAATTTCATTGAATGCTCTGCTAAATACACCTATTGTACCTGGAAATAAAGCACTGTTTGTTTTATTTGTATATTATGTGTATTTGTAATGTGTATCTTTGTTCTTATTTTTTAATAAGAAAAATAAAATAATGACAAAGATTTTTTATCTTCGCCCACTTTGGCCTAAATATCTGCCATGCATCTTTGTCTTTCTAGTTTGGCTGTAATGCTCAGACAACTTGTAAAACCAAAATAGTAAAACTAACAAAGAATCGTGATAAAAATCGTGAATCGTGATATTTCTATAAAAAATCGTGATATGATATTTTTCCCATATCGCCCACCCCTACCATGAACACCTGTTCAACGTAATGAATAGCTCAAAAAAACAAGTCTCTGGTATGAATCTGTTTAATGACTCATTTACTGAATTAAATCGTTCAGAGAGGCTACTGAATCAACATATTATTTTAAGTGATATCCGTAACAAGTTAGCATTATTTTCAGTGAAATCCGTATCGAAATTATGCAAGCTGGTTAGTAAATTAAATATACAATTTTATAAAAATGTATATATGTATTGAAAATGATTTAAATTTAAAAGCTCACCTGGAGGAGGTACCGAGTGCAGTGACAAGGGCTTGCAGAAGTCCAGCGATGAACACAAATGGATTTTTACGCGTCACAAGGAAGTAAAGCAAAGGCAGTACGATGACTGCATGTATCAGTAGGCCGATGATGACTGTGATGGTGTACATGCCCAATTGGCCTCCCATTTCTGATATATCATCCATCTCAACTATCTTTCCCGCAATCAGGAACATTATGCCGAGAGGAGCGTACCTGAGGTGGGAAAACAAATTAGATAGTTATTACCGCTTCGGGAAAAAATAGTGGAAAACCTACTTAATTAAGGCAAAGAGAATGTTCTAAGTTGTCTAATAAAGTGTTTTTCTATAGTCATGTTTTTTCTCGCGGTGCTTCAGACTGCGACTAAAATGTTCACAAATGCTTTATCTATTTATTATCTAACAACATGATATCTGAAAGTCGAGGAGGCGTTTGCATGCGTCAATATTGGCTTTCGCCAGTTCACACAAAGTTTAAAGCTATAACTTAAAAGTGTTGTGGTCCATACTAAATTAGGCCTATTGAGCTATTAAAGGGATCGTTCACCCAAAAATGAAAATTCTGCCATCATTTACTCACCCTCATGTCGTTCCAATCCTGCAGGAGTTTCTTTCTTGAAGATGTTGAACATAAAAGGAGATATTTGAAGAATGCTGGTAATCAAACAGTTTCCATACAATGGAAGTCAATGGCTACCTGCAACTGTTTGGTTCTTTAAAATTTTTCAAAATATCTTCCTTTGTTCAACATAAGAAAGAAACTCATACAGGTTTGGAACGACATGAGGGTGAGTAAATGATGACAAAATTTTCATAAAATTAAAATATTCCTTTAAGAATTCAAATGCTGACCTATACATTGCCATATATAGGCCTATTAAATGTTGCCATTTAAATTGTAAGTCAGTGCTAACAATTTATTTAGACACTTTTTTAACTGACAAACGAATAAAAATATAGACTTATCTATTAGCGTCTTAGCAGAGCAATTAATTATTCCATTATTTATTATATGAGGGACAATTTTGAACTCTTTCCTCTAATTTCATTATGTTTTAATTGCTAATGTTCCAGTAAGTCTGCTTGAAATTAAAATTGCAAAAACAATCTTGCAGGTCATGGTTTTCATAAATTAGAAAAAACACTGTTTGTGAAAACCAAGTACATAATGTGCTCAAAGCTGAAAACTTTCCCACCCTAAATCACTCACCACATGATAATGGCAACAAGCCTCATGATGGCCTCATTTAGACAGTCAAAGAAATCCCGTAGTGGTTGACCCTGCTCCTTCATGTTCCCAATGATGAAGCCAAAGCACATGGAGAAGACCACGAGTCCGAGCGCGTTGATTCCATTAACCGTTCCCAGCACTGGTATCACCTCTTCACGTTTGAGTTCCTGCGACCCGTTATTCAAACTGAACAACGTCTCGTTCACCAAAACCTTAACTGTGACCACTCGCTTGGCATATTGCGTTTTAAACTGATGAAGGTAGAAAGAATAGAAACAGTTACTTGGTTGTGTTTACCATCTTATAGGATACTAGATTTTTAGTGGTTAAAAACATTACCTGTTGAGTACAAGCTTGCACTAAATTAGGAGGAAACATGTTTCTAGTAAAAATAAAAAAGAATACATTGTTAGAAAAAAAAACATAATAAAATTGTAAATTAAAAATGTACTTCACCTTACCTGATGAGATCGAGGAAGGCATCTGCTGGACTGACTTGTTCTATCTTCTCTTGTTTGGTGAATTCGTCTTTAGAGCCTCTTCCCGGGTGGATGATGAGCACCATGACGATCCCGATGAACACAGCGATAATAGTGGTGGTGGTGTAGTAAACTACGGCTCTCACACCCATCTTCCCTGAAGCTCGACTGTCCAGAGCAGCCATACCTGCACACAGGTGACTGCAATATTAGTTTGTTTCATATGATTCTGTGGATGCATGTACATATAGTAGGGGTGTAACGGTACACGTATTCGTACCGCATGTGCACCGAACGAATACAGTATTTTTTTTTCAGGAAATTCAAAAAATAATGGGTTTTGACAGTCTTTGATGTGGCATTACAGATCGCTGTATAAACGCCTTGGAGAGCCGCTTCTAGGGAGGTTCAGAAACGTGCTGGTATAAACACAACACAAGCATTGACTCGAGCGGCTTCGATCAGCTCCGGTTCCCGTGTCTGAGCCGTGACTTGTGCAGAGTGGAGCGCGAGTGAACGCGATCATTCCTTCCTCTGTACTACTAGTTTTAATGCGAATAAACATGACTGAACATCCCATGCCTCATGTAATCGCTCTATCAGTGTTTCAACCGCTGTAAGACATCAACAAAACAGCAAGGAAATAAACGGAGTATCTATTTACACTAAGTGCAAAATAGCCCGCCTTGTTGGCAGACGCTATTTACACTAACTCCGCCCACCAAAGTCTGATTGGGACAGTCAACAATAAAAAAAGATGTAACATCAGTTTCAGTGGCGTAGGTGGATAAGCGCGCGCTTTTTGAATTCGAGCCCGTCTTTTTCACAACTTTTTTTTCCTCCCGTTTCAAATCTCATATCGCATCGAAAAGGCATTTATTTTCAAAGGAAATAATCAAAAAGTTGAAAATAATGTATCGGGTAGGGTTAGGGTAGGTGTAGGTTATTGTCCCAATAAGCATATCCATTTAATAATTTGAATTAAAATTAGAATTTACACTCAGTACGTTATTATTGCATATTGTTTTATAATGTACTACAATACTGAGGTGCAGATAATTGCCACTATTTGCGATAAGTAGTATAAATAGCAGAAAATCTTGCTATTTTAACAGTGTAAATAGAATCTACAACTATTTGCACTTAGTGTCAATAGCATATCGTTAAAAAGTACTGCTATTTTCACTTGGTGTAAACAGCATCTATCGCTAAGAAAATATGCTATTTGCACTGCCACTGCCGGAAATAAAATGTTACGTAGCATTTCATTTACCTCAGCAAGTCATAAGTGTCCACAGCTCGTTAGTTCACTATAAAGAAATTAAGTCTAGAGAGAAGTATTTCACGAAATATTACAGCATTGTAACCTTATAATGTAAAAGGGCTCCCTATAGTTTTAAGCATATGCTGAGGTAGATTTTTATCACTAAGAAAATTTAAACTACAACTGAATGTATTTAAAGAAAGAGCAACTTGTTCAGTAAACCACTGTTTATTAGAAAAAAAAGTTTAGTTTTTCCCCCTGCTGTACCAAAATCATACCGAACCCTGACGTTAAAACCAAGGTATGTACCGAACGGTCATATTTGTGTACCGCTACACCCCTAGCAACAGCATACTGGATATACAACCGCATATACATACAATGACAGTCAAAAGGTTGGAAACACCTACTCATTCTACACTAGAATTCAAACATTTAGGGTTGGTCAGATTTTTTGGTCACACTTTAGTTTAAGGTCCAGTTATCACCATTAACTCAGTAAACTTCTAATTTGCTGCTTATTAATAGTTAGTGAGGTAGTTGTTAAGTTTAGGTATGAGGTTAAGGGATCTAAAATATGGTCATGCGGAATAAGGCATTAATATGTGCTTTTTACATACTAATAAACAGCCAATATGCCAGTAATATGAATGATAAGAAGCTACTAGTTCATAGTGAGGTCCTTAAAATCAAGTGTTACAGTTTTTTGTTGTTGTTGTTGTTTAATGCTCACAAAGGCTTCATTTATTTGTTAAAAACTCCAGTAAAAAATATTATTACAATTTAAAATGTTTTTTTTGTTGTAATATATTTTAAAATGTAATTTATTCCTGTGATCAAAGCTGAATTTTCAGCATCATTACCAAAGTATTCAGTGTCACCTGATCTTTCAGAAATAATAATTATTTGCTACTCATGATACATTATTATTATCAATATTGAAAACAGTTGTGATGCTTCATATTTTTATGGAAAAACGTTGATATGAGTATATTTTGATTAATTTAAAGGTAAAAAACAGCACTTATTTGAAATAGAAATCTTACACATTTGATCAATTCATGCATCGTTGTTGAATAAAAGTATTAATTTCTTTAAAAAAAATGAAATAAAATCTTACTCACCCCAAACCTTTGAATGGTAAAATATATTATGACTATTTTAGACTTATTTGGATATTATTTAAGTCATAAAAACTATGAAATAACACAAATGGCAGGAATTATCTTTTGACAAAATGTGAAACTCTCTTATTTGAGCTTCTTTGTCTAGATTTTGCCAGTTTTTGGGCTGATTTGTCTTCACACTTAAGTCTATAGTTATTGAATAAACATTTTTAAGGACATAACAATTTATATTTGTCTACAAAACACGCTTTCAGACTAAACCTAAAATCAGTCAAATTCAGTGTGAAATCCAGAAAGAAAGAAAGTCTCTACATTGATGATCAACAACAATAGCTTTTATAGGAGTCAGACAGTATATTTCCTGAAGGTCACTGACCACGACTGCCATTCAGCATTTCTCTCTATAGGACAGAAACAGCCATTGTATTGAACTAAGTATGCCTTCCATTATTGTGTATGGGGTATGTGTGTGTGTGTGTGCATGTCTGATCCTAAGTAGTGATCTCACTGCCCCCAACCCCATAAAACCCCTCAGCTTTACACCCCACAGTGGCCTGGGAACCTTCTGCACAGGGCATGTTCTCGTCCTGCTGCTCTCATTAGTTCTCGTCTCTATGGTAACAATGACTTCCCCACCAGAGTCTTATAAAGTCTTATTCTCCTATACCGCAGAGTAATTACCTCACACACACACACACAGTCTTCAAAGACGAATTGTGTGTGACCCTCACAAAGAACCTCATCTAATGAGAGCTCAATCTCAAGCTCAATCAGCAAACGGCCAGAATTTGCTGAAAAACTAAGTCTGTCTGTTCCATCAAGTAGCTGTTTAATCAAGAACTAAAATAGTGAACTGCAGCAGGTGATTTGAATAATTCCTCAAATTTTGAGAAAAGTATTGGAACTACTTTTTAAGAAACTGGGCTTATGATTTTTAGACAGTGGGTGGAAAAATAGATTCAAACCACATCTAGAGATCAGAATATCACAGATTTTGACTTTTTGGTCTGACTCATAAACAACCTGTATATAATATTTGATGAATAAAAAGTTAAAAAGAACTGCTTTTATTCATAACAGAAATGTTGTGTAACAATATAACAAAACTGTTTGGGGACAGTATTTTTTTTTTTAAAGAAATTAATTATTTTATTGAGCAAGAATATGTCAAACTGATAAAAAAAAGTGCTAGTAAAGTCTTGTATTGTTACAAAAGATTCCTATTTTGAATAAATGCTGTTCTATTTGACTTTTTATTCATCAAAAAATTCTGAAAAAAAGTATCACAGTTTCCAAAAAAATATTAAGCAGCACAACTGTATCATTCATTGATAATAAATCAGCATATTAGAATGATTTCAGACGGATCATGTGACACAGAAGACTGGAGTAATGATGCTGAAAATTCAGCTTTGCCACCACAACAATCAATTATATTTTAAAGTCCATTAAAATAGAAACACATTATTTTTAAATGGTAGTAATATTTCAAAATATTCCTGTTTATTTTACTGTATTTTGATCAAATAAAAGCAGCCTTGATGAACAAGTTGGTCCTTGTTTTGGCTTTTACAGATTTTCCAAATAATTCAACATTATTCCAAAGAAAAACTAATATTTGTTTTAATCATCTTTCATCAAAATGTAATAATTTGCTCAACCTCTTCCCTTTTCTGAGGAAATCTTGAATATCTTTTACTTTTTAACCCCTTCGCTCCAGCCATCTAACTCCATTCTGCTATGTAACAGCCACATTTCACAATCCAATCAATTTTTGCTAGATAAAATCAAGTCCTGCAATAGTTTTTTCTCATGTTAGTAAAATGACTCTTGATGAATGCTGTTTCATGTGGGCTCTATAGCATAAAAGCAGCTGTTTAACTTTCAAAGATGGACAAAAGCATTATCTTTTTTATTCTATATAAGCTGTGTTTGTACCACATGGCATCCATCAATCTGCCTGGAAACGGTTTGCGGCTTTATTTAGAAAGCAGTAAATGCTATTTATATACAGAGAATGTGTGTGTGTGAGAGAGAGAGATGACTGAAAGGAGCTTTTGTTCATTTCTCTGTATGGTCACTTTGACCTTTGACCTCTTGTCTGTTTGTAAAGTGACCATCAAAGCTCTGACCTCACACACGCTCTCACCTACTGTATGTTGACCTTCCCCAAGATTTATTTTTAAACAAAACAGGCCTAGAAGCTGAACTAGCCTTGTTGAAGTTCTCAAATCTAACTGAATTCTTCTTAAAACTATTATATTCTTAAGCGTATTTGGTTTTGCAAATATATTTACAGCTGAAAAAACAGAATTGCTTCAGCAGCACGAGTGACATAACAATATCTGCTGTCCCATTTGAGCCTGACCAAATCAGATTGGGCCCCGTCCCCTTCCCCTCCATCATGTGTTTGTCTCAGACTCATAGTGCCTGGTGGCGCCGCAGCAGCCAGTACCTGTGATTAAACTGGACACCAGCAGGGGGAGCACCAGCATCTGCAGCATTCTCATCAGCAGCTCTCCAGGAAAGGAGAAGTACTTCACCTCTCGATAGGACATTTTATACGGCCGCAGTCCGAATCCCAGAATTATACCTGTGAGAGAAACACACATGCACCTTTAAAGGAACACTCCACTTTTTTGGGAAATAGGCTCTAACTTCCCTAAAGTTAAACAGTTGAGTTTTACCGTTTTTTGAATCCATTCAGCCGATATCCGGGTCCGGTGGGAGCACGTTTAGCTTAGCTTAGCATAGATCATTGTATCAGATTAGACCATTAGCATTTGGTCATCAAAAATGACCAAAGACTTTCGATAATTTGAAGCTTGACTCTTCTGTAGTTACATCGTGTACTAAGACCGACGGATAATGAAAAGTTGTGATTTTCTAGGCCGATATGGCTAGGAATTATACTCTCATTCCGGCGTAATAATCAAGGAAATTTGCTGCCGTATCGTGGGTGCAGCAAGCGCAATGATATTACGCAGCGCCTGAAAGTAGTCCCCAGCTAGGTAACTAGTTATGATATAGCTGATATAATATATGATATAGGGACTACTTTCAGGCGCTGCGTAATATCATTGCGCCTGCTGCTCCCATGGTACGGCAGCAAAGTTTATTATTGAAACTCTTTGGTAATTTTTGAGCGAGATACTAATGGTCTAATCCGATTCAATGATCTATGCTAAGCTAAGCTAAAAGTGCTACCGCCAGACATGGAGATCGGCTGAATGGAATCAAAAACTGAGTTTTCCTTTAATTGATCTGTAAAAAAAGCATTTAGCTTTTTTTTTTTTTTTTTTTTTTTTTTTTTTTTTTTAAGCTGGAGTGTTTAGGTTGTTATGTAACATGTTTTTTTATATTCTGAAACAGAAGAAGAAAAAAATGAATGTCATGATTGTGAAATAGTTTAAGTGTGTCAGTGCTAAAGTCAGAGCACAATACCGTCTTTGTCAAAACAAACCTGCTGTAAAGAAAAGCTAATGGAATTTCTATCACAGTTTGGAACTAATCATAATGGGATCCAAAGAGAAACAGTATATTGTTATGTATTTAAAAAACAAAATTTCCAGATCATCATATTAGTTCCAAAGTAACATAAAAATTTAATTTAAATGTTCAGTATTGCTTTACAATTTTTTTAAGCCTAAGGTTCAGTGTTTTATGATATCCAATGCAAAAAATAAAGTCTAATATATAAGTTATATATATATATATATATATATATATATATATATATATATATATAATGTTGAATATGATGATGGCATAACAAAATACTTGCTAAATAATGCTGTATGACATTAAATATGTTAACATTAATGTATGAAATGTAAATTAGGCAGATTAATCTGCCATTATTTGGCCATTTTGAAATTCACAATTTTATAATTTAACACACACACACTAATATATTAAGGTTATTTTATGTAATGTTAAATGTATAAAACTGTGAATTCTAATTAAATATTTTGTTTTGTTTTATATTAAATTTGTTTATTCATTAATATTACATTTTAACCCATTTTATATAACATGTTTAGCTTTATATTTAATTGCATTTTATTATTGATTTTATTCAATTATAATTTTATTCAATTTTTACTTTTATGCCATTTTTACTTTCATATATATTTGCATTTTGATTCAATTCCAATATTATGTAAATCTACATTTGTGTGTGTTTTTCTCTTTCAGAGTAGTAGGCCAGACAGTCATCTCACCAATGATGACGGCAGCGACTGTGAAGATGACGAAGGCATTCCGCCTGAAGAAGCCTCTGACGTCATCAGTGGTGATGTTCTGTACGGTGTTGCGCGCCCGCTGTGAGCGCTCTGTGAAGCCGTCCCGCAGCTGCTGCACTCTGCTGCGCTGCAGACGCGTCTCTCCGTTACTCTGAGTCATGCCTGATGGGGGCGCCACACCGGACACACCAGACTCCGCTCAACGATTAACGGGAAACTCCAATAACTGCAGAGAACAACATACAGGTCTAATGCAATATTCAGTCATAATAATATTAGAGGTAACTCAATTTTTACATTTTCTTACGAAATTGTGAGTGCACCGGAAATTAAAGTGGTGTAGGATTTACATTGAAATAATTGTCATTCAGAAATTTCACCAAAAAATCTCAAAGATCCAGCTGTAATGTTGAATGAAACGTGAAATTTAAGAAGGTTTTACAAAAAATTTACACCACAGTGCTAGTACGTTTTGAGGAGCTGAAATTGTGTTTGCATCACTGCACTGTAAAAAAATATTTTCTTATACTTATCCTAAAATAAGGATTATTGAAGTATGTTTAAAAAATACTATTTCACACTTTCTAATTCAATAATTATTTGTGTCACTTGCAGGTTCTCTGTATTTATTTTGTGAATTTTACTAGCAATTTCTGTGTGAAAATTGCTTTTACACCCTTTTTTGTTTTTTTCTTACGGTAGGTGTCTGCAAATCAACAATTGGATTGGTCTCTGTCATGTACTAGCTTGTTTTATCATCCGCAAAGTGGAAATCCTGAATCACATCTTCAAGATATGTAATAGCACACTTCTCTTTAACAGACCGCAAGATTTAAGGCATCAACGGTGCATGCCGTATTATTACAATCAGTGTTAGTGGTTTGTTCAAATCACTAACCTTAAGTATGAGCAACAATGATAGTGATGCTTGCCTAAAACTAAAACACTTCAAACAAATCTAAACTGTAAAAAAAAGTTTATTTTAAAGTTTTTTTTTTCAGTTTTTCTACTTCAAAATTTCATGTTAATTCAATGTGTTACTTTCCGTTTTCTGTAATTATTTGTGAGATTTACTAGCAATTTCTGAGTGAAAATTGTTTTGACACCATTTTTTTTAAATGTAACCTAAATTCTATTTTTTTCACTCTTAAAATAAAGGTTCCAAAAGGGGTTTCCGCAACAGTTCCATTGAAGAACCATTTTTGATTCGGTTCCCCAAAGAACCTTTGAGTAAAAAGTTCTTAAAAGAACCATTTTTTTTCCAGTGTGAAAAACATTTGATAATCTAAAGAACCTTTTTCCACAATATAGAACCTTTTGTGCGATAGGAAGGTTCTATGAATATTTTTAAGAGTGTAAATAACCTTTTGAGGTTCCATGGATGTTAAAGGTTTCTCTTAGAAACATTGATGCCAATAAAGAACCAATGTATCCAAATTTAGGTTCTCTTAACCAACTCATTTTAATTTGACTAAAAGTCCCACTCAGTCAGGACATTAACTTCTTGTACCATTTGCACACAAACAGTCACACTACAAACATGTGTCCAAATGATTTCATTACAAGTGACATCAGCACAGGTCTCTGAAACCCAGCCAGATACGTCTGCGCTGAAAAAAGTTACAAAGTACTCCTGCTATCTTTCCACGTGTGCTATAGGAACACAGCCATACCAAACATTGCTACTCTCCCTCTCACACACTTGGACTCACATGGTCTGAGAAAACTCCCACATTTAGAACAATAACTGACAGTTACTCACATCAAAATAAGGGAATCGGTCCAACCCTGCCTCTGACGAAGATCCTCAGCGCAGAGAGCCTGGAGAGAAGTGTGTACTTAGAAAGAAATTCGCAGGAGCTCGCAAGGAAGGGACTGCAAGTGTGAAGGGTGTGAGTGAAAAGGACAGAGAAGAACCAATAACAGCGTGGAGGGAAGATGAGAAGGGCGGAGCATGCTGAAAAAGAGAAGCTCTTTCACACAGAGGAAGAACTGCCAGCTCGACTGTGGGAGGGGCTTTGGAAAGAGATGAAGAGTTGGAGGGAAAAGCATGTGTTTGTTTTCACATGCAGTTAGAGCCACATGGTCTGAGACCACTCTGTAAAAACTAATTTCATCACCTCATGTGAGATGCTCTTTGGATCGTTTGCAAGTCATCTAGAACATGTTCATCAAGTCTTGTAACGACTTGTCAGCTCTACTCCAAGTCAATTAAAATAATATTCACAACCCATATCACTTGCATAATCTGACATATTTGGGTGTTCAACAGAAAAACAAATGCAGGAGTGAGGTGATTTTGGAAGCGGGGGTACTTCGAATATCAAAGTTGTGGCGCTTGTTTGATAAAAAGATAAACTTATGAAAAAATAAACCTTTTGTATATAGTTTATGAATAATTGTAGAAGTTTAGCAGTGAAAGTGCTGTGTGAGCAAATGATATATTGTAAAAAAAATTAACTTTTCTTAAAAAGCTTTTTTTAAAATGTAAAATATATTTTTAGCTTTTTAAGAAAAGTTACTTTTTTTTAAAGTTCATTATTTTAATTAATTTAAGTACATGCTATGCTGTAATGAAAAAGCAGTTGCTTATCTGCGCAAATATTAAATATATATAAACATATTTATAAAAGAAAAGTTTTATTTGATTATTTATTCATGTTCATTAACGTGTATTACATAACATTAAATATATTTTACTTTTTTAATTTAAAAAACTTTTTTAGTTTTTTTTTAAATAATGAATTTATTTATTCAACTAATACATGTTTGTTGCTGTAATGACAAAAAAAATTTTTTTCATGTAATACATATTTATTTTTTTAATGCTTTGGTAAGATTGTGCTATACTCTCACGTCAATGAAGCTCATTTGAAATTAACTTAATTAAATCTAATATGATTTAGATGTACAATACAATCCATGTTTTCTGTGAAGTGTTATTGTCTTTCTGAAAACTGTCTTGGTTTTGCGTCATCAGTCCGTTTGTCATATAAAACTTGCAAACGAGCTGAGTGGGATGATATATGACATTGTGTGGTTTGGTTTTTGGCACCAAGAAAGAGTGACTGGAGTGAAATCTGGCTGCTGATCAGATAAGATCCGCAGCTCCGTTTGCACCGGCTCTCTCTTCTTTCCAGGAAGTCAGAGTTTCATCATATGTTCGGTGAAAAGGGAAACTCACAGAGGAACTGTCTATGCTAAGAACAGACACTCAGAGCAGAACGGAGAGCTTAATGTGAGAATTTAAAATAATTACAAACTGTATTTTAATTGATTTGAAAGGAAACACTGGTGCTTTAAGAAATTTGCACAACAAAGAGTGCTGGAATAGTTAAGAGTGTGTGTGTACAGGTTTATATATCCTGGTGGGGACGTAAAACTGAATACACACAGACTCATGGGGACAGAGTCACGGTGGGGACCTAAATTGAGGTCCCCATGGGTACAGAAGCTTATAAATCATACAGAATGGGTTTTTTTGAGAAAGTAAAAATGCACAAAGTTTCATGTAAGGTGTAGGGCGATAGAAAATATGGTTTGTACAGTATAAAAAGCATTACGCCTATGGAGAGTCCCTACAAGGATAGCTGACCAGACTCTGTGTGTGTGTGTATTCTCCTGTGTGTCTATAATCAATGTTACTTTCAACACCTTTTCAGCAGCGTCTGCCACACCTGGAGGGAAACTAGATTGGGTAACTCTGAACACGGTCTGCTAAAAGCCCTAAAGGGGCTCATTACAAGAGATTGGGCAACCCCGAGTGATATTATAGTTATTTCACCTGATGATTGTGATGGTGGTATCAGGTAACTCTGCAATGCTTACTATAATGGAAATAAAGTTTTAGTCAAATGTAAGCCTGCTAAGTGTAATTTTCTAATTTTCTGATGTTAAAATACTTTTTCCTATCCCGGATTAATATGCAAAGACAATTGGGTTGACAAGTGGGTTGTTGGTTAATTTCACTAAAAAAGTTTTTTTTTTTTTTTTACACACTTCAGCTTAAAAATGTGGGGGTTGAAAATTAAATGAATTCTTCCGTTTTGGCATCTATAATTCTTAACCTTTGACATATTTCATTAGATTCTATTCAAGTCATGTGCTTCTCTATATGAACAAACATTAAATATATTTTATATAAAAATATAAGTTGTTTATTAAAAAGTTTCCATTCTCATTCATTCATTCGTCCATCAGTGTATTACATGTTTACTAATCTGTATGAGCAAACATTAAATAAATAAATAGATTTAAAAAAATTATTATGTATTTATTATTACTATTATTTACATTTATTTCATTTAAATGCATTAAATAAAAGATTCCAAAGACATTGATTGAATATGAAGTAAATAACTACAAACTTGAATCAATGATTATCAGTGAAAATCTATAAAGCTGCATAATCTAATACAAAAGCCAAGCAGTTTGTTCTAGTAGTGTTTGCTGTGTTATAATATCTTGTGCATTATTTAGATATTTTTGTACAATAAAGTAACCATAACATATTAACCAGATAACCATAATTGTTCAGATTATTTCAGTTAATTTGTTCAAATAAAGTATCTGACACACAGTAAATGGACATTGTATGTCAAAAAATAAAAACTCAGTTCCATGGTGGTAAAGCTCATTTCTGAGGGTGAATGCGGGGTTAGGAAGTCATTTTGATAGAGTTTGCCATTGTAAAGTGTTTGAGGGACCCATACAAGCACACAGCGGGTCAGGGGCATTTTGGGAAATGACAAAAGAGGGACGTCTGAATTAGGAGCTGAGTAACTTAGATTTGGAGTTTCCATGGAAACACTGGTTAGGAATGACTGGCAAGACTGGGAAACATCTGTTTGCTTTCTGCTCAGCTTTTGATACTGAATGCAGAATAAAAGAACCAGTTATTAGGAGTTTCATGGCAGAATTTTCTTACTCGTTTTAACAGCATGAGTCAGCAGATGACACATTTGTTTTATAGATGTTAGGTGAATCAATAAAGTGAAGTTAAACTAAGGCAAGAGCTTCAGTTAAGTCAGATAACAGTCTCATGAACCACCACAATAAAATAACAACAACAACAACAACAAAAGTTTCTTATCCTTATCAAGGCTGCATTTATTTGACCAAATGTACAGAAAAAAATTTAATTTTGTGAAATATTATTGCAATTTAAAATAACAGTTTTCCACTTTACTACACTTTAAAATATGATTTATTCCTGTGATGCGCAGCTGAATTTTCAGCATCATTACTCCAGTCTTCAGAAATCATTCTAATATGCTGATTTATAATCAATGAACGAAACAGTTGCTGTATAATATTTTTTTTGGGACCTGTGATCATTTTTTCAGGATTATCTGATAAATGTTAAAAAGAACAGTGTTTATTCAAAATAGAAATTTTGTGATACAATATACATCACTGTAAACCCGAACAGTGAAATGAATGAAATGAAATGAGTAACTTTCACTCAAATAATAATGAAAGTTCAAAATGAAATAAGCTCAAAATGTCGGTATAGTAAGGGGAACTTAAAATGATTGTGTTTTTTAGTTCCCAGCATGCTTTGCATCAGACAACAAGGAAAGTAAATGTAGGAATTAAGTGTTATTTTGTGAGTTTAACATAGAGAGACATAAGTTAGAGACTATTACCTAACAAGAATCTCTGATTAATGATTTACTAGTAATAGCGTTCAGTTTAAACTGGTAGTTCACTATTAGCTGATCAATAACTACTAATTAACTAACTACTACTGTATACAGGTTCATAATTGATGTGAATTATGCATAATGTCTAATGAAGATCATGGTAACCCAATAGTAATGACTCAAGTATTACCAAATCCTTCTAAAGGAACTACTCATTACTTGGATCAGTATTCTAAAGTGAAAAGCATTATAACTCCCTATCCCTAATATTGACTGACGTCATTGTGAGCTTTTGACATATATGTAAGGTTCTGGATGGTAATGACTCATGTGTTACTACATCCTTCTGCAAAAACTACTCATTACTTGGATCAGTATTCTCAAGTGAAGATCACAGTAACCCACTAGTAATGATTTAGGTGTTACCAAACCTAGCTAAATGAATTACTAACCAAAACTTTACAAAAATCAGATTATTTGAATGATTTCTGAAGGATCATGTGACACTGAAGACTGTAATAATGGTTGATGAAAATTCAGCACTTCTTCACAGAAATAATTTATACACTGTAAAAAATTTCCAGCTGTAATTATTATTTAGTAACTAAAGTATATTAAAATAGCAAAGTAAAAGAAATTGCAATGATATTTCACAATATTACTGTTTTTTCTGTATTTTTGATCAAATAAATACAACCTTGATGAGCATAAGAAACTACATTAAATCTTACATTTATGTATTTTTAAGGTGAAAACGAAAATGCATCTGATATCTTATCACTCGGGATTATAGCTCAAACAGTGTGGGCTAAACTCTGCACCACAAGTTCAAACTTAGGGTTAGAGATTTGCTCCAACTCCCAGGGAACATTACATCACTTTCGTTCACTGTCTGTCCCCTCCAAGAAGACCTTTAAAACCTGTCTGCCTCTCTGCTGCATTATGGCCATGTATCTCAGACCGGTGAGACAGGGTGGGGGTTTCCCAGGGGACAGGGCTGTATTTGGGGCAGGTGATGCGATCTGTTCTCCTCTCAACCCTCCAGAGAACAGCGACAGTGGGAACGCAGGGAGTTATGGGGCGGCTTTGTGCGGCCGTGGCATTGTGCGCCGGGGTTCCCAGGATCAAACTTCAAACATAACCTCCCCATGCTGCTGCACTGTTGTTATGCTGCACTCGCAGGACAACGAGAGCTAAGTACATTGGCTCTGAATGGAAGGAGGGAGATCAGCTCCATAAAACACTGCTTGTGGACCGGCGCTCACGCTGAAACACCCTGTGAATTAAATAAGCACGGCTGATCCTGAGTCAGAAGCCTCGCATATATGTCGCCGATATGATCTCTTTATGAGTCTGTGATTTGTTCTGCCAGATATCTGCTGCTTATGCATCTGCATGTATTTGTGTTTAAACAAGTACAGTCTGAAAAATTTGGACACCAACTCATTATTATTATGACTATTATCAACATTTCAGAATACTACAGCAATCAAAACAATGAAACACATGGAATTATGGGAATTACATTGTGAACATAAAATTTTACTTATAATTTAGCTTCTTTTTTCAAATGGGATGCTATTTAAACACTCTTGAAGGAGCAACACGTATGATGGTCAATCTTTGGCTGCTTTTTGCAACAAATTATCCATTTCTAATATATATTGTAATATATATTGTACACTATTATTACACATTATTGTTAATTGAAATAAAACTGAAATAAAAAAAAATAAAACTAAACAAAAAAAATCTAAAAACAGATTTTAATCTTAAATCTTAAATAGTAATATATATATAAAAAAAAAATGACAAAAGCACCTGTCACAAATGCAATAAATATTAAACTAAAATTAAAGCTGAAAATATAAAACTAATAGCTAATTCCAGACATTAAAAGAGGGGTGTTGACTGTTTAAGTTCAAACACTAAAATTACTAATTAAAAATAACTAAAAATAAATCTACATAAAGGCTAATTCGAAATGATACAGTATAAAACAAATGGGAAATGTTGCCTGTTTAAGCTGAAACACTTACATTGCTAATTGAAAATGAAAAATAAATAAAAAATAAAGCTAAATAGTCATATTTAAAAGCTAAAAAAAAATGCATAAGCACAACAAAAATAAACTAAAATTCTAAAATTAGAACTAAAACTGAAAATTCTAAATATTAGGCTTCTAAAATGTGAAATGGGAAATGTTGCCTTGACAAATAACATTTTAAATGAAACTTAGCTGTTAATTTACTCACCCTCAGGACATCCAAGATGACTTTTTTCTTGAGCAGAAAAGTAAAGAGGATTTTTAGCTTAAACCTGTGGTCCTTGGTGATTAATAGTCAGCGGCTGCAAGTTTTTGAGAATAAAAAAGGCATATAACACAAAATTAATGTCGAGGCTTTATGAAGCGAAACGATTGGCATGTGCAAGAAACTGAACATTATTAGGCCTACCTGAAACATGAAACGTATACATGTTCAAAGCATAGGCTATAAGATTAACAAACTTCATCTGTCTTCATAGCATAATTTTCTTACTCATTTTAACAGCCTAAACAAAGAGAAACTATAAAAACTTTAATTTCTCCCTTAATTTCAATGACTCGGTCCGCGCATGCGCATATCAGCGGCTCCTCGGTCCGAGTCGGAGCTGACTCCGTTCAGTAATCAGCAAGAACTGGAGCGCTAAATTAGTTCATTCGACAAATATATTTTAGCACATTTCGAGGCGAAAATGAGTTTTGGTTGAGTAACTATCTGTTGTGCTCGAGCCGCGAACAGTTTCAGACGGTCTGATGAACAAAGAACCGATTCAAAAGAACCGAACTATTGAATCATTCGTTAAATGATTCAGAGAAACAGTCAAATTACTAAAAAAAAAAAATTAATTAACTAAAATAAAACTGAAAATATAAAATCTAATTCAAAAATATTATAATAAATGTATAAATATTAGGCTACTAAAATAATAGCTACTATGATTCACAATTTGCATGCACTTTAATTTAGAGCAGCCAGACATTAATAAAGTCTAAATTAGTGCAATAGCTAGTAAAGCTGGGTCTGGCCGGGTTAACAGTGGTTAAGAGTGGTTAATAGCTAGTAAAGATGGGTCTGGCCGGATTAACAGTGGTTAATAGCTAGTAAAGCTGGGTCTGGCCGGGTTAACAGTGGTTAAGAGTGGTTAATAGCTAGTAAAGCTGGGTCTGGCCGGATTAACAGTGGTTAATAGCTAGTAAAGCTGGGTCTGGCCGGGTTAACAGTGGTTATAATCAGACAGAATCAGGATCAGTTTGCAGCAGGTTTTAGGTTTCTCTCTCCAACAAGAGCGCAATAGCGGCTTCCTTCATTTTTAAACGATGCGGTTTGACGTATTTCATGTAATAAGCCAAGATTAACAATAGCAGTTTATAATGGAGAGAATATAAAGGCTCTTGGTGTAACAATAGCACTTTATGGGTCTTCTCAGGCGTCTGATTTCTTTGTCATTCATCAGAGAGAGCCTGAAATCAAGCCGTGGGAAGACAAAACCAACTAAATGGATGAATGGCTTTCAAAGTCATTGTAGAGCTGGAACATGAAACAAATTAATTATAAAATAAAAATAGACATGCATAACAGCGCATGTTAATATGGGACAAAATCAAAACGCTAAAAAGCGCCATCTAGTGGACAAATCAGGCACGCGCGTCCAAACTGTAATGATGAAACATGTACATGATATTAATGCTAAATATCGCCACCTAGTGAACAAATCAGGCAAAGAACACTATGTACCAGCAAAAAACAAACAAACTAGTATCTGATTTTTCTTAAAGAAGGAAGTTATTAATTTATTTTCTAAAGGTTTATGCTTAAATTCTTGAAAATAGTTTTAGGCACACAGGAAAAAAAGGCATTTTTTATGGATTTAAATGGATTATTTGGAATGGCTAGTAAAGGAAAATCACCCAACAAATATCCATCATCCATTTTTATCTATCTATCTATCTATCTATCTATCTATCTATCTATCTATCTATCTATCTATCTATCTATCTATCTATCTATCTATCTATCTATCTATCTATCTATCTATCTATCTATCTATCTATCCCTCTTTTTTCAGAATCAGAATGAGCTTTATTGGCCAGGTATGTTTACACATACGAGGAATTTTTTGTAGTGACAGAAGCTCCACAGTGCAACATGACAGGACACAGATAATAAAAGAATAATATACAAATATACAAATAGGCAATGTACAAAACAGCAAAAACACAATATATAATATAGACAATTATGTATGTACAATTATGATATGTGCAAATTTGAAATGAAAAAAAAGTGTGTTCCACGTTTATTGTCAAGTGTTCATGAGATGAATTGCCTGAGAGAAGAAACTGTTCCTGTGTCTGGTCGTTCTGGTGCTCAGAGCTCTGTAGCGTCGACCAGACGGTAACAGTTCAAAGAGGGAGTGTGCTGGATGTGAGGGGTCCAGAGTGATTTTACCAGCCCTTTTGCTCACTCTGGATGAGTACAGTTCTTGGAGAGTGGGGAGGGTTGTACCAATGATTCGCTCAGCAGTCCCGACTACCCTCCGTAGTCTTTTGAGGTCAGATTTGGTAGCTGAGCTGAACCAGACAGTTATTGAGGTGCAGAGGATGGACTCAATGATGGCGGAGTAGAACTGTTTCAGTAAGTCCTGTGGCAGGTTGAACTTCCTCAGCTGGCGAAGAAAGTACAACCTCTGCTGGGCCTTTTTGACAATGGACTCGATTTGATTGTCCCACTTCAGGTCCTGAGAGATGGTGGTGCCCAGGAATCTGAATGACTCCACTGCAGTCACAGTGCTGTTCATGATGGTGAGTGGGGGGAGAGCAGGGGGGTTTCTCCTGAAGTCCACGATCATCTCCACAGTTTTGAGCGTGTTAAGCTCCAGGTTGTTGAGACTGCACCAGACAGCCAGCTCCTTAACCTCCTGTCTGTAAGCAGACTCGTCACCGTCCTGGATGAGGCCGATCAGTGTGGTGTTGTCTGCAAACTTCAGGAGCTTGACAGAGGGGTCTTTAGATGTGCAGTCGTTGGTGTAGAGGGAGAAGAGTAGTGGGAAGAGAACACAGCCCTGAGGAGCCCCAGTGCTGATGGTACGAGTGCTGGATGTGAATTTACCAAGCTTTACTAACTGCTGTCTGTCTGTCAGGAAGCTGTTGATCCACTGGCAGACGGAGGTGGGGACGGAGAGCTGGGTTAGTTTATTCTGAAGGGTTTCCGTGATGATGGTTATTTTGAAGGGTTTCCGTGATGATGATTAAAAGGATCTGAAGTCTACAAACAGGATCTTCACATAAGTCCCTGGTCTGTCCAGATGCTGCAGGGTGAAGTGCAGTCCCATGTTGACTGCATCATCCACAGACCTGTTTGCTCTGTAGGCAAACTGCAGGGGGTCCAGTAAAGGTCCAATGGAGGCCTTCAGATAAGCCATCACCAGTCTTTCAAATGATTTCATGGCCACAGACATTAGAGCCACAGGTCTGTAGTCATTAAGTCCAGTAATTTTGGGTTTCTTTGGGACGGGGATGATGGTGGAGCGTTTCAAGCATGAGGGGACTTCACACAGCTCCAGTGATCTGTTGAAGATCTGTTGAAGATGGGGGCCAGCTGGTCAGCACAGATTTTTAGGCAGGCTGGTGATACACCGTCTGGGCCTGGTGCTTTCCTTCTTTTGTTCTTTCTGAAGACCTGGCACACATCTTCTTCACTGATCTGAATTGCAGGTGTGGGGGAGAGAGGGGTTGCTGGAGGTGTTAATGGTTGTGTGGAGAGGTGTTCAGGGCGGGTGAAAAACAGGGCAAAGGGAAACAAGCACATAACAAAATTACTAACAAATTAAGCTAAAATTAAAACTGAAATTATAAAAATAAAATCTAATTCAAAATATTAATAAATTTAAAAAATGTTGCCATGGCAACTAACTGTTTGAAGTTGTAAATACATAAAACTGGAAATACATGAAAACTAAAACTGAACTGAAACTAATACTGAAATAAAATGATTTAAACATAGATAGAAATGCATACAAAAATGAAAAAAGCACATACAAATACTAAAAATTAAAGGAGGACAATGGAAGCAATCAAAATCAACAAAAGAGCAATGATATGCAAGTGCTGTAACAAATCTCAGTTACCTTAACGCATAGCAAGTTTTTTCTAAATTATAGAATTAAAAAAAACAGAATAAAAAGGATAGGGCAAGCTAGTATTAGATGGCTTTTTTGCTTTTGTTAATTGCATAATAAATAAAAAGAAAACATAGATAGAATACAAAAAGTCTAGAAAAGCTAATGTCAGTTTGTTTGTTTTTTTTTAAAGAAAACAAGCAGGTATCTATAGAGTGCAAGTCTAAAAGGGACAAATTATTATTTTTCAAGAATAGAATTAGAATAGAGAGTGCTAGAGTTAGAGGGTCAAATAAAGATGGAAGACATGTGTTTTTAGCCGATTCTAAAGCTAATCCAAATTGTAATAAAAATATTAAAAATAGTCATATTTAAAAAGAAGAAATGACAAAAGCACATAAAAATAAACTAAATAATTATCATACATCTATTTCTGACACTACTAGTCATTTAAAATATGCAAAATAATGCACCCTTGGTGCTTTTTTATAAGTGAAAACAAACAGCAAAATAGATTTTTTTAAAAAAGGAAACAATGAAATGCTGATATTATAATGGCTTCATGAGCTTTGCCCTGTCTGCTGTTAAAGGGTTTAGGATGAGAGGAGCAGATGGCTTTAGCGGCCGCACACCTGTTACACTCAGAGAACTGCCACAAACGCTGAGCTGACTCCTTCCTTCCCGCTTCACACAGTACAGGTTATGAAGATGATGAGCGTTCAGGACTGGCTCCAGTCTGCTGACGTGCTGCTCTCTCTGCTGCTGGACTCTCTGGAGAACACCGACTATATGGAGGACTGGGATCTGTGTCTGAGGTTACTGGAGAATCTGAGTTTGGATCTGATCGGTCAGGTGCAGTGCTTGCTGGAGGACCGGGCAGTGTGTGTTCAGTTTCTAGGCTCGTTGTGGGCAGATGACCTCTCCACCTGGGCCTTTCTGACCATCTAGACCTTCAAGTGTCTACGAATCAGCAGAGGATGATTTTCCAGAAGAGTTCACTGCAGCAAAGCGTTCTGACTGACTCTGATATCTTCGTACTCTGCTCAACATTCACAAATATAAACAAGAAAGGCTTCATTTGCTGTGCATTCTTGATTATTCTTGATATGTAAAGTTAAAGATCAACTCTCTATATAATTTCTTTGGTGATATTTTAATTTTCATAATGCTTGTATTCACTATAAACAGAGTAATATGAAATAAAGTGAGGGACTTTTAATCATCTCATGTTTACAATTTACTTCAGACAATTGTAACAAAAAAACAAACAGTAATTAAATGTAAACACAGTAAAATTAAATATAAATACTGAATTAAATAATAATAATAATAATAAATAAATAATAAACTGAGGGGTCTTTAAATGCTACATGTTTCTGTGTTACTAAAACTAAAATTTACTTTATAGAATTATTAAAATGTGAATAAATGTAATAAATGTAAAAACAGTAATGTGAAACCTTAATACTAAATTATAATTAATTATTTACAAATTAATGACTATTTAAAATAAAATTCAATTCAATAAAAACAGTCAAATTAAAAATAAACAGAGACATTTAAACGTTAAATGTTTGTGTGTTACTAATATTTTTTTTAAATTTATTATTTAAAAAAAAGCAAAACAATGTAAACATGTTTCTGCATTTATTTATGTATTTAATTATATCAATATGTATTTAACGATTTATTTATCTATTTATCTATTTATTTATTTCAACATTTATTTAATTATTTAATTTTGAGTAATTTGGCCCTCCATAAAACACAAACAGACCTTTAATCCATAAATTTGACTTCATAAAATAAAATAAAAAAAATATATAATTTTTTACTAAACCTAAAATGTACTATACAAAATGATATATAAAAATACATACTACATTTCCCATAATGCATCACGCGAGCAGGAAGTGCATCACTGCTCAGTTACGTGTCACGTCAAAAGGTTGTGTACAAAAATATCACGGGCTGCTTAATTTTTATCACGAGATGTGATCGTTCTCCGTTCTTCAGATATCGTGATATCGTCCTGAGTGCCTGTTTGAACTCGTAAGTTATGTCCAGTAATGTTTGATTGACGGTCAGAGGATGAATTGTAGCGGTGACAGAACCTGTTTGACTCTGTACTATTAATTACGCAATGATTACGTGTCATGAAATACATTTTGCATATAACATAACTTCAACCTACAGTTATTACAGCGATAGTCGTTTAAATAGTTTGACTTGTGTTTCTGATACTTTCTTTATATCGGTGTTTAGCTCATAATATTAATCAAAACGATTAAACTACTTTAGACGGTATTTTTTATTGTTTATATTATTTTAGCTCATAATTTAGTATAAACATTCATCAAAACGATTAAACTACTTTAGAAAGTATTTTTTAATGTTTATATTATTTTATTAATTTAATTATATGCCATACTTTTATTATTATTATATACTTTATATAATAAGCTGACTACATTTTTATATTTTATATATTTTAATTAGTTTTATCTATCATATTTCATTTGCTAAAAATAAAACTAATTTATTTCCCCCAAATTTCATTAGTTATATATTTAAAAATTGTATAATTGCTAAATCTTAATGCAAAACATAATTTCTTTTGATTCTGGGGTAAAATGTAACCTGGGACTCCACCAGTCTGGCTCCGATGAACTTGTTATTAATGTCAATATTAGATGTACCGGTACATGTGGAATCTTGATGAAGTTTCTCTGTCCAAACAGTGCTTGATGGAGTGTCCCGTGCCTGTCTGACGGAGCAGTCAGGATGAGTGGCGTGGCGCTCGCGCTGGAGGTGGTGGTGGTGTTCTTCCTCGCGCTCTTCCTGCTCCACCGATATGGAGATTTTCGCAAGCAGCATCGGATGGTCCTGTTCGCCACCCTCCTCGCCTGGTTCCTGTGCTTCCTCATCGTCTTCATCCTCCCGCTGGACGTCAGCACGGTGAGAGCCCCTGCATGTGTACAGACCGTAGTTAGAGGTGTTGTGGCGTAGTGTTAGAAATCTGGCCTGGAAACTGAAAGATTTCAGCCCTGAACCGCATGAGACTATATTCAGAAAATTAAGAAGTGTGCTCTCAGTATGAATTTAAGTTTGAGCTAAATTCATTCATAGAAAATCTGTTTCAGATTTTCTTCCCCTATAAAATATGATGATTATGCAATAGCTACAATTCAATTATGAAATAGCTGTAAATTTCATAAAAGTTTCTGCTGGTCTTAAAAAGATCTTAAACCAGAGCAGAAAATCTCAGCATTAAATGTTGCATGCACTGCAAAAGAAAATAAATAGCTTGCTCGGTAGTATTTTGTTACAGTTACAAATCTAAACATCCTTAAATCTAGACACTGTACATTTACTTAAGATACAGATTGAAGATATAAAGTATGAGAGATTGTGGTGTATCAAAACCTGTTTCCCTTTGAATTAAGTAAATTTTTCTGATATTTGTTCTTGTTTTGATCATAAACCATAAAATAAGTCTTGTTGTCTGATGCCATTTTGCTTACATCTTGATTTAAAAATATGTAGATTGGAAAATGACTAAAATACTGATGAAGAACATCACTTTTTGCAGTATAATCAGAAAGTACAATAACAGTTATTTCCTTATTCTAGTGGTTGGGAGCAGAGTTATTTAAGCCATAAGCCTTTTTTGGTAAAACTTAATTCAAAATTGTTATATTCTCTATCTTTGAAGCGTTGCTAATACAAGACTTTACATTTAGAGAACATATTGACATATTATGTTCCGTTCATTTTATTTATTCCATTAATTTTCTTGGTCTTAAATTAACCTGCAGAAACCCTGTGTATATAACACATTTATAAGTAGTAGAATTAGACTGGGAATACGGTTTGCATTTATAATTAAGGCATTTAACATATGCTCTTATCTAGAGGCCATTTCCAAAACCTTCTTTAGTGTATGCATGACTGCCATGATCAACAGATGGCAAGCATGCAATCCAGAACATTTCCTGCAGGCAAAAAAAGCGCTGTCTAAACACAAATAAAGTGTAAAAGCAGTCGGATTTTGCTTTCTTATTCAATCCCTGTGATGTGTTGCTTCCACAGACCATATATAAGCAGTGTAAGATCGATAATCTGGGCCACCTGCCAGCGAGCAAAACTTTCAACCGTGATAATTCCTCCAACTCTTCGGTATTTCCAACACAAAGGTAAACACGCTTGCTTTGTTGTAATGGATAGCACTAGGAAGAACTAAAGTGTTTAAACACTGTTGTACAAATAGTGCTAAGAATTTAATGTTGAGTTAATATAGTTACACATTAACTTTTCAACATCATTCCACCTTCTCCTGATTATAGGGTCCCAAAGACTTGCTATAAGCCTTGGAGTTACATCCCAGATGGAATTCTGCCTGTGTTTTGGAGGGTGGTGTACTGGACGTCACAGTCCCTGACATGGTGCGAGAGAAATGATGTCATTCCCCTGGTTCTTCACAATTAAGAGCAAGAGTAGGGTTCTGTTGACAGGCCTACCATGAGCTCTCATATTGTTAAATGCTGTTTTAAGCCACAATAGACCAGGTTAAATGCCATGAGGCTGTGAGGGATAGACTAAAAGTCTTTACAATGGCACACACTGTATAATCAGAATCAGAATGAGCTTTATTCGCCAAGTATGTTTAGGAATTTGTTTTGAAGTGAGGAAATATACAGCATGACAATGAGGAGAGGGGGGAGAAAAAAAATAATTCACAGACTATACTCTTATGAGAGTACAGTGTGAGAACAGAAAAAACACCCCAGCAACAAAAAGCACATAGTCAATCAACAGCATAGTCACACGACTGCAACAGGGGAGTAATCCAGTTCTGGCAAGCAGCCATCCGGGTCCTGCCCGTAAAGATCCTAGCTCATCATTTTTTTTACTCTGATTCTGTTTTATGGAACTTTTATTTTAGCTGAACCATCTTTATGTTCTTTAACAACAGTACTAACTGAATGCATTTTTTTTTATTCTAGTCAAAAATTAAATATGACACTACTCTGACTAAGTAGGTCTGCAATGTTTTCACTTTTTAAAAAGTAAGTAATTTGAAATGGACATTACTCCAAATAAGTTCAGCAGTGAACGCTAACTCCATTGAAGCATTGCAAATCATGCAATCAAGTACACAATTTAATATATACAATATTTGTATGTTTAAATATTTCGTAACAAATTCACTGCAAAAATATTGATTTAAGCTTTATTATTATTTTTAATGACTGCAGTCATTAATTTAGTATTGACGAAATACTAAATGATTTTTAGTAGATTATTTAGTAAATTAACTTTATTATTTATTAACTTTTAATGTGTTTTAGTAAATTAACTATTATTTTTTTAATTGACTAGTCATTAATTTAGTATTGTTTTTTTGCAGCACTTCAGAGAATGAGTAGTTCATCTCAAATATTTTCAAGTACTTTGTATTAAAATGATTAATCTTGCAGCTAGTTAGTTTGGTTTATGGTTTAATCAAATTTCCTTGAATGGTAAAACTCCTTCTGGAATTGGGATACACTCCAAATAACTCCACTATGTTAGCATTAGTGACATGAAATCATTTCTGTTTTATGACATTTTTCTTTTTTTTTTGTAATTACAAATTCAGTGACAGATTTTGCTTTTACTGAAGTATAAATGATTTTAAAAGGTCTTGTTTCCATGTGCGCAGGCTCTTGATTCCCTTCATGCAGTCGTATGCACGTTCAGGAGGCTTCTCCATCTCCGGAAAGATAAAAACAGCACTGATAGAAAATGCTATTTATTACGGCACATACCTGCTCATCTTCTGCTCCCTGCTCATCTACGTCGCCGTCAATCCAAAGTGGCATCTCACCTGGTGTGTGTCCTGCCCTCATCTTTCCCTTTCAACCAATCACAGCACTGCTTTAATTTGTAGACCAGTGCACATCTAACGTTTGTTATTCAATTGTGTTTTAAGGTCTGACTTGCGGACGATCGGCATTACCGCCGCCAACACCTGGGGGCTGTTCCTGCTGGTGCTGTTGTTGGGATACGGTCTGGTGGAAATCCCACGCTCCTTTTGGAGGGCATCGTGCCACGGGCAGCTGCTGGCAAAGACATACTTTAAAGCAGCAAAACTGATGACGGAAAAAGCAGATGCTGAGGAAAACCTGGAAGACGTCATGGAGGTGAGATCATCAATTCTTTGGTCAAAGTTCATGCATTATCTTATCCAAAAATAAGTGCATACTTAAGTATCCACACTTTTACAGGATGTCAGAACAGTCAATGAGACGATCAAATACAATCATCCACTACGCAAATGCATTGACACTATTCTGAAAAAGGTAAGCTTAACTTAATCTACAACCTACTGACTGTGCATGTGTAAATATTAGCGCTGTCAAACGATTAATCGCGATTAATCTCATACAAAATAAAAGTTTTTGTTTTCATAATAATATGTGTGTGTTATGAGTATATTTATTTTGTATATATAAATACACACACATACAGGATATATATAGAAAATATTTACATATTTATATTCATATTATTTATATTATAAATAAATATATTTAATATATAAACAACCTGTTTTTCTGAAAGGTATACATGGATGTGTGTGTATTTATATATACATAATAAACACATACATATATTATGTCAACAACAACTTTTATTTTGGATGCAATTAATCGTTTGACAGCACTAGTAAATATGGAGCATTAACAGACTCCCGTCTTTCTCAGTGTCCCGTAGAATACCAGGAAAAGATGGGCAGGAACATGGACGATTATGAGGACTTTGATGACAAAGGAAACCCTTATCCTAGTAAAAAGAGTTTAGTCAAATTACATAAACAGGTAAAATCACTGCAGCCGTATATAATATACAATATATAATATTAAGCAAATTGACTGGCTTATGCCTTAATTAAATATATATATATTGATATGTAATGGAATTGCATTGTACTAATATTTCCTGTCAGGTGATCTATGCTGTTCAGAGGCATAACCGTACGCAAGTTCAGTGGCAGATTTTATTGGACGAGGCATTTCACTTAGAGGATGTAGCCAAAAATGAGACAAGTTCTACTCACCAGTTCGTTCACAACTTGCCCTCTGCAGAACCGCCTGGATGGATCAGCAAGTACCTGTACACGCCCACCGTGGGTAAGAAAATATTTGTGAATACATTCAAACTCTTTTGAGGCGAAAATAGCATGAGGAATTATTCACAATGAGCGCGCCAACAAAGAAGACTTTAAAACAATGCATTCCCGTTCACCCATTCACTCCCACTTTTGTCTTTTAGGTTATTTTGTATGCATAATAGAAAAAGTGCTTCAGTATGAAAAGGTCTACAGGAAAGCATTGTTGTATATCTGTGCAGCAGGACTAACTGGAACCACCTATAAGGCCCGTTCGATCAAATAATCTTGCTTAAAACATGCTTTACTTGGGTGGTATCAGCAGCTTTCTTTCACAAGAACACTATAAAGCCAAAGTGTTGCACAAAAACACACAAGTCTAGCAAGATAGCAATGTTTGTGGAACAGTCTTTTGCTGAATACTGACAGAAATATCATTAGTTTTATCATCAAATGTCAAGCCACTTTTAAAGACTGGTTAAGAATGGTTACTTCATTTCAGCACACACACAACTAATGTCACCGAGCCGTGACCTTACAGTACAAAAAGGAGAAGTTGGTTGTCTGGCCGAGGCCATTTTTTTATAGAATGGATGTCAGTGGAGGAGAGCCTTCACTATGCTGAATAAAACACTTTTGTGGGAAAACAGCTTCTCGTTTAACGAATCAACAGCCGATATAATCTTCAACGCGATTGCAATTAAATATTCTTTTTGGATTGACCTATTTTTAGAGTTAACACTTAGGATTGAATTTATGGTACTTTGCATTCATTTAAATGGTATCCACAAACAGTATTTGACTGTCGTACAACTATGACAGAAATTCAGTGACATCAAGGCTGTAATGTGATTGGTTATCAAGGCACACATGATCCAATTTATCCTTTACACTTTTTTTTCCCAATAGTAGAGCTACGGACATTGGTATATCCCAATAATAAGACCATCTCTGCTTCCTTCAGTGGTAGTCTGTGGGATTTTTGCCTGTTTTGTCATCCAGCAGGCTAAAATCATAAGTCTGATTGCATATTGTCAACAATTGGAGGTGTCATTCATGTCTGAAGCACAAATGTTGCACAGTTGTATATTTAGGGTTAAGGGTTTGCTCAAATCACTAACCTTAAGTAATGAATGTTGTAAATGAGCAGTTTGAATAGGTCGTAACCTCATGCATCTCTCTGTCTGTCCTGTAGAGTGGTACTGGGAGTGTGTTTTCCGCCGGTGGTGTTATCGCGTGCTGGCTGTGGTTTTGTGCGTGTTTTCTGCAGCCGTGGTCTGGTCTGAGTGCACCTTCTTCAGCACACAGCCTGTTCTGTCTCTCTTTGCCGTCTTCATCCAGCTCGCAGAGAGAGACTACAATTACGTTTACATAGAGGTGAGAAAACACAAGCACAATTCTACACATATATTGGAGAAGGCTGCATATGACCAATCAGAAAGCTGCATACTGCCGTTAACACGGCTAAGCGCTGAAGCCAGGGTCCAAAATGAATTCCAGAATGAAAATTTACTGCCTATAAAACCAAAATTTGCATTTTTGAGTAAATTGGATTATTTATTTATTTAATTGAATGGGGACAGTAACAGTACACTTACATAAAAATGCCAAGAATAATCAACCAATGCAAGTAAAAGTGTTTGTAGCAAGAGCTAATTTGCAACATTGGTCCCTAGAAGGCTTTTATAAACTACAAAAATATAATCCTGTAAAAATGCCTATATAAGTAAATTCAATTTTAGATCAAATTTGGGTTCTATATGATCCATCAGTTTGAAGACAAGCAGATTTATTTGAACTTGGTGAACTTTGAAGTTATTTATATGAAATAGTGTTTGCAAACCATTTTATTATATGTAAGTGAATCAGAAACAGAATTCAACAATAAAAACCATGTAAACAACATTGCTTACTTACATCAGCTGGGAATTAATTATAAAAATGGTTTGAGGGATTGTAAAACTAAAACCTGTCCATTGTTATTTTGTCTTTGTGCACTAGATGGCGTGTTTTATCACCATATTCTTCTTGTGTTACTGTGTGTACTCCACTGTGTTCCGGATCCGAGTCTTTAACTACTATTACCTGGCCCCTCACCACCAGACGGACGCCTACAGCCTGCAGTTCAGCGGCATGTACGATACACCATGGGACTGTAACAGAAATCATCTCCGGGTTGTTTTGATTAGCAGCTGTATCAGTATTCTGCATATAATTGTGATTGCTGTGCAGGTTGTTTTGCCGTTTGACCCCTCCGCTGTGTCTGAACTTTCTGGGTGTGATTCACATGGATTCCACCATCTCCCATCAGCAAAGAGAGAAGACAGCGTACAACTCAGTGAGTCACACACCTCTCTCACAGATAAACATGAGCATGCATCTAGAAAATTAGCATCAGTGTTTTTAAATGAAAACATTCATTTATATTTTTTATAATTATGTAATAAATTTATATATTTATTTTATGATTATATATTTTTAGACTTATTTAAATGTATCAATGTAATATTACTTGGATGAAAAACATTGATAATGCAAATAAAATTCTGAATTTGTCTTTTTTTTGGATACTCTGAGACAATATTAAAATATTCAAGTTGTGTAAGTCTAATATATCTTTAGGTAATCTAGTCGGCCATACACAAGCAAATTCAAATTAATTTGTGAATCAAAATGATTCACTCATTTGTGATGTTGAATAATTTTAGATCATTATCCAGCCGTACTGATACTTTTGCCCACTTAAATTCATAATCTCTCTTTTAGATAATGGGATCCATGCAGGTCCTGTCATTCATCGCGAATGGATTTTATATTTATTATCCTATGCTCATCGTTTTGCTATGCATTGCAACTTACTTCAGGTAAGATTTCACTCCAACACAGATTCTCACGTGTTTGGCTTTTAAATATTCTAGAGACTGTTGTTGGAAGGCTGTTAGCTCTTTGCTTTTGTTTTTCTAGTCTGGGCACACGCTGTCTGAATCTGCTGGGCTTTCAGCAGTTCATGGGTGAGAATGATCTGACCTCTGACCTGGTGGACGAGGGAAAGGAACTCATCCGGAGAGGTACTACAGAATCCAGCCCTTTATTCCAACTCTCTTCAGTTTCCTATTTAAAGACCAGTGAATTCAAAATTGGAATTGTTCATCTATGTTAATGCATTCCTAATCACAGATAAGATCATTATAGCAGATATACTCTTAAAATGACATTAAATGTTTTTTTAATTATTTGATATAATTGCAACATTCCTAAGAAAGATTGTAAATGATTACTAGGACTGGATATTATTGCTAATTTTATATATACACACACACAAACATCACATGTTAATCTTACAATTGCTCTAAAAGTTGCTTTTGTTTTCAGAAAGAAGAAAACGGCAGAGAACAGAGGATGGCGAGAGCAGACGGAGAGTGAGTTTGTTTCTGGCCAAACTGCCTCAAAATTATTAATGAGATCAGATGCATGTGTGTAATCACTGCTGCCTGTCTGAACCCTGTTCATCACGTCTCTGTCTGTCAGGAATGGAGGGAACGCTATAGTGAACAGAGGGAAAGATACGGCGGGAGGAGCAGAAGTGCGTACTCCGAGCTGAAGGAGACGGATGGCCCCGGCACAGACACTGGCAGAGGTGAGGAGGACAAAACACTCCTGCAAGATGCTCGGAGCAATAATCAAGTTCTTGGTCAGTTAAAAGACAATTCATATTTAGTAATATTATTGATTTAACTGCACTGACACTGATAGTTGAGAGCAAAATTTGAACTGAATCGTTGAGATTTTTATTAAACATTGACACAGCTATTGAACCGAATTGAAATAATTTTTGAATCATTCTAAAATTGAAATCTTATAGAGCTGTTATGAGTTCATAGTTGATGAATTTTACAATATTGACATACAATTTCACATTTTATTATGTGTGCAGCTCAGTCCCGTAGAGATCGAAGTGACAAAGCTGAGTTACTACAGGATGTTGAACCGTTAGACTTCACTGGAGAAGAACCGCTGGAAACAGATAACAGGAGGTCTGGATTATTATATCTATAAAATAAATGCATTACTTTCAGAACCAGAACTCAAAAATAATGTTTTTCTCATGCATTTTTATGCTGTAATACTCCAAATATTTTATTGCTAAGATGACTCACCTTGATCATAATATATTTGTAGTTAAGTTTTACGTTTATTCAAATATTTCATTTTTATTTAGTTCTTTAATTTATACAACACTTCTTACCCAAGTAAAAGAGAAAGGATTGTTTTTTTTGCTGAAAATGTTTGCCCCAATTATAATTGTATGTTTAATATTTACTGCATATTTAATTAGAACAGCTAAATATTTTTTGTGATGAAGTGGTTACATGTGATGGTATTGTGTATAAATACAGTAGACATTACTGATTCAGGGTTAAATGATGATAAATATTACAGATATCACAAGCAAATTATCATAAAAGCCAACATAATATAGAGTTTCTTCAAGTTTTATAAAGGAAAATGTATGACTTAAAACCTTTTTTGAGACTAGTTAAAGAACATTTAAGGAACAAATGAAAGGAAACACAAATATCAACATGTTATCTGTATGTAAATGTCAAAGGAGCACACAATGAATTGTATTAGCAAAACTTCAGTGTTTGAAAATACACCTTCCACCCAATCTCCATTACTTTGAATTCATTTTAATTAGCTTAACTACAAAACAGAAATAACTTTTACTGTGTCTTCTGATCACACTGCACAAAACTGATGTTCTTCCTCAGTATTTGTCTTGTTTTCCAGTGTAAATTTCTAAAAGGATAGATGCAACAGTGACATAAGAAGTCTTTTCTTTAGAGAAATTTATAAAAATGAATTTATAATAAAAATTCAAATATCTGCCTGTGGGCTCAGAAAAATCAGCTTAACTTAAAGGGAAAACAAGTAATGCCAACCGACAGGTATTTGTTCTTATTTTAAGCATAAACTCACTTAATTTTGTTAAATTTCTCAAAAAAAACAAGATTTCATATCTTCAATTTGCATCTAATCTAAGAAGTAATTGGTCATTTGTAGTGGATTACTGTTTTTGAGTAATTTACCCAATACTGGCCAGGACTTTCTGCTCTAATTTAAGACCTTTTAAGGCCTTAATTTGTAGAAGAGCAACTTAAGACTTTTTAAGAGCAACAGAAACGCTGGCATTTTCGAGGTTTACATTGAAGTTAATGGATTGTGTCTCTGCAGGTACGCTGGAGGACATTACCTCGCGACCTCTGCATCTCGTGCACGCATCTTTGATGATGTTTGAGAACAAGGAGAACAATGAAGGGAAACTGTTTGCACTTTTTAATCTTCACACTCTTCCTGAAGTGTCCAGTGAGGGACCGCAGCTTTAACGCTTCTGTCTGTAAAGTGTTTTGTGCGTGTGTTTTGTCCTTACCTTCCATTGCCCCTTTACTTCCAGATGAAGCCAAAACAGCAAACAGCACATAGACAGCTGTAGTTCAATGAAGGTGCTGCATCTTCTGAGCAGTGACGGTTGGTCTTCATGTAGAGGATCATTATCATGTGGCTGAAAAGGGAAAGAAAAAGCTTGCATTTTCACTAGAAGCCTAATTTGAAGTTTAAAGATTTTTTAAAGATTGTATTTACTGAATACACCAACAAGGGATTTTTTTGGTCACCCAGATGCATGCATCTCACTGGGTCCTGTGTGCCCTGCTTTGACTTCTGACCTTTGACCCTCAGGATGGGAATGTCTTTGACCAGTAAATGACCTACATGAAATACTTTTGTTTGACCATTTTGTTTAATCGTTCATTATTTAATAGATCAGACCTTAAAGTTACGGGTGAGATGATTCGTAACATATCTAATTTAGGTTATCAGTTCTTGTTTTGTACTGTAAACTTTAAATCTCTTTAATCAGTGGAAGATGTCTGAATGCATATAACATGAAAACTGTTTTACTTTTTTTCATTTGTGTTCTATTTATTATGAATGTCCCTGAATTAATATTAAATAACCGCTCAGAGCTACTGACATGTTGAATGATGATTTGAGCTTTTTTGGGATGACAAACACATCTTTATAGCAGCTGTTTTAATTCTTTTCTGTTTTGGGTTCTTGTTTTCATTTCCTCAATACCTCAAATAAAAATTCCTGAGATCTTAATTACATTTCGGTGAAACTGTGTACAATTGAGTGAGACCAAAAAACTGTCTTGACTTTTAATGCTACTCGGTGACAGATTTGGCTGTTCACACCAACCATAACTGAGAGTTTGAACTAAAGAAAAAGAATACAGGTCTATCAGTGTCAGGAATTTGAGTTAACAGAGAACAGTATTTAAAGTACTTTAGAATGTGTAGAGTGAGGGAAAGGCAGTAAACATCTATGGTTCATTTGCTTCCAAAACTTCCAATAAAACCATGCAATTTTGGATTTTTTTTTATATTTAATCTAGTAATACATATACACTGAACAAAATAAGCGCAACACTTGTTTTTGCCCCCATTTTTCATGAGCTGAACTCAAAGATCTAAGACTTTTTCTATGTACACAGAAGGCCTATTTCTCTCAAATATTGTTCACAAATCTGTCTAAATCTGTGTTAGTGAGCACTTCTCCTTTGCCGAGATAATCCATCCACCTCACAGGTGTGGCGTATCAAGATGCTGATTAGACAGCATGATTATTGCACAGGTGTGCCTTAGGCTGGCCACAATAAAATAACACTCTATTGAATTAATTTACCAAATGACACCACTCACTCCTGTTAGTGTTACTCAGTTACTATATATTAATATAGGATAAATGAGTAACAGGACTGAAAGAAACAGGATTGATATTTTCAGATAAAATTAGCAAATACATATAATATAGCCACATGGGGTACATACTCATACAATTATAATGATTAGGATACTCAGCAAATTATAATGATTTACCAAAGGTTTGTATTTTTAAAATAAACAAGTAACATCTAAGAAATAATTTAGGTAACAGGAAAATACATTATTATTGACACTCCCCGTCATTATTACAATATCATCAAAAAGAACATGTTTTAGGTCATATATATACATATATATGTGACCCTGGACCACAAAACCAGTCATAAGGGTTAATTTTTTTAAATTGAGATTCATACATAATCTGAAAACTGAATAAATAAGCTTTCCATTGAGTTTGTTAGGACAGGACAGTGTTTGGCTGAGACACAACTATTTGAAAATCTGGAATCTGAGGGTGCAAAAAAAAAAAAAAAAAAATATATATATATATATATATATATATATATAGAAAATTCGCCTTTAAAGTTGTTCATATGAAGTTCTTAGCAAAGCATATTACTAATAAAAAATTAAGTTTTGATATATTTACGGTAGGAAATTTACAAAACATCTTCATGGAACATGATCTTTACTTAACATCCTAATGATTTTTGGCCTAAAAGAAAAATCAATAATTTTGGTTGGCTATTGCAAATATAGGCTACCCGTGCTACTTATGAGTCTTGTGCTCCAGGATCACATCTATATTATATATTTTAAATTTGCAGTTAGATTAATGTACAGGACACTTTGCTTAGTAATACAATTTATTTTATAGTTCATTTTCATGCATATTTGTACATATACCCCCGGTTTCACAGACCAGGCTTAAGCCTATCCTAGACTAAAATGCAAGTCTGAGCTGCAACTTAAAATAAATCAGTGCCTTTGTTTTGTCTCAAGATGCACACCAGTAATGTTTTTTCTAAGCACGTTCATAAAAATGTCCTGGGGACAGAAATCCGGTGGAATGGCTCCTATTTACTTTTCTAAAAGTAACCGGACTGGACAGGAGACTTTAATATAAATGGACTGTACACCAGCAGGTGGCAGTAATGCAACAAATCGAACTGCCGTAAAACCCCAAAGAAGAAGAAGAAGAACAACTCAGATGATCCATATTTGAAAAACTGCGGGAAAAGGAAACGGACGACACACACGTTCTTGTGCTTCATTTAAACTATTTTAACTCACATAAGGTAACATTTTAACACAATCTATATATATATATATATATATATATATATATTAGGGCTGCACGATTATGACAAAAACCATAATTATCGATTATTCCCTTGAGATTGTAATTGTGATTATATTTTAACAGATTTATGCCATTGTTTGAAGCTGCATGCCATATTTTTATATAATAATGTATGTATATATATAAGGCTGAAAACACTCCTTTTATTGCTTTTCTATAGCATTGAGTCTCAAATGTCAACTATTTGGTTTATTCTTTAAACAAAAAGTAAAATTATGCATGGTATAATAATGTTATACTAAAACTAAAAGAAAAAAAAAACAGACGAAATTTCAAATTACAGTAACATTTTACAGTACACTTTATATTATCAGGGCTCCAGACTAACATTCGCGAGCAGTGGCATCAGCATTTGGTAGCACTGAACATGTAATATTACAAGTTTAGTCTCTTAGAAATGCACATTAGCAGAGCGGGCGGGTGCGGGTTTAAGAAAACAGTCCCGCGCAGGGCTCTACGACGGGCTACTTTAAATACCGGGCTCCCGCGCAATGTTCTCTAAGCTGAGCGCACGAGCGACCGCGCAGGAGAAATAATGTGCCTCGCGCACACATAAATGAGTTGGGACGCTGTTTGATTGAATGCCGCCAGTAAAAGTGAAAGAATAGCAATGCTCGGGCAAACCGCTCTAGAGCTGATGTCACGACAGAGTTAGAAGCGGTTTACAGGTTTCAGAACGATGTGAGTCGCTGTAAAAACTGAATACTTCAATAGTTGCGGATGTGAAATAAAACGTCCTCATGTATTAAAGAAGAGTGGCTTGATTAAGAGCTGGAAATATCGGAGGATGGGCAAAGAACGATAACAAAGACATATACAGTGCACACAAGCGTATTGTACAAGCTACTGCATAACGATGTTTAGACAATACATATAATGAATTCATGCATGACGGCGATTTAAACCTAATTTACTTCAATAAAGATAAATATACATGCTATTCTTGTCATGAGCATCAAGGTGTGGGGGCGCTGCGGTGCAAATTCATTCCACTCATGTTTAATACGTTAACTCAAAGATTCGTAGACAAATATAAACGTTGGATTCAACATTGGCCGTAGATCTGTGCGCGCAGTCCTTGAAATCCATTCTGCAGTTTGCATCATATAGCCACCATGGCAAAAAGAACACAAGGTAGTTTAATGGCACGACCGATTCACCTGCTGCAAGCCCAGTTAGCACACCTCCCGCCGGGATGACAACGCAAGTAAGACATTGCAAGTCCACGCGCAAGCGCACGAACCCATAGATCCTATAGCCCACCTGTGTGTGGCAGCTTTCGGTTTTCAAATGTTGTAAATAGGAGAAAATGCTTGTTGTGACTTGTCTGTGAAGGAAAGAAAGAAACTTACATTGTCGTGTCGTGTATGAACATTAAAGGTGGTAAACGCTATGACACCAAAGTTGTTTGAGTCAGTGATGTTTTGGGTCGAATCACTTTTGCAATGTCTCGAGGCGCATTAGTGACTCGGAGCTGAGCGGCTTGCATGGCTCATCATTTGCATTTGTCCTCTTCACAGAAACACTGCCAGCATCACACTTGATCATCATCGCCATGAAGAAAATTAAGGATATGAAGAATAATAGCATTATGAAATACTTTAAGGTGACAAAATGCAAAACTTTAAGAAGCATGGATTATACATATTATTTATAAAAAAAAAAAAAATCGAATTTCTTAGCTTGGCTATTGACATTTTTTATGTTGAACATTGTATTTAATTGTTAAGCGTTAGTGTAAATGGTTATGGTAAAGATTGCTGAATGTCTATTTCAGAAAAAGCAGACTGACAGCAACAGTGGAGCCAGAATGGCATCACAAACTGCTGACAATGCTCCGGTAAGGTCATGATATTTGAACAATAATGATTCGGATCAAAGAAAGTTTTGCGGTAATTGCTCATGTATGTCAAAAACGGCCAACGAAGACATGCAGGCCATGTAAATTTCACTCATTTAAAAATAAAAATACTCACCTATGGAACACAAAAAGGTTTATCAGAACATTCACAATGTCTTTAACCATATAACAGAGGCATCAGAGACATTCGGTTGTCAAGCTAACAAAACAGAAAATAGTCTATATTGCTGGTGCACTATATTTGCAGTCTTCTGTGTGAGATTCAGACCAAAATATAAGCAATTATTCCAATAATGGTTTTGCATATACAGCACCCTCCAAAAGTATTGGAACAGTAAAGACAAAATTACTGTGTTGGCTGTGGAGTCAAGACATTTACAAATATGATTAAAAGATGAACATGAGACAAAACTACAGAATGTCACATTTTATTATTAGCCGTTTCAACACATACATGTTTTACCAGCTAAGAAGTTCAGCACTTTTAGAGTTTCATCCCTCTATCTGATGGGAGCATAAGTATTGGAGCAGTTGCCTCTCAGGTCTTTCTAAGTGATCAGCTGTGTCCTGTTGCATTAATTCTTCAGATATTAAAAGCAGGGAATGTGTCGTATCAGTTATATCCATTACTTGTGCATTCTGAATCTTGCATTCGATGATGACACACAAACCAGGATGAAGATGAGGGAGGTGACTGAGAGAAAAGCAAGCAATTTGGATGCTAAAAGAAAAGAGGAAGTCAGTTAGAGCTCTAGCAAAAACAAAGGGCATGGAGAAATCAAGAGTTTGGAAACCACCAGCGACACCAGCAACCAACAATGACCTGATCGGCTGAGAAAACAACAGTAGTTGATAACAGACAAATCATAAAAGCTGTGAAAATGAACCCTAAAAGACATGTCTGTAAATCACCAACAACTTCCAGAAAGCTGGGGTGATGCTCTGACAATCTACTGTCCTCAGGAGACTTTGACACAGAATTACAGATGCTACACAGCAAGATGCAAACCTCTGACCAGCACCAAACATAGAAAGATTAGAGTTTGCAAAAAAGCACAAAGGTGAGCCAGAAGAGTTTTGGAACTGTGTTTATGGACCGATGAGACAAAGATGAACCTTTATCTAAGTGATGGGAAAGCAAAAATGTGGAGAAAAAAAGGGAACGGCAATGATCCCAAGCATACAGCCTCATCTGTAAAGTATGGTGGAGGTGGTGTCATGGCATGGGCATGCATGGCTGCCTCTGGAACAGGCCCTCTCAACTTTACTGATGACTTAATGTATGATAACAGTAGCAGAATGAATTTGGAAGGGTACAAAACCATCTTGCCTTCCAATATTCAAGAAAATGCCACCAGATTCATTGGGAAGTGCTTCATATTGCATCAGGACAATGATCCAAAAACCCTGCCAGTTCAGTCAAGGAATTTATAAGGGCAAAGAAATGGAAAGTCTTAGATCGCCCAAGTCAATCTCTAGATTTAAATCCGATTGAACATGAATTTCTCCAGCTGAAGAGGAGAGTAAAGGCAGAAACTCCCCAAAACAAGCAACAATTGGAATTGGCTGCATTAAAGGCTGGGAAAAGCATTTCAAAGGATGAGAGCAAGAGTCTGGTGATGTCTATGGGTCACAGACTCACTGCTGTGATTGTGTGCAAGGGATCTGCAACTAAATAATAGCTTTTAATCTTTTATATCTGCCTTATGTTCAACTGTCCCAATACTTATGCTCTCATCAATGAGTGAGATGAACTCTAAAAGTGCTGTTCTTTTTATTTGGTAAAACATGTATGTGTTGAAACGGCTAATAATAAAATGTGACATTCTGTAGTTTTGTCTCATATTCATCTTTTAATCATATTTGTAAATGTCTTGACTCCACAGCCAACATAGTAATTTTGTCTTTACTGTTCCAATACTTATGGAGGGCACTGTGTATAAAGATTTGAGTAAATAACTAATTTCAGTCAGTTCCTCACACAAAGCTAATGTATAGCTTTAGAAGACTTGCATTACAGCAAGTATCTACCTTTTTCCACTATGATATTCATGTTTTTATTTTAATTTGGGCATCAGAGCACATCTTGAGTGAAATGTTACAGAAACTGAGAATCTTTCATGCTTTGAGTGTACTTTTGTTTAATTATGCATGGTAGTATTATAAAATTCAATGCCATTTTGATAAATGCCCTAAATTGTATTATAGTCAAGTGTACTTAATAATTATTAATAATACATATGCTATTTTAATGTTGCTACTGCCATTGTTCTAGGAAAGAAATCATACAAGCAAGAAAAAAGAAAAGGGGCTTGGAACTAATGGACATGATTCGCCAAAGGTTTGTTGCATTCTGATATATCACTGAATAAATTATCTATTGGTGCTGATGAAAAGGTTTGTGTCGAATTTCTCTACAAAAAAGTTCTGGAAAGACTTGTTGGCAGCTTTAAAATTCCATATTGCTCTTTTTGCTGATCGTTATGATTTACAATATAAAAAATGATAGTAAAATATGGTAAAACCATGCACATTGGTGATCTCATATTAGCAATTTGATGACATTTTGTTATTTAGGAAAGAATAAACCATTTTTGTAAGAAAGAAGAGGGACGATCAAAAAGTCATCTGCAACAGTTATGAGACTAAAGACTCTACGTAAAAGTCCATGTGTTGCAACATTCACTTGATATCAGATTGGAAATCAAAAGCTTGTGTATACAAATTAAATGTGGAAATTTGTTCTTGTTGTTATTTGTATACATTACAATATTACTCAGTATTGCTAATCATTAAATGGACGTTCTTTATTCATAACGTTTTAAGTAAATGCTTTATTGTAAGTGTATTATTGTTTCACTTGTTTGATTCTTATCACTTTCACAGAGTGCTGAAGGGCAAAGACACACTTTTAATTTCCGCTACAGATACAAGAAACATGCCGTGTCGTGTGATACATCCAAGACTGTGCTTGATGCTCTTAATACAAACAAGATTTTCAGTAAGATTAGAAAAGACAACAAGGATAAAGAAATAGTGATCCGGAGATCCAAAGGAGCAGTTCCTAGAGCGGCTGTGAAGACTGATTTCCCCTGCTGTCTTATTAAAAGAGATGAGCTCTTAGATATAACCTTCATCAAAAATAATGGAAATGTTGCTACAAAAACAACTGGAGGGCTTTCATTCTCCCGTGCATCAGAAAACATAGTAACTTTTAACATCAAAACAAAAGGAGGGGATAAAGTGAAACTTTTAATGAAAAACAATGCGCTGAGGTTGAAGGTTGATGATGTTTGTGTGTACGCGTTCAAAGACGACAAACTGAAGGCTGCTCTGCGGCGTGATGGGCGATTCAACGATGTCATATTCAAGAAACACTGTGTACTTTCTGAGTTCGGGAGCGAGACAATCCATCAAATGTCAAGCACTGTAGAGCATCTTGATGGAAAGCATTTTGAGATCATTGTTATCGGTGACAAAAAACCGCCAGATAGCCAAGACGATGTCTTGAGTGATGTCAGTGCTGAAATGAATGAAGCTTCAGCCGCTGATTTGAAAGAAAATGTTGATCCTAATAAGCATCAAGAAACGCAAAAGAGAGAAAGAGTGAAATCCACAAACACTTCAGCTAAATACTGTAAAATAAATTACTCCGAAGAGATTCGAGAAATTCTGTGTTCACAGTTTAACGATATATTGGAGTTAATGCAGCGAGAAAAACTAAAGAAGAACTCTCTGTTCCAAAATTTCTTCAGAGCAGAATATGATAAAAGCGTTCAGAGTTTCTCTGAGGTGTATAAAATAAAGCAGCTCATGAGACTCTCCGACTCTGTGTGTCAGATTCGAGTGGAGGGATCCGCTAGAGGAACTGGCTTCTTACTCTTTGGGCGATTTGTTCTAACTAACGCACATGTTGTTAGGGATTTTCTTGAGTCTCCAGACAAGCTTTCTCCTACAAAGTATTTAGAAGCGGCATTTGATTTTGAACGTCTGGACTCAAAGGTGAAGCTGGTGCCAGTCAATAGACGGCTTGCTGCTTACTGTTTCATAACAGATGCTAATAATAGCCGACTTGACTTTGCTCTTCTTGAACTGGATGATGCTGATGAAATTAAAGGCCGTCCTAGATTGCTCAGTCGATATGTTCATGGCCCCCCTCGTAACCGTGGTGGGATCTGCATTATGGGACATCCAGATGGTGGGATTAAGAAAGTGGACCCCTGCTTAATTGTTGAGGATCTACAAGAGGCTGGATATAAACACATGTCTGAGAATGTCAATTTCATTCAGATGATCACAAAGAGGAGTTTAGAAGATAAATGGGCTGTTTATGGAAACCAGATTAATTATAACTCTTGTTTCTTTCATGGATCTTCTGGCTCTCCAGTTTTTGATGAGGACTGCTATCTGATTGGTGTGCACACCGGTGGATATGTGTACCCAGGAGAAAGAGGTAAAACTAGAAGCTTTGTGGAATATGCTTATTCCATGCCACCCATTCTGGATATGATCAGAGCACAGGCTAAGATAAAAGGTTTGCATGACGTCGTCAATATCTTAGAAGCCCACAGCAATAAAAGCAATGTGTGAGGGATTACAGAGCAAGAGAATCAGACCGACTGTGAGATGGAAGATTCTGATTGAAGTGTCCACGTCGCCATTTATTTGGGTAGCATGACTGCAATGGCTTCAATTCTTATTTTTTTTCAAAGCCTTTTACAAATGCCTATGCGTTTTCACTTTTTTTTTTTTTTGAGATGTTTAAAAGCTGAAGTTACACTCTCTTTCTCTTATTTTTGATCAATGTAAATACATGCATCATACAGGTGATAGTGGGTTCATTCATTTGGTTGAGACTAAAAATACATTTACAATTCATTCTTTATTTTATTTTATTTTTATTGTTATTCATACATAAGTGTTCATTTATCCATACGCACTCATTTGCAGCTTTAATGTTTATTCGACTTACATATATTATTTTATTAGTATGTACCTTGTGTGATTCATGTATTGTTTTGATTGCTCACGTTGAGAAGCGTCTAGGATCTTGAGTTTGTTGGGTCTGAAAAATGTTTTGTGTATTTCCTGTAGTTAAGAAATAAGAGAACTTCTTTAATAATAAATAATCTTTCTGTTTAAACACTGAATAAATTGTGTTGATCTGTTTTCCAGTAAAACAAGACATTTGGTACACATGAAAGTTATTTTTTTAGTTTAAATCATTCAACTTTGTGGAGAAGACCTACACAAACATTTAAGAGAGAGAGAAAAAAATTCTCCAGGTCCAACACATTCATTAGTTTTCCACCATTTTGAGTTTTTTTTCTGAAGACTATTGTGCAGTTTAACTGCTCAGGACAAACAAGGGGTACACTATCACAAAACAAAACAGTTTTTAACAATTTTAAAGTAACACCACAGTATTAATATTACATTATTAATATTAAACATTACAATATGTCTGCAGTACCAATTACAAATACTGGTATTAGTACCGATTGTGGGACAGATTCCAAAATTGTGATGATTGACATAGTAAAAAGCCATAGCAATGAACAAGACAGAAAATCTGAGGTGTCAGAATAGATCTGACATTTAAATTTGGGGGGCACAAATCACGTTGTGTGTGTGTGTGTGTGTGTGTGTGTGTGTCGGGGGGGAGGGGGCTGCAATCTGATCTCTTGCAGTTGCTGACGCTCGCTAAAGCGTGCAATCGCTTATGTGCGCTGTTTTATCGGTAGGCTACTTTCGCTTTCAAAATCGATCGCGTTCAGCAAGGAGGGGAGAGGATGGAAAGTGGGGGGGCACAGTAACTTGTTTGGGGTGGCACGGCCCGCAAGTGCCCCCCCCTTGGCGCCGGCCCTGCATACTTTCCGTGTTTTATAGGAAATGAACAGAGACATGTAAGCCTAATAAGTGCTGTATCAGACCCAAATCATCACTGCTGCATAGTTAAACTTTTCCAGTTGCCAAATATGTTGATGTAGTGATTACATGCATTTCAGCACGGTGTCGGAGATGTTAGCATGTCTTTAATAAGATCGGTCACAAACATGATCCTTGCACGATCTAATGTGTAGCGTCTTATTAACTCACTGTCATGCATTGTGTGCAACACATTTCTTCTCCCTCTTCATGTTTCGTCCATTTTCTCCACTGCTAAAGAAACTCTTAAGCCCCTTAAAAGTCCTCGTCCGTACTCCTAACAATTTTGGACCTTAAGACCTCTTTTAAGGGTTAAGATGCTTCCTGAATTACTTTTTTCTGTACTAGGATCTTTTCTTTCTATTTTAAGAGGAAACACCCACATTTCTAAGAATTTTCTTAGAATTTTGTTACGAGGAGCAACTCAGCACTAAAATTCTTCATGAATACGGGCCCTGGAGTATTAAATGCAAACTACTTGTTTGTTATTTGTTACTCATTCTCTCAAGAAGAGAAAACAGTCTCTCTCCTCTGTCTCTCTGGAATTTGATGTCCTCCCTGAGCAGCTCCACCAGCTCACCACTCACTCCCTCACCTGTCCCAGGACACTTGCAATCCTAAAGCAGAGCAAATAAACCATGTCTAATTTCAGCAAAAATGTGTGTATTAACTTGCTTACTTTGTATTTTTTAAGTCCTTACCCAGCAAGCTCATTTTCTACAGAATAGTCCTAAAACAAGAGAAAATGGAAACACTTATGAAAAAAATATGGTTTGCAATTTTAACATTAGAAAATATGACACTGCAGGACATGCATACAAAATACTGAAGTGCTCAAGTTTGATAAAAACATTTATAGACAAATCGTGCATGACGTCAAGTCAAGTCACCTTAATTTATATAGCACTTTTAACAGTACAGATTGTGTCAAAGCAACTTTCCAATATCAAAAAAGGAAAATAGTGTGTCAATAATGTAAAATGACAAGATTAAACACTAAATTTTCAGTTAAAGGCATTTGGTTATTGAATTCAGGGACGTCATCATCCACCTCAGTTCAGTCTAAATAGTATCTGTGCAATCAAGTCGACAATATTGCTGGAAATTAAAGGAACACTCCACTTTTTTGGAAATAGGCTCATTTTACACCTCCCCTAGATTTAAACAGTTGAGTTTTACCGTTTTTGAATCCATTCAGCCGATATCCGGCTCTGGTGGTAGCACTTTTAGCTTAGTTTAGCATAGATCGTTGAATCTGATTAGACCATTAGCATTTGGTCATCAAAAATGACCAAAGAGTTTCAATAATTTTCCTATTTAAAGCTTGACTCTTCTGTAGTTACATCGTGTACTAAAACCAACGGAACAGAGCTCACATGTTCTGAGGTTTGTTCTGTTGTCTTGTTTTTTTTTTGGGGGGGGGGGGGGGGGGGGGGGTTGCCTGTTTTTTGACTACGATTGTGTATCCCAATAAAACTGCACTTGGTTCTCTACCTTGTCTCAGAGCAGTATGTGACCGTTTTTATGCAAGCAAAATGAATCTGTTTAGTGACTGGAATCTTCTGTGTTGAGATCACTCAATCACCAAAATAATTTTTTTTTTATTTTTTATTTGAACTTTTTTTTTGCCAGAAAACTCTCACCACTGAGCTCTGCTGTATTATGTGTATGAGATCATGTTATACTCACAGGAATCTGGTACTGTGAGGATCCCAACACATACACACACATACAGACATATTTATTTTTTAAGTATTTTTGAAATAAAAATATTTCCTATTTGTTTATATTTTTCATTAAAATGGTCCAAGTGAAGTTGGGATGCTGGGATCTTTTAGTTTTGGAGCAGAGCTGTTATATTCTACCTCTCTGAGTTCATCTCTGCTCCTGCGGTTTGGCTGGAAGCGGTTCAGACGTAAGGAGACATGATCATCTCCATGACTCAGAACTCAGAGCACATCATCCACAGACACGCCCACTTCCCCTCTCCTCCTCTTCATCAGCGTCACACTCCTCAACTCCAGCACCCTCCATATACCGCACAGACTGTGCATTACAGTAATAAGAATAAGTAAATTAAGCAAGATTAATGTGCTTAGTTGAATTAAAAATAGTCACAGTGTAAATCTTAAAGGTTCTAAAAACAGGATTTAATTTAATTTTTTATTTTGGGGAGAAATGACAAGTTCTCTTTAAGCTTTTCGGCTCAGAAGAGTCTGTTGAAGAGTCCATGCCATACTGTGTGTACCTCTGTGAGGGGGCTGGTGTGTTTATAGTGCAGTGTGTGTCCGATCACGAGGCTGAGTGCTCTGGTGAAGCCCTGAGCCGGTTCAGGATGGCAGCAGAAATACAGCAGCATGCTCAGATAGTCCAGCATCAGCAGAGGTGAGTGTGTGCTCGCAAACAGACTGAAGAAAAACTACACACAGAAATGAGAAAACAACACATTTATGTTTACATATAGATTATCTGTTCAGAACATCTTTTGGAAAACATGATAGTGGAAGTCAAAGTCAAGGGAATACTTAAAAATGAAACGGCACCCATTCACTGCAGAGGATCCATTGGTGAGAAAGTGATGCAATGCTAAATTTCTCCAAATCTGTACAGATAAAGAAACAAACTCATCTACATCTTGGATGGCCTGATGATGAGTACATTTTCAGCAAATTGTCCTTTTTGGGGGTCAAAAAGGACAACCCCTTAAAAGGGGTCAGATCATAAAGTTATTCTTGATCTTTTGAGATATACACTCACCTAAAGGATTATTAGGAACACCATACTAATACTGTGTTTGACCCCCTTTCGCCTTCAGAACTGCCTTAATTCTACGTGGCATTGATTCAACAAGGTGCTGAAAGCATTCTTTAGAAATGTTGGCCCATATTGATAGGATAGCATCTTGCAGTTGATGGAGATTTGTGGGATGCACATCCACGGCACGAAGCTCCCGTTCCACCACATCCCAAAGATGCTCTATTGGGTTGAGATCTGGTGACTGTGGGGGCCATTTTAGTACAGTGAACTCATTGTCATGTTCAAGAAACCAATTTGAAATGATTCGAGCTTTGTGACATGGTGCATTATCCTGCTGGAAGTAGCCATCAGAGGATGGGTACATGGTGGTCATAAAGGGATGGACATGGTCAGAAACAATTCTCAGGTAGGCCGTGGCATTTAAACGATGCCCAATTGGCACTAAGGGGCCTAAAGTGTGCCAAGAAAACATCCCCCACACCATTACACCACCACCAGCAGCCTGCACAGTGGTAACAAGGCATGATGGATCCATGTTCTCATTCCGTTTACGCCAAATTCTGACTCTACCATCTGAATGTCTCGACAGAAATCGAGACTCATCAGACCAGGCAACATTTTTCCAGTCTTCAACCGTCCAATTTTTGTGAGCTCGTGCAAATTGTAGCCTCTTTGTCCTATTTGTAGTGGAGATGAGTGGTACCCGGTGGGGTCTTCTACTGTTGTATCCCATCCGCCTCAAGGTTGTGCGTGTTGTGGCTTCACAAATGCTTTGCTGCATACCTCGGTTGTAACGAGTGGTTATTTCAGTCAAAGTTGCTCTTCTATCATCTTGAATCAGTCGGCCCATTCTCCTCTGACCTCTAGCATCAACAAGGCATTTTCGCCCACAGGACTGCCGCATACTGGATGTTTTTCCCTTTTCACACCATTCTTTGTAAACCCTAGAAATGGTTGTGCGTGAAAATCCCAGTAACTGAGCAGATTGTGAAATACTCAGACCGGCCCGTCTGGCACCAACAACCATGTCACGCTCAAAATAGCTTAAATCACCTTTCTTTCCCATTCTGACATTCAGTTTGGAGTTCAGGAGATTGTCTTGACCAGGACCACACCCCTAAATGCATTGAAGCAACTGCCATGTGATTGGTTGATTAGATAATTGCATTAATGAGAAATTGAACAGGTGTTCCTAATAATCCTTTAGGTGAGTGTAAAAGCTTGGTGTACTACTATGAAAACACACAAACTTCACAATAAATCTTTGCAAAAAGGCCAAAGGATGGAAGATGTAGACATCTGTGACAAAAAAAAAAGAAAGGAAAAAATTGATATGACCCCATTAAAAATCATTTAACCTGCTGCATTACCTTCTTAAGATTGGCTAGTCTGTCATAGGGCAGAGGTTCAGTTGGGTCATCGGGGACTGGAAGATCTCCATCACTGGGAAACCACAATTCAACCTGATTATAGAACGAAGCACATGCTTAGTACACTGTAGTACACTGTCCTCAGTGTTTTTTGTTTGTTTGTTTGTTTTTTGTTTTGTTTTTTTGGAGTGTAGGGAAAAGCCTTAAAAACCTGGTCATTTGTATGAAATTGCAATGTGAAATTAAGTTTTATAGTAAATAATTTTTTATAGTTTTTATAATAAAAAAAAAAAAAAGACACTTATTTTTTTTCGAACAGTCTGTGGGGTAAAACGGCCCCCAGCTTGGTGGGGTAAAATGCCTCCAGGGGGCATGGCTTAATTACTGTAGTTACTCTGTTATCAAATCCTTTGTTTTTCCTTAAATGTATTCTAACTTTGGTTGAATAAAAATATTTGGACTTTATATTTAAAAATTACCTCAAGTTAGCCTCAGCTAATACTATTTTTTAAAACAGGCTATTATAATTTTGTAATTCATAATTATTGATTATATCAAATAACTCAATAAATATACAGTATTTAATTTTAAGATAAAACTGCCTGTACTCTGATTTTGCAGTAAATGTAAAGTAAATTGCTTTGTCAGACATGGGGTCCCCAGATGAAAGATGAAACTCTGGACATTTTTCATACTTGGTTTACAATTGATGTCATTGTCACTAAAACTATGATAACTATTCTGGACACATTCAACTTTTGTTTCACAGAAAACAATTACACAGTTCTTAAGGGGACGTTTCCCCTACTCTACCCTACATGTAGTGTTATGAAAGATAATAAGCAAAAGAAATGTAACAACTTAATACTGATCTTCATTATGTTATGTGCAGGGAAAAACACATGAATTCTGCGAATATGAACCATAGACTGTAAAAGGTATGAACAGAGAAATGTCCGCATGGCACGAGCTCTTTAATACCGTGCTGTTTCGTCCCACTTTTGGTGTGTTTGGTATCCCATACGGTACTTTGATTTACCCTGACAGATAGCTTTATCGACCAATCATTAAGACCTTTCTGCACGCCCTAACCTTTTACCACACCCATTGCTCCAGCCTGCAGTTATACCTACTTGCCCAGGTGAGGGGTTTGTACCAGAGGAGTTTCAATTAAAGCTCACTTACCTGCTACTAGGGTGATCAGTTCAGTGTCTTCGCAAACCAGGGAGGTGCGGTCAGGGTAGGCAGGGTAGGCAGTGCCTCACCAATGTTGACATTACATTTATTAATTCCAAGAGCTTTATTAATTCACCTCAAACCACATTATTAATTGCATTTATTTTTTTCAAAATATTATTTTTTGTAACAAAGTTTCTCAGGAATACACATAATATACTCATTTTGCCATTGTTTGCTCCTAAAAACCATTGTTTCATGCAGGAAATTCAAGGCCATGGCCATTGAGGCAGAGGTTAGCAGTGCCTCTTTGGTCCATAGAACGTAGTTTACGTAGATTTGCGCATGCGCGGTCAGTTCTCATGCTGTCTTGAATTATCAACATTGAGGCAGAGACCGAGCTTGCTTCATGTCACGTGATCCACTCGCTCTCACTCAATCCGCGTTTATCGATACTAGCATCTAGCGGCGCCTAGCGTTGGCTGTCAACTCATGAAATTGAGTAATACACCCAACAAAGAGGACTTTTACAACAAAGTAATTGACAGCTTTGTCCAGAGGGATAGACGTATGGACTTCGTCTACAAATAAAAGTAAGCACCCCCTTTAAAACGTAAACTATTAATTTATTTATTATTTTTTTTAAAAGCCGTATATTGGCTTTGTGTGTGTTGTCTGATGGTGGGCTATAGGCCTGCTGTGCGCTGACACCAAAATGTTCTCTCTTCCATCACCTCTGCCACATTTGTACTGTAACGTTATGTCTATCTGTGCGATTATGGTGTATGGATCTGTTTTCTAGTTCTCTTTTTTTAATCCTGGTGCGCCGTCGCCAGATGCTCATTGCGTGTCGGTGTGTGCGCCTAGCGCAGTTTGTAGGAGCGAATAAACTGTTTTTGTACTTTAAAGCTGTACTGATGACACAATGTTTTCTGACTGTAGCCTATTCAAATCCTGGTGCGCCGTCACCAGACCAATAGTGTGTGTGTGGCTGTCTGTGCGCGTTTGCGCATTTTGAAGGAGTGACTATGCCGCTTGTCGGTTCGCTGACACCGCGCCGCTTCCCTCTCTTACTGTGTCCCGCACAAAACATTTGTTTGTTGTATAAGTCATCATAAGATAGATGTGTCCATTAATTTGATTATTAGATTTGATTGTGCATTAGCCTCACATATGACTAGGGTGACCAGATGAGATTGGTTGAAATTTGAAATTCGGGGGGGGGGGGGGGGGTAATGAATAAGAAAGATAATGAATTTCAAACGAAAGTGACTGAACCAATCATGTTTTTATTAATATAAGTAGCCTACATATACATATAATTTTATATAATATAGAAGTAACGTTAGGCTATTTTTATACTTCAAACTGAAGTTAATGAACCAAAAAAAAAAACAAGATGCTGCAGCCAATGAGCAGCCGGCGGGGGCTGGTTGCCAGGCTGCAGGATGACTCAACCTCGCTCCACGGACAGTTTTTTATGTTTTATCAGACAATAACTATTTAATTTTGCTTCAGTATAATTTTCGGGACACTTAGAGCGGGATTCGGGATTCGGGACAGCAGCTTAGATTTCGGGACTGTCCCGAATTTTTCGGGACGTCTGGTCACCCTACATATGACTGACTTTGCTGTATGCAGGCAGCGATGTGATGATGCCTGATATGAACTTGGGTTGCTACATTAACTGAATTAATATATGAACATATATGCCACATTGATAGGTCACAGCCTACCCATGACAAGATTTCACCGCACGTTACTGTCGCAAACACAGCAACACAGGTGTGTGTGGACCGAAACAACAGAAGTACAATCCAGATTCTTTTTACATTTGACAAGGTAAAGTTTTCCTGCTTTCCTTACAAAATGAGTTTTCTTTATGTCCGCTACATTAGAAATTCAGAAATATTGTGTAAATATAGACTAGAGGCAGAGAGTTGGAAATCATTTTGGGTTTTAATATGTTTTAATCTGTTTGTTTCTGACACTTTTGGCAGGTATTCAGCACATCTCAACGCTTCCAGTAAGTTTCGATTCCTTTCACAAGGCGTGGACCGACCGAGAGCATAAGAGAAACGAAAGTGAGAGAGAACAGACACTTCCGTGCTTCATCCAGATTATTTTAATTGTACAATCAAGGTAGAAGTTTTTCATACACAATATTATTACTTGTGTAGGCCAAGGAGTTATTTTTTATTATTTATTTGTCTCTTCTGTTAAAAGCTGTTCCTGAATCCTGTTTACACAACTGCTTACAATAGCGTCTCGAATACTTTATGAATAGGCTTAAGTTAGTCCCGGGGTGGAAATCGTGCATTAATTGCACCCCTGGACATAACGAGCTGATAGGATGAGGCAAGCGCCCAATAACCTGGTTGTGCTCGGTGGTGAGAACCTCAGTAAATTAAAAATTTTTAACAAACAATGAAAATGTACACTAAACGCCTATTTTTCGGTAATAATGACTTGATTTTAACGGACGGTAACTATGCCCGATGTAGTGCCAAATTATGCACCCCCTAGTATTGGTAGGATTAGGGGTGGGGTTGCGATTAGGCAATCAGGCAGCGACTTCAACGAAGGGATGCATAATCTGGCAGGGGTGCAGAATTCGGCACAACACTGGAGACATCAAGTCGGACACTTTCTGCTCCATGCTCTTATCACAAAAACATTGTATTAAATACAATATATGTAAAATACACAGAAACGTTTGAGCAACAGAAACACTTTTTATATACTGCTTAATACAGCGCAATCTGTTCAAGAATAAAGTTCAGCATAAACATAAGGTAAATACCAATAAAATGTGGGTATATATAGCTACTTTTATCAGGGTTTTTGATAAAAAAATGACTCAAGATAACAGTGCGATTACACTAAATAACCTTTACTGTTATAAGACACATATTTGTGAGCGTTATTGGGAATTAATTGTTAGAATAAACACGCAACACACCTCTTGCTTGTCATCACAGAATCTGACCAATGAGAATGAAGTGTGTCGTCATCAAGGCTTTCGCAGACGATTTGGAGCAACTGCAGCACCTGACCTCGGCGGCTGGTCTCGTTTTGCTCTCGGTACTTGACGGCACATGTGATCGTAACACCGCATGAAGTCGAACGCACCTTGTATGACATGAAAGTACCGCGAGAGTGATAAGAGAGCAGACAGATCCTTATGCTTTCGAATCGCTCTCGCGGTACTTTGATGTCATACACTGATCATTCTGCACAGCGCCGCTTCAAGTCGAACACACCTAATGAGGAAATTACATCTCTCCCTTTGCCAAGTGCATTCCAAACGACTACATAATCACTGCAAAGTCCCCACTCCAAGGGGATAGGGATGATCACTTCCATTCGGAATTTGCCCCGCGAACACCCCTAATTCCTATACATTTCTGGTCTTATTTATCAGTGCATATTATTAAATATTTTTATTAAATAATAAATGATTAGTTTAATAATTTTTTTCTTTTACAATACCCTAAAGCTAACCATCGGTAACCCCAGTGACACAACTCCAGGGGACCACTACTTTCATTATATATTTTATAATATTTATTTGGCATTTAGTGTTTTTAAAATGTCATTTATATTATATATTTGATAGTTATGAATAAATGGTAGAAAAACCTGTTTTAGACCTCAAAATAAAACACTTGTTCTCTGTACATGGCTGTGAGGATGAGCAATTTTGTGGTTCTTGGAATTAAAAAACAAATATTGCTACATTGATGGTTTAAGAAGGTGTAATTGTTCAAATTACATATTAATTACATTTTAAAATATACAGAAATTTGTAACCCTAAAGTCATTTTCAAGTGGAATAGGCTTATTTCTGTAAAGGCAGGGACAGAATATTGATATTTCCATAGATTGACCTAAGAGAGAATTTTATCAGATATAACTCATTAATTTTTGGGCTCATCATTTGTATTTGTCCTCTTCACAGAAACACTGAATTGCCAACATCACTCCTGATCAGCATCGCCATGAAGAAAATGAAGAATGATAGCATTCTGAAATACATGAAGGTGACAAAATGCAAAACATTAAGAACCATGGATTATATATCTTATTTAGAAAACATATATTTTTAATTTCTCAGTTTGGTTATTTACATTCTTATGTTGAACACTGTATCGAATTGTTTAGGCTTAGTGTAAATGGTTATAGTGAAGATTGTCTATTTCAGAAAAGGCAGCCTGACAGTGACACTGGAGACAGAAGGGCGTCACAAACTGCTGATAATGCTCAGGTAAGGTTATATTTAAATAATGATTCAGGTCTAAAGCCCCGTTCACACCAAGCATAACTATAACAATAATAACTATGAAGATAACGATAAAGATGTAGTTCTAAAAAAGTTCTCAATATTAAAGAATAGCAGAGTCCACACCACAACTATAACGATAAATACACAGAGAAACGATATAATTGGAATCACTTTCAGAAGGATTTTTTCCAGCTTATGAACGATACAAACATTGACATCCAATCAGAATCCATCCTGCTATCACGAGCTGGAGAATTTAAAGCGGCAGACGAGCTTGCGCTTAGAATAAACAGAGGATATGTTCGCTGGTGTGGATGCTAATATCAGTATCTTTATAGTTATCGTTTCTTGGTGTGAACAGGGCTTAAGAAGTTGTTTTAGGTAATTGCTCATGTATCTGAAAAACAGCCAACAAAGACATGCAGGCCATGAAAATGAGCAAGCGCGAATGAACCAGTATTTATTTTTCACTCATTTAAATATTTACATACACACCTATGGAACACAAAAAGATTTATCAGAATGTTCACAATGTCTTTTTAAACCATATAATGGAAGCATTCAGAGACATTCAGTTGTCAAGCTCTCAAAATAGCCTATATTATGCACTATATTCCCAGTCCTGAAGCCTATGTGTTGTGATGAGTCAGAGAGTTAAAAATTTTTTAATGTTTGTAAGAAGTCGTGTGTGCTTATGTAGAAGACGTGCAATAGAGTAAGGATTTTCCCACTCTTATATTCATGTTTTTATTTTTATTTGGGCATCAGAGCACATCTTGGGCGAAATGGTGCATGTTACAGAAACTGAGAATCTTTGAGTGCACTTTTGTTTAATTATGCATGGCAATATTATAAAATTAAATGCTAATTTAGTAAATGTCATTGTATTTTATTCAAGTGTATTTAATTGATAATATTAGTACATGTGCTATTTTAATGTTGCTTCTGCCATAGGAAAGAATATATCATACAAGCAAGAAAAAAAAGGGGGGGCTTGGAAATAATGTCTGTGATCCACTAAAGGTTTGTTGCATACTGACATATAACTGAATAAATTATTTATGGATGCTGATAAAAAATGTGTGGAATTTCTATACAAAAAAAAGTTTTAGGAAGACTTGTTAGCTGCTTTCAAAATCCATATTGCTCTTTTTGCTCATTCATGATTTACAAAATGATGGTAAAACAATTTAAATTGTCGCTCTCATATTAGCAATTTGACAGCATTTCATATTCATTCACTCTGTAAAGAACACACTTTTTTTATAAGAAGTCAAATAGGGACAATCAAAAAGTCATCTGCAACAGATATGAGACTTAATAATTGAGGTATTATATCTCATGTAAGTGAATAAATATACCCTTATAAGGCGTTTTGGTAACCAGGGTTATTATAGTTAGCTAAATCCAGAAAAAAACAAACAAAAAAAAATTTTTATAACTTGAAATAAATGAAAAAACTGAAATAAAAAATAAAAACCAAAAGATTATTTTAGTTCACATTTCACATCTTTATTTAGTTTAAGTTGAAGTACTAAAATTACTTTAAATTAAATAAAACTAAACACTAAGGGGTGGTTTCAAGGACAGGGTTTAAATTAAGACAAGAGTAGGTTTAATCTAGATTAGTAAATCATAGTTTGAAAAATGGCTTTCTGAAACACAGATTAAGTGGAAATTACTAACTCCTAGACTATGGAGTCCTGAACTAAAATAAACTAGATTAATTTAAAACCAACTGTTCTAATCTGAATTAGCATGACAGACGTTGCCTATGAAACATGGAATGAACAGAAGCAAATCCAAGGAAAACAATAGCAGTGGAAAAAAGACTTCAATTAAAAAAAAAAAAACTGAACAAGAGAACTTTTTTTTTTTAAAGCAAGTAAAGTAAACTGCACACATTAAAGGTCGAATAAAAGAAAAGGCATGCATAGAAATGTCTGTAATGAATTCTTGCAATCAGCTGTCGTCAGTTTTGCTATATTTTTGTTATTATTATTTATGTTATACATAAAGCAGCTGTTTTAGAGATGGAGAGAATCATGGTCAGAATGGTCAGAACTGTATTGGCACCCTAAGAAAATATGATCAAAGGTTGTGAAAATACAGGGTCTGGAGAAATCCATGATGGAATGGTCTCTGATCTCTTATCAGAGGTTCTCCAAACTCATCAGGCATTACAGGTGAGACCCATAGCTGTTAAATTGGCGAAAGGAGGTTGCAAAAAGTATTGAATAAAAGGGTGCCATTAATTGTGGCCAGTGTGTTTTAGAGAAAAACACTTCTTTTAAAATTAGTGTGTGTGTGTGAATAAAAATTCAAAACGGTAAACAATGCACATTTATTTTCACAGGCTTTGTTCATATCTACCAAGGGTGCCAATAATTTTGATATATAAAGACTGAAAACACGTTAATCTGAAGTTAAACCTACCTCCTAGTAGGTTTAATTTAAGTCTCAATTTAGTAGAGCTGTAGTTAAGTAGCTGTAGTCTTCCTCCAGGAAATCAGCCTATTACGTTTTGGACTAGACCAAGTCTAAGACTATTAAAAACCACAACAGAGAAAGCAGATTTCTGTTAATCTGGTTTAAAGGGCCATTTTAGTCTAAAACTATAGGCTTAATCTCTGTCCGGGAAACCACCCCAAATAGAAAACTATACAGACATTTAAATTACTAAAACGTTAAAATTAAAATATAAAAGATTATATATAAATAAAATCTATATCATTGACGACTGCAATGCATTATATATTATCATATTTTAGGCTGGGTTATTGAATAGGAAAAATACAGATTTCCCAATTAATTAGTAATTTTTAAAAATTTTTTATAGTATCTTAAAACCTCAAGACTTCCCTTTAATCAAACAGTTTCACTGAAAATTACCAGTAGTGCACCTCTTGTCCTGCAGTCTGTTGCACTTCATGAATTAAATGCCTGAAATGAAAGTGTACATTATGCACCAATCAATTGACTTGATATCAAATTGGAAATGTAAGTGAATTGAGAGCATGTTGAAAAAAATTCAATCTGGAATATTTGTATAATATTACTCAGTATTGCTACTCATTTTATTAAAGTCCTTTATTCATAAGTGTTTAAATAAATGCTTTTGTGTATTACTGTTCTTCTGAATTCAACAGAGTGCTAAAGGGCAAAGCAACACTTTTAATTTCTGCTACAAATCTGAGAAGCATGCCGTGGTGTGCGATACATCCAAGACTGTGCTTGATGCTCTTAATACAAACAAGAATTTCAGAAAGTTTAAAAAGGACAACATGGAGAAAGAAATGGTGATCCAGAGACGTGAAGGAGTAGTTCCTAGAGCGGCTGTGAAGACAGATTTCCCCTGTTGTCTCATTAAAAGAGATGAGCTCTTAGATATAACCTTCATCAAAAATAATGGAAATGTTGCTACAAAGAAAAATACAACTGGAAGGATTTCATTATCCAGTGAACCAAAAAACTTTGTAATCTTTTACATTAAAACAAAAGGAGGGGATAAAGTGAAACTTTTAATGAAAAACAATGCGCTGAGGTTGAAGGTTGATGATGTTTGTGTGTACGCGTTCAAAAAAGACAAACTGAAGGCTGCTCTGCGGCGTGATGGGCGATTCACCAATGCCATATTCGAGAAACACTGTGTACTTTCTGAGTTCGGGAGCGAAACAATCCATGATATGTCAAGAACTGTAGAGCATCTTGATGGAAAGCATTTTGAGATCATTGTTAGGAGAGACAAAAAACAGCCAGATAGCCAAGACGATGTCTTGAGTGATGTCAGTGCTGAAATGAATGAAGCTTCAGCCGCTGATTTGAAAGAAAATGTTGATTCTATCCAGCATCCCATCAACACTGAACAAGAAGAAACACAAAAGATAAACACAAATCCTACAACTAATTTTCCTCAAATAATTCCAGACTCTGAAGAGATTCTAGCAATTCTGCGTACTCAGTTTAAAGATTTACGGGAGACATTAAAGCAGCGAGAGAACCTGAGGAACAAACCTGAGATCCTGAAGTTCTTCAGAGCAGAATATGATAAATGTGTTCAGAGTTTCTCTGAGGTGAAGAAAGTAAAGCAGCTCATGGGACTCTCTGACTTTGTGTGTCAGATTCGAGTGGAGAAATCTGCCAGAGGAACCGGATTCTTACTCTTTGACAGATTCGTCCTCACCAATGCTCATGTTATTGGAGAATTTGACCGTTTCACCAGGAAGCTTTCAAAGACCTTCACCGCAGTATTTGGCTATGAAGATTTGGAAGCAAATGAGACCAAGTGTGTACCGGTTAAGGAACATGTTGCAGCGTACTATCATGGAAAGATCAACATGGACACGTATCTTGACTTTGCTCTTCTTGAACTGAAAGATGCTGTGAAAATCGACAATGACTGTCCTGGATTGCTCAGTCGATACATTCACGTCCCCCCTCCTAACCGTGGTGGGATCTGCATTGTGGGACATCCAGGTGAAGGGGTCAAAAAAATGGACCTCTGCTTCATAATTGGGAAAGAGAATCGACAAGAGGCTGCAGATAAACACATCTCTGAGAATGTCAATTTCATTCATGTGATGACACAACAGTCTTTGGCAGAGAAATGGGAAATGCATGACAACCAGATTACTTACGACTCTTGTTTCTTTCATGGATCTTCTGGCTCTCCAGTTTTTGATGAAAACTGCTATCTGATTGGCGTTCACACCGGTGGCTACGTGTACAAAGAAGAAAATGGTAAAACTAGGAGCATTAAGGAATACGCCTATTCCATTCAGCCTATCCTGGAAAATATCTTCACTCAGGCCAAGGAAAGTGAGAGATCTGACATCTTAAAATTACTCTCTGAATATAAATGAATCTTTACATCTTAACTGGGAAGACAATGATGTGGACATGGAAGAAGATCCACAAAATCAGTAAGATTTTATTTGAATAATGGGACAGTACAGCCCTGACTGATGCCACATCCATCTACAGTCAACATTTAATGTGGATTATAAAAGTTAATCAAAGTTGTCCTAAGACAAGAACACATTTTGGTTTTAGGTTTTAGGACAACTTTGATGAAAGGTTTTGATCCACTTCAAATGTTGACTAGAATATTTGGAAAAAAGACAAAACTTTCATTTATCTTGAGGTATTAAGGCATGTTCAACATACAATCAATATTCATATTATTTCATTCAATAATATATTCAATTCTGTATTTAGGCAAATGTCTCCCTATTCATTCTTATCAGTGGTTGTGATTTAGGTTAAGGCCATTGTACACTGAGTTCGAAATTTTCACGTGTTTTTTCGTATTCGTCATCCTTTCCTATCAAAATGCATGCTATGGATGTGAAAATGCAGAAAATCGAACTTGATCCGAATGTTTTATGACGGACGAAAGTTTCGCTGCAGACATTTGTACTTTCTACTACTTTTGAAATACAGATGCACGTATACTCTGTATATCTTTTAATAAATCTTCTGTTTTATATTTTAATTTTTTCTGTGTTTTTTGTATTTTTGCCTCATTTTTGCCATATTAAACGATCAGGCTTAACAAAATAGTTGGCCGCATTCTTGACTCTAACATAAAGACCTTTTAGGTTGTAAACAATATATCTAAACAGATTGTTGTTTTTTCTTAAGAATTATGCAATATGCAATAAAAATCCTGCTGCTCATCTATAAGTGCTCCTCTATAATAGATCAACACAATAAATAAAAGAAACTCTGTTCTAAGCTGTCCCTTTAAATACCATGTAAGCAGCTGTAGTTCACTGAAGGTGCTGAGCAGTGAAGGTTGCTCTTCATGTAGAGGATCATTATCATGTGGCTGAAGATTTGTTGAATAACTGAACAAGGGATTTTATCACCCAGATGCGTGAGGTCTCACTGGGTCCTGCACTGTGCTTCATACTCTAACCTGAGTGCTCTGCTTTGACCTCTGACCTTTCACCCTGAGGAGAAGAACTTGCTTTGCTTCCTTCAATCATTCACAATCCTGTTTGTTGTAAATAAATCACATAATGCTAAACGGTGCGTAACAAATCACTGGGAGACCACAGACAGTTGTCCTTCCACATTAATAGAAAATCAGTTAATATGTTAAGATATTTAAAGTAAAGTATTCCTCAAATTATAATTTTAATAGTATATCTTCACCGTGACCACCACAGGGGCAGAAATATTTATCATGTAGCCATGCATACTTATTAGACCATATTATTAGCATTTAGTGAGCATGAAGAATGGTCTATGTGTCCTTCTGTTTGAGAAGGATGTTTGACCAGTAAATCACCTACAGGAAATGCTTTTGATTTACTATTTTGTTTAATCAATCATTGATTAAGAGATCAGAAGAAAATGTCCCATTTTGGTTATTCAGTCAAACAACAAATCGAACAACTGCAGATCCTTCACTCAGAAAAACAAGTAAGCCTGAAACGTTCCATCTGGGTTAAAAAAGGAGGACCGAAAGTGCAATACTTACTGAAGAGCAAAGCCCTGAGGAGCAGAGTACATCATGTCTGCGTGTATGCATTCAAAGGAGAGAAAATCAAAACTGCTCTTAAACGTCATGGATGATTCATCGATGACATTTTCTGCAAAACCTGTGCACTCTCTGAGTTTAGTAACGAGATAAAGCATGATCTGTCAAATTCTGTAGACGATCTTAACGGAAAGGTTTTCCAGGTAGTTGTTGTCAGTGATAAGAATCATCCAGACAGTCAAGGTGATCTGACTCCTGTCAAGACTGAACCTAATGTAGCTTCAGAGGCTGATGTGGCAGAAACTGCAGGCTCAAGTCAGAATCCCATCAGCACTAGGCAAGAAAACAAACAAGATGGAAACACAAAGTCCACAAATCCTTCCACTAAAGAGTATGCTGCTAAACCCATTGTAAAATCTGAAGAGATTCTGGGAATTCTGCGTGATCAGTTTCCAGTTTTACTGAAGCAATTAAAGCAGCGAGAGAAACTAAAGAACCAGTCTGTGGTCCAAAAGTTCTTCAGAGCAGAATATGGTAAGAGTGTTGAGAATTTCTTGAAGGTGAAGAAAGTAAAGCAGCTCATGGTACTCTCTGACTCTGTGTGTCAGATTCAACAGGGGGGGGGGGAGTCTGCTTTAGGAACTGGTTTCTTGCTCTTCGACAGATACATCCTCACTAATGCTCATGTTATTGGAGAATCTACTGATGTTACAAAAGTTAACGCTGAACAGTTCACAGCTGTATTTGGTTATGAAGACCTGAAGTCAAAGGATAGCAAGCACATACCAGTTGAACAACGCACAGCTTACTTTTATGGAAAGGACGATAAAGGAAGGCATCTTGACTATGCTCTTCTTGAGCTTGATGATGTTGAAAACATTGCTGGGTATCCTAAATTGCTTGATAGTTACCGTCCAAACGGAGGTCAGATCTGTATTGTGGGATATCCAGGTGAAGGGGTTAAGAAAATAGACCCCTGCTTCATCATTGAGAGGGAAAATCGACCAGAGGCTGCAAATAAACATGCATCTGAGAATCAACATTTAATTCATATTATGAAGGAGGTGTGGTTGGAACAGAAATTGAACTTTTCAACACATGACAACCAGATCACTTATGACTCTTGTTTATTTCACGGATCTTCTGGCTCTCCGGTCTTTGATGTAGACTGCAATCTGATTGGCATCCACACTGGTGGCTATAAGTACAAAACAGAAGGAGCTAAAACTTACAGCGTTATGGAATATGGCTTTTCCATGCAGCCAATCCTGGATAACATTAGAGGACAGGCTAGGATAAAAGGTTTGCCAAATATCGTCAGTGTCAGAGAAGCCTACAGCAATGAGTCTGGGACTGCAGAGCAACAGAATCAGATCGACATCGAGATGGAAAGTGCCGAAGAATCAGACGAGAATTGAATCTCGTGCTGCCATTTTTTTGTGTGACTGCAAAACCTTAAATTTTGAGACCTAAAAATTAGACTGTGATTTGTCAATGACTTTATGGGTTTTCACTTCGCACGTCATTTTTATAGATGATTGAGTGTTTAAAAGTTATGTTCTGTTTCTCTTATTTTTGATTAATGTAAAGTCATGTATCTCACCTGCAGGTGATTTTGGGTCTGATTCATGACAAGGGAGCAGAACAGTAAACATTATTCATTTGACAAAGACCAGAGAGACAGTTATAGATCGTTCTTTATTGTATTTTCTTTACATTTTCATTCATACTTGTGTATTCATAGGTATTCACATACATACTCATTTAACACAAATAATTAACACATATTGTTTGTTATTTTTACTTTTAATTTTTTTATGCTGATGTTATTTTGATCTTAATATTTTGCTTTTGCTGTAAGGAATCATGTTCAAGCTTCCACATCAAATCATCTTTGAATCACACAAATACACCAAATTAACTGATTTGTCAGATTCACTGTAATATGAGACAAGCATACACAAATGTGTATCTCCCCTAAAATAAATACATTTAGAATGACATCTTTGAGTTTACAGCAAATCACTGTTCTTCATGCGGTCATGATAAATTTAGACGTACATTTCATTAAATTAAACTATTTCTATGCCAAATACAGCTTTAATGTTTGTCCCACTTACGTTTATTATTCCATTAGTGTGAACCTTGTATAATGCATGTAATGTTGTTGGTGTGTGTTGTTTTGATTATTTATCATGTCGAGAAGCTTCTATGATCTTCAGTTTGTTGGCTCTGGAAAATTTTGTGAATGTCCTGGACAGAAGAAATATAATCATAATTAAAGGTGCCATAGAATGCATTGATACAATATTTTAAATTGTTCTCTGATATCTACATAGAAGGTAAAGGCAACAATTCTCCAGAAATGGTTTTACATGTCCATTTATAACCGTAGGATTTCTCCCTAGAATAAAATGGTCTGTTATAACCTTATTTGGAATAATAATGTTGAGCTCTGCTCTGATTGGCTGTTTCACAGTGCGGCTCATTTCGGTAGCTCACACAGCAGGAAGGAAACACAGGAAAAATATATATTTCAATACTTTCTCTCGCAATTATATCGTTGGGCAATACTGTAAATAAAATGCGGGCATCAGGGAGCCGCTATTAATATGCGGGGCATTGAAACTGCTTTCGAATGCATGATCGCTTTTTAGTTTCACTTTCACTTTCGACATCGCACGTACTCTGTTTTTACTATGGAGCGGTAGTACTTACCACACATTTTACAAGATCAGATGCTTGTCATGGTGCTCAGGATCTGTAAATCATTCTCCATCATCCTCAGTCATCTCTCCTTACTCTGTTTATGTGGTAAGTGAAATCTTATGTACTGTAATGTAACAGGCTACAGCTAGCAAGGAGCTATCCATGTCCCTTTAGTCGCTCGTGTTATTTTATTAGAACGTGTTATTTGCTTTCAGTGCCTTTCTGAATACAGACACCAACTCATCCCAGTGCTTCAAATCCCCTGCACAGCCTGGAACATAACATTTATTTCCATGATCTGCCATTTTTGCTGTTGTCTTTGCTTGTTTCTTCGCAATACCTGCAGAACTTCTGATGATTTGGCTGGCGGCTGGCATAGAACATGGGCGGGTATATGCTGGGAGCGTAACTATTAGTGATCCCGACTGTAACGTCACAGTTGGTGTTATGTTCTGATTCACAATTATGTTTTGCATTCACGAGATTTACATAAGGAGGAAACAATGGTGTTTGAGGCTCATAGTATGTCATTTCCATGTACTCTTATTGTTCAACTATGCCAAGGTAAATAGAGTTTTCCATTCTGTCACCTTTAATAAAAACACAACCTTAATTTGTATTTCACATACGCAATTACAAAGACTCTTAAAAAGGCTTGACAAGTGCATTTTTCTTGTTGCTGTATTTCCTATTGAAACGAATATTTCATGGAACATAAAATGTTTCAAATGGATGTGTATTATTGCAAGCAGAATTGACGTATTTAGTGACTGGAATCTTCTGTGTAGAGATCATTTAATCACTAAAATAATATTTTTTATATATTGATTCAAACTTTTTTTTTTTGTCAAAAAGATCTCACCACTGAGCTCTGTTGTAGCATGTGTGTGAGATCACATATTTATTTGTTACACTCACAGGAAGCTGGTACTGTGAGGATCCTTCCATCAGGTCCTGCAGAAAGGGATGCTGGGATAGCGTGGAGAAAAGAATCTTCTCCTCACCCTTAGAGCCCAACTCCTTAAACACCTTCAGCAGCTCCTGAACACACAACACCACATGAAACACAGTTCCATACAGACCCTTTACACCATCTACTGATCTACAGAAACACGTCACTCTGTTCCAAAAACTGTGAAATACTTTCCAGTGAACATCTACTGGACAAAAAAATTTCCCAAATAGACCTACATTTACAAGACAGTTATAAATAGAAATGCATCCTATTTTTTTTATATTTTTCATTAAAATGGTTCAAATGAAGGTGGGTGAAGTTGGTTGAAGCTGGGATCTTTTAGTTTTGGAGCAGAGCTGTTATATTCTACCTCTATGAGTTCATCTCTGCTCCTGTGGTTTGGCTGGAAGCGGTTCAGACGTGAGGAGACATGATCATCTCCATGACTCAGAACTCTGAGTAAATCATCCACAGACACGCCCACTTCATCAGACTCCACCCCCCTCTCCTCCTCTTCATCAGCGTCACACTCCTCAACTCCAGTGCCCTCCATATACGGTACAGACTACAGCAGGAACACAGCGGTTTGAAACAAAACCAGAGTGAACCTCATGAACACATTTCACAATTTCAGTAAAACATTATTTTTGCGCATTACAGTAATGAGAACTCAATGCTTGGTTGAATACAAAATGATGTCAATGCAAAATCTTCTAAAAACAGGATTTGTTTTCTGTTAACCATGCCATACTGTGTGTACCTCTGTGAGGGGGCTGGTGTGTTTATAGTGCAGTGTGTGTCCGATCACGAGGCTGAGTGCTCTGGTGAAGCCCTGAGCCGGTTCAGGATGGCAGCAGAAATACAGCAGCATGCTCAGATAGTCCAGCTTCAGCAGAGGTGAGTGTGTGCTCGCAAACAGACTGAAGAAAAACTACACATAGAAACAAGGAAAAATACATATATGTTCATACACAGATTGTCTATTCAGAACATCTTTTGGGAAACATCGCAGTTGCAGTCAAAGTTAAGGGAATAGTTCACTTGAACATGAAAATTGGCTGAGAATTTACTCTACCATTCAAGATGTAGATGAGTTTGTTTCTTCACAGAAACAGATTTGGAGAAATGTAGCATTACATCACTTGCTCACCGATGGATCCTCTGCAGTGAATGGGTCTCGTCAGAATGAGTTAAAAGGTTACTCCACCCCAAAATGAAAATGTTGTCATTAATCACTTACCCCAATGTCGTTCCAAACCCGTAAAAGCTTTGTTTGTCTTCGGAACACAATTTAAAGGGTTACTCCACCCCTGTGTCAGCCGCATACCGGATACGCTGTTTTCTTTCAAATCGAAGCGTAAATACACGTAGAAGATGTATCCGTGGCGTGCGGTGTGGCTGACACAGAACAGCATACGCTATTTGCGTCCAGCGAATACTCTCAAAAATGGCACTACACTGACACAGAGGAGACGAATTATTGAATAAAGTCTTTTTCTTTTCTTTTTTTTGCATACAAAAAGTATTCTCGTAGCTTCACAACGTTACGGTTGAACCACTGATGGCAGATGGACTACTCTGACAATGTCTTTCATACTTTTCTGGGCCTTGAGTGTCAATGGGACAGTCATAAGCCTCCTGGTTTTCATCCAAAATATCTTCAATTGTGTTCCGAAGACGAACGAAGCTTTTACGGGTTTGGAACGACATGGGGGTAAGTGATTAATGACAAAATTTGCATTTTGGGGTGGAGTAACCCTTTAAAAACACCTATAAGGCTTGAAGTAAAAAATGCCTTGATGGATTTGTTTCTTACACACATGCAGCTTTTCTCTTGCAAACACTGAGAGAGACTGGATTGTGGATTACTTGTGGATTATTGTGATGTTTTTATCAGCCGTTTAGACTGTCATTCTGACGGCACCCATTCACTGCAGAGGATCCATTGGTGAGCGAGTGATGTAATGCTAAATTTCTCCAAATCTGTTCTGATGAAGAAACAAACTCATCTACTGTACATCTTGGATGGCCTGAGGGTGAGCACATTTTCAGTTAATTTTCATTTTTTGGTGAACATAACTTATTCAGTTATGTTTTACTGCATATTAAAGGGTCAAATCATAAGGAATGAAGTTATTCTTTATCTTTTCTGTTATAAAAGCTTAATGTACTACTATGAAAAGACTTCACAATACATCTTTGAAAAGATGCTGTTACGGAAGGATGGGAGAGGTAGACAACTGCAGCAAAAAAAAACAAAAAACAGACAGGTACAAATTTAAATATCAACATGAACAAAAACAACAACAAAAAATATGACCCCGTTTGAAGTAAAAAAAAAAATAATTTATCCTGCTGCATTACCTTCTTAAGATTGGCTAGTCTGTCATAGGGCAGAGGTTCAGTTGGGTCACCAGGAACAGGAAGATCTCTTTCACTGGTAAACCACAATTCAACCTGATCAAAAACCAAAACACATTAAATTGAACTTATAGGCACATATAAATGAGACACGATTATACAAATGAGGCTTGCTTTCATTCATTTTAACTGTAGAAACAGCATGCATTTGAAATAAAATTAACTATAGAACCGTATTTGAATTATTAAAATGCTGTAAAAGTGATTATACTACAAAAATCAGTTGTTTATAGGTCTGTGTATAGTTTAATGTTTCAGTGATGCTCTATGAGTGTAATAGACCTGTGCATATTGTTCTTGTGTGATGAGTCCGGTTCCTGCCGTGTCGACAGCTCTGTAGCGCTGAAGGGTTTTTAACAGCTGAGTCTGAGAGGGAAACGGCCACGGCAGAGCTGCACTGAGCAGGAACTGATGCCAGTCCAACATCTCAGAATCCAGAGCTAATACACACACCAGCTCATCGACCTACACAACCAACAGCACATGTTATCATGCAAGTACAAGCAGGCTTGTCTGTAAAGGGAGAGTCACATTAGTGCATTTTTCGCAAAATCTTGTGGGCAAAAAGGTCCATTGTCAATAGTGTAATGATTAATGAAGCTCACACAGAAGTCACTTTCATATCAAGCAGTTTTCTGTTAGTCAACGCAGGGAATTTGAGTGATAAACTTAAAAATGTTGTGAAATCTGTTTGGGGAAGTCTTCCACCTTTTTATAAACGCAAGCCAAAGCAACGAAGACACTTTTAAGTATAAATAATTGCTACCAAAAATGCACAACAAACCATGGAGGAGTTTATCATTTAGTTGAGTGAAGATGTACCTGTGAGGGGGTGATATGCATCCAGGGGTCAGGCAGGGCATCACGACCCACGTGAGGAGAGGTTAACTCATGCAGAATGTGAGTAAACTCATTACTGCACATCAGACCTGAACACATCACACAATACACAAACTACAAAATACAGTAACTAGCTTCTACTGAAACATGTTGCATTCAGTTCACTTCTGCTGGGTTTTGCACCCAAGACTTGTTCGCCCAAAATTACAGTTTTGGAACGACATGAGAGTGAATAATGACTGCATTTATTTTATTTTTTGGTAAATTATCCCTTTTTTAATAAAAAAAAATGAATTAGTTGTTAGTTTGAGTAATGCTAATTCTGACCAGTAGGTGCAGTCTTGCGCAGCTGAGCGCAGAGGATGTGCAGCTGTTGGACAGTCAGAGTGCTGTTTTTGGGCTGCTCCAGCAGGGATCGGCGCGGAGCGGGTGATGGACTCGCCACGACAAGTATGTCTCCATCCACACAGAAATCAGCACTCTGCAGCACCAGCTCATGATGGATCTGAACTCCATTCTCAATGTGCTGCCGCACCAACTCTGTCAGCTGGTCGATACTAGTAAACATACACAAACATATTATGCACATGTAAATTTATGAACGTGTACACTATGATAAGAAGCACAATTGGTATTGTTAGGTTATTGTCCTAAAACATGTTAAGAATATGCCCCAATCACATTGTCATGCAGAATGAAATTATTTTTGCAAAACATATTTCTCCTGTTTTATAAGTTCTTCTGTTGTGCGTGTATGTGTATGTGTATGTGTGTGTATATATATATATATATATATATATATATATATATATATATATATATACACACACACAGTACACATATGTGTGTGTCTGTATCTAACTTTTTATATTTTTACACTTTTTATGAAAGTATTATTTTTTTTAAATATATTTACAATATTCAAAATAAGATGACTAAGAATTTATATTGCAAAATAAAAATTTTAATTTATACATACAAGTGTTTGTTCTACTGTAAAAATGCACTATTTAACTTTTAATAAACATAATAAAATATATCTAAAAGTTAATTTAAAAATATTGAATATAAAAAATATATAATTTTTTTTTAACTATATTCCAAATACCAAAAATAGGTTGACTAAGAAGTCATTGCAAAACAAGAATTTATACATCATGGCTTTTGTTTTACTAATTAATTTTATGCTAATTTTAATTAAAAAAAATAATAATTTGAAGAGTCAACTAATTTTGCAAATGTGATTTGGAGTGAAATTCTAAGTTTCCCCATTTGGAAGTACATTATTTAAATTGGTGTCTGCAGGACAATTGCAACCAAGAGAGCCAATACAGTGTTCTCATCCCCTCTAGATCTCTGGTCACCCATCCATCTTCCTCTCACCTGCTCATCTCAGACAGGAAGCGAGTTCCCAGCCACTCCTCCATGTTCCCGTAGGCCTGCTCTGCTTTCTGCTGCAAGCTGCTCACCGTTCTCAGCGCATGAGCCTTTATCAGCTCCAAACGCAGCTTCACTGCATGTTCTGCACACAAACGTAAATCATTCTTACTGTTTATACATCACATGAACACACAACATCCTGAAGCTGAGGCTAGCTTACGGCATACCTTCACGTTTCAGTGCAGCTGTGAACTCCTGTTTGATTCTCTTCCTCGCTGCTTTCCTCTTGACCTCCTCAGGGTTCCTCTCCACCACGGGCTGAGGACTGGGCTCCTGTGGAGGGGTTGGAGCACCTAAAACCACACACACTCTTTAGTGTCAACACAACACAACTGAAACTCATAATATAAATGACGGAGCGGTGGCTTTTCTTCACCTTTCTTTTTCCCAGCTTTCTTATTATCCGTAGCAGAGTTTGAAGCCTGCACTCTCTGAGCCTCTATCTGCTTCTGTTCTTCATCACCCTCCTCTTCTTCTCGCTGCTGTGTCTCTGCCAACACCTGACACACAGTTGTGTGCAAACACACATGAAGACAGAGGCACAGTCAGAGGTAAGTATATTGAAATTTTACAAACACAGCTCACTCGATCAGAAATTTGAGTAGGCACTATCCTTTTTTGGGGGGAAAATCTCATTTAGAAATGTCTTAATGTGCATGTATACTGTATATATAATAATCAACATTATTGCAAAACATACACTACCGTTCAAAAGTCTGGAATAATTAAGTAAGTGACATTTCAGCATCATTAATCCAGTCTTCGGTGTCACATCCTTCAGAAATTATTCTAATATGTCGATTTGTATTTCTTATTTTTATCAATTCTGACAAGAGTTTTGCTGCTTAATTATTTTTTTGTGGTAATCGTGATGCAATTTTCATGATTGCTTGATGAATAGAAAGTTCACAAGAACAGCATTTATTTGAAATGGAAATCTTCTGTAACATTATAAACTGTCACTTTTGGCCATGTGTATTTAACTTTAATAAAAGTACTATTTTTATTCTCACATAGCTACTGCAATCACTGTTTCCTGCTAAAGTAAAGACAGATTACAACCTAATATAGTTAAAGTTGCTGATAACTGATTTTCAATGGAGCTGAGGTTTAGCAATGCCAGTGTTCTCAAATTATTATCTACTGGCAAAACAGGGCCCCATATTTTTAAGCTTACCAGCAAAACCATTATGAGACACACTGATATAAACACACACCATGCTCCTGATGGCGCTGAGTGCTGTCTGGAAGAACTCCTGCAGTAGTTTCTCATCAGGATGGTGCAGGACCTGTCTGAGCAGCTCAGAAGAGGGAGATCTGCAGGAAACCAATGGAAACCTGACAGCACACACACATCCAGTTATTCAACAAACTAAGCCTATATCATTTTCATACACACCCAAAGACAAAAATGGAAAGCACACATACAATTTAGTTTTCTTCTGGTCCTCCATTTCAGTGTCTTTTTCCTCAGCACTCTTTGCAAGTCTCTCTGATGGCGCAGGAGCAGGGCTAAAATATGAATTTAGTATATTTTACCACATTAAAGAGTCTATCTAAACAACTTTAAAGTAAAAAAAACAATGTCTATGTTCAGAACTGAATGCTAATGCACTGTTTACTGAACAGTATAAACTGCAAATTGCTAACTATTTATGTAAACTAGCATGTAAAACAGCAGACGTTATTGCCAAGCTTGCATAATGCTTAAAAGGCAATTAATATCATATTTATTATTATTTAACTGCACTGACACTATCAGACAAGAACAAGATTTAACAGAATTGGTGAAAATTTGCATGCATACTGCAAAAATAGTATAATTTTATTCTAAACACGGTCATGCAAATCATATATTAGAAGACAGACAGATTAATCATTACAGTAGCTCAGCAAAAGATCTATAGGCCTGTATTGTCTGTGGCATGATGATAAAACATGATAGAGTATGTAAGGTTTCTTCTTACATTTTTGGTTCCTCTAGCTCGACATGGTCATCTACAGTGATGTCGATCAATGGGACACGAGTGAAGCCACGTGTAGATTCAGGAAACGCAGTTTTACACATCGCTGTGTAATAATCTCTCAAAAGACACAATGAGTCTTGGAAGCGGCCCACTTCTATCTGCACACACACACGAACAGAACCATGAGATCTGAAACTCATCTAAGACAGTTCTGTGATGTTTTAGAGAGAAAGTGTGTGTGTGTGTGTGTGTGTGTGTTACCTGCATTAATGCAGAATAATGGTTGATCAGAACAGCTGTGTGATCGTCTAACCAGCTATCATCAATGACACCTGCTCTCTCCTGCTCCGCCTCTTCCTTGCGCTTATCACAGATGTCCCAAAGACGCTCACGCAAGTCCTGCACAAAAACACAACACACGCTGATCACAATATGAAAATAAGCATAAATGACATACATTTTGTGAAAACTGTTCATTTGCAGCTAATTTGTGATGAACCTACAACAAAAAAATATTAATGGAAAACTCTTGCACCAAAACTTTGGCAACTGTGAATATTATATTTACTGCTTTGTTTGTTTGTTCATTTTTAACAGTAAATACAATGTAACAAATCGAATCTTAATACAAAACAAAAATACAAAAGAAAAAACTTTACACACAAGCATAACACATAAAATAAAATAAAAAATATATAAAATATAAATACAAATATAAATATTCTGCAAATAAATTTTAAGGCTTTCTCCCAATCTTCACAGATTTTTGCTTTTTGAAGTTAATAAACATTTGAAAATATTTTACTTTTTTTTTTGCTGAAATATAGCATGTATTGCCTGTAAAAATATGTAACTTCTGTTTAAAAAAAAAAAAAAAAAAGTTACACTGCAAAAAAAAAAAAAAAAAAAAAGAAGAGAAAGGAAAAGCAAAGCAAAGAAAAAATTTGAAAAAAAAAAAAAACCTAAAGAAACTTTGGTATTTTTATTATGTTTTTCAGTACAAATACATATCATAAATATTCTTAAATAAAGATACATTTACCTGAGGGTCTTCTGAAAATGTTATTAAAATTAAATTTAGTTTATAATTAATACACGAAAACATATCTACCAGTGGTGTAACAAAATTTAATTTCAAAAGGAGAACAAGTTTACTTTTCTTTTTTTTGTTGGCATTTTTCACTTTATTATGACAGGACAGATCATAGTTGACAAGAAGCGAAGTGGGAGAGAGAGAGGGGGCAGGATCAGGAAAGGTCCTCGAGTGGTATTCGAACTTGGGACGCCTGTAGCGCAACAGCACTGTATGTCAGCGCACTGACCACAAGGTTATCGGCGCCGACTACATTTCTTACCCCTTAAGTAGAATTGTTTAGCACAGTCATTTATTTTGGATACGAGCCTTAATATCTTCTAATTTTCCTTCTCAAGTAAATATATCTTGATTTTAGAATGTTTAAATATTTAAACTGGAAAACAAGACAAAAATACTGAAGAAAATCTTTTTTTTTTTTCTGTGTAGGAGATTGTCTCACATCTAGTCTTTGATGGAGTTCTCCTTTGGTCTCCTCGTCCTCTCTGATGTTGTCAGGAACGCTGTTATAATCACGCTGCCACGCGCTTACAAACTCCTGCTTCAGATCCGGCTTCTGTAGGTACTGCCTGAAGTTCTCCCTGAAACATACAAACACACACATTATACAATTACAGACACATACACAGGCCTCACGTCACACACACAAGCACTGTTCTCTTACCGGATGTTGTAGAGGTGGTGAATGATGAGCTCACGTTCACTGCGGAGGTTCTGCATCACTGTCTTGATGTTAATCACGTATGAATTACAGACGTTCTCCCAGTAAGGCATAAGATACTCTGGGATCTCCTGCAAAAGTGACCAACATAACAGAAAAACAAAACTGACGTGACATAAATGGGTCATACATATTTATCATATTAAAACGTTTTTTGTGCCCTCTATACACTATAATCCCTATATAAGATGTTCTATATTCAGTTTTTACTTTAAATAAATGCTGTTCTTTTAAACTTCCTAATTATCCAAGAATCATGACAAAACTGATTGAACATTGATGATAAAAAATGTTTCTTGAGGAGCAAATCAGCATATTAGAATGATTTCTGAAAGATCAAGTGACACTGCAGTAATGATGCTGAAAATTCAACTTTGATCGCAGGAATAAATTACATTTTAAGGTATATTCAAATAGAAAACAGTTTTTCTGAATTGTAATAATATTTCACAATATTACTGTTTTTACTGCATTTTTGATCAAATAAATGCAGTCTTGGTGAGTAAAAGACATTTTTCAAAAGCATTAAAAAGATTTTACAACCCAAAACATTTGAAGAGGTAGCGTACATCTGTTATATATCAGAAAATGTCTGTCTTTTTTTCATCTTAATTACAACAAATTCTCTAAATTGGGAGGACGTTTCGAGTTCTGAAAGTTACAATGCTGGTTTTAGCTCTGAATTAGCCTTTACAGTTTTCATAGCACAACAATCTCTTCAGGATATTGTTTTATTCATATCATCCCTTTAATGAAGTCATTGACATATAAATCTGATCTCATCTGACCAGCAAGCTAAGTTAGCAGACTGCATGGAAATCCCATGTGCTGTAAGCATGTTAATGCTCATACCAGCCCGATCACACCTCAGTCTGAGTAACATTAAACAAGCTAGATGAGTATAATAGCTCTCCATCTGATATTCCAAATCAAACAGACTTTTTGAATGTCATTTTTTCATGTTTAATCAGAATCTGGCAGTCTTCTGAGAGACCGTGTGTTGTGTGTGTGTTTGTGCCTTGGGTAAAGGATCCTCCACGTAACGCCGTCCAGCAGATTTTGGGGTAGCTGCTTTAGACTTAGCAGAAAAGGCACTTTCTGGACGGGAGTGTTCAGCTGAGGAGGATGTAGACATTTTCCTGGAGTGACCCAGAGCTGCTCCTATGAGGAGGACAGAGCATATTTCACTAGGCATGAATTTACAAAAGGAGATATAAATGCTTGAAATCAAATGAAAAATGGGAGATTTTCAAACTGTCAAGTCTACAAAACATTTGAATGAGTCTGTAGCAAGCTAAATTACTTGTAGAAAATTGTGGAGAAGAAATAAATATCAGCAACTGCACCAACTTGCATATTTTTGCTCAGTTTGAATACAAATTAAGCGTTTTTCCCCAACAAAACTACTTATGCAAGCTTATCTAAATTTTTTGTATTTATATTTTGTTTAAAGGTTCAATAAACTTTCATTTAAAAAAAAAAAAAAAACATTTTCATATGTCAGGGTAAAGTGTAATAGGGTTAAGTGAATCTACCTTTTTCAACTGAGTCCATGGTGTCCATCAGAACTATGTTCACATTACTGAAGAGAGCGTCCTCGTCTACATCTGCCATGACTTTCACAAGAATATTCTGCTGGTCACCAAACCATTTCTCCAGTTTTGGCCATGTGTCATGAAAACCACTAATTCTGTTAAAAAACGATAACAAACCCAAACTTCTCATTTTGTGCTTCACAAAAATGTCTAAGAAAATCTGAACACCACAACATATTTCTTAGCCATTATGTGAAATTATTGGGTGGAAAGCATTAAATACAAAGAAAACAGTAGGATGGAACTTGATTTCATTCATTGGGACTTGACTGGATCATGTAATGTTACACTATTTTCCAGTACAAAATGACATCACTCACAACAGAAAGTCATTTCCTTCCTGTGGAATAACATGCACGGATGAATCCTGGAAGATCACTCAAGAAACATCCACTCCAGAAACACCCATAGTAGTAAATAAAGTCAGTGTGTTGTTCTGTTCACTGTGACGATAATGTTGGACAATTTATGTAAAAAAAAAAAATAAATAAGTTATTAAAAAATAAAATAAATACAGTCCATTTTCGATTTTACAGGGTTTTTAAAGTGCTCAGTATTTGTAGTTTTATTTTTAAGGGAAAATAACAATGTTTTGCTTTTTAAATATTAAAAAAGACAGTCTTTAAATGGTTTAGTTTATTAAAAATAATAAATATCTGTAGAATGTCTCATATGAGATTAATACTTCGATTAAGCAGGTTTTTGATGTTACTTTGATTATCTTTGTCCATTAGCATTGCACTTTTCTGCTTGTTTTACTGTATTCATATGGTAGCAGAGTGGGGGTTTTTAATTAATCTCTATGGGGGCCAAACTACACGCTCTCACAGGGAATTGTGGGTTTGACAGTGGATTGGAGAAAGCATTGTGACAGGCAAAAATGTTGGGCGGTAGTCTATCGCTGTGAAGTTTGCTGTGAAGTGAAGTCCTCAGTCATGAGCATTTACAAATATGGAGTTTCTGCTGGATTAATGCATAAATCACATTGTTTACGTATTGCTAATTTTATTTAAATTTCAAATACATTCAAGTTTGGATGCATTCATTGTGGCTGTTAACAAAAGTGCATTAGCATTTGTGTATTTGGGGATTACAAAACCAAGCTTGCATCTTTCCAACTGTAATTGTGTATACTGTATATATTGGACATGATGAAAACAATCATAGGTTACACATTTACTACACTGTATGTCTTCACACACCTGTACTGTATCTGTTTCCTCCCCAGGCTTTTCTCCTCGGACAAGGATGCTGGATCTTGTGTGTCCACATCTGTCATGCTCGTCTTTTCATCTGGAGCATCACTACCATCTCTCTCCTGCTCTATGCTCTCCCCGTCTACAAATAGGTGAATATCACACAGCTTTATTATTATTTCATACTAAAAACAACAAAGTCTGTCATGCTGGTAAGAGCAACTAATGATAAAATACTGCAAGATTTACACCCAGCAGTAGAACGCTAACTCACCAGCCTGATGAGCGGCTCGCTCCAGAACCTGCTCATCTGAGATGTCTAACAGCACCACTAGGTCCAGTGCAAGGGATGGAGGAGGTAGATCTTTAGGAGCGTTTTTGTCTGTGGTTGAGTTGCTATGTGTTTTTGTCTCAGCCTGATCAGGTTCAGTCCCGTTCAGAGCTTTCTCCAGCATCTGAGCCTGACTGATGTCCACTGGGAACCCATCAAGAATCCAGCCACTGTCAGCAGGGATGCTCCTGAGGAGCATGACGGAAGGGAATCAGACTGATTTTTAAGAATATTTATTTAGTGCAAAAAATAAATCATAGTTTTTCATGTGCACCAGCTTTAATGTAGTTAACTAAAACCATAAAATAAACATTACCTGAAATAAAATAAAACATAAAAAAATCTAAATATTTTATTTCACCTAGTTTCCAAGGCAAGATTTCCTATTTAACTGTAGTCTAAAAGAACTAAAACTAAAACAGCTAAAACGAATAAATAAAAATGACTAAACTATAGAGACATACATAATAAAACTAGTAAAACATACAACAAAATTACAAATGCTTTAACTAAAACGAATAAAAATAATATCTAATTCAGAAACTACAATAACTACAAAAACTACAATAGTATATCAATGATACTAAAATAACACTGATGTGCACTGCTTAAAATAAAACAATAAAACAAGTATGGTGTGGAGACAAAGCTCTTTACCGGATAGCATCCACTATGATGTCAACCAGGAGTTGATCAGGAACAGCTTTGCCTGTCCTAAGAGCCTGCTCCAATGCTGCTCCATGCTGTGCTCGCAACGACCACTGCAGAACAGATCACAGTACATCATGGACCATATCAAAGAGCTCACTGCTGCTAAATACAGAGGAAAACTGAGTTCACATGGAGAGCGGCTTTGCGATTGCCTTTACTTTCTCTTTGTGCTCTTTTTCGAAAAGTCCAGATGTCTTATGCGGCTGAGGTCCTGATGTAAGACACACAGAAGAGTTATTGACTATTAGAACTTGAGTGAGCATTTCCATAGAAAATAATATGTCTTTTTAATGTGTTCATTTATAGAAAACCATATAGGAAGAAAAAATTAATGAAAGAATGCACTAATATGCAGTTAAATCAATAGAAATTTACATAATAAATTCAGAAATAAATGTAAGAATAAGTGTAATCAATTAGCACAGAAATCAATCAAAGCAAATAAAAAATGTAAATACCCCAATGAGTCTTTTAGTTTGCTAAATGATTAAATGTATCTGGAAATACTTGGTCCTTCTTGGGGTGCATAACATCAAATTAATAAATATATGAATCTAAACATATGTAGAAATAAACAAATACACTACCTTTCAAATGTTTGCAATTTGTAAGACTTTGTAATGTTTTTGAAAGTCTCTTTTGCTCACCAGGGTTGCATTTATTTGATCAGAAAAGCTGTAAAAACTGTATTATTATGAAACATTATTACAATTTAAAATAACTGTTTTCTATTTGAATATATTTGAAAATGTAATTTAATCCTGTGATCAAAGCTGAATTTTCAGCATCATTACTCCAGTCTTTAGTGTCACATGATCCTTCAGAAATCATTATAATATGCTGATTTGTTGCTCAAGAAACATTTCTGATTATCATCAATGTTGAAAACAATTGTGCTAGTTAATTGCTTTTTTTTTTTGGAAACCATGGTACTTTTTTCAGGATTCTTTCATGAAAATTCAAAAGAACAGCATTTATTGTAAATAGAAATCTTTTGTAACAATATAAGTCCTTATACACATTTTTGATCAATTGAATGCATCCTTGCTGGAAAAAAAGACTTTTGAATGGTATTGTAAATAAATAAATATTCCCACAAACCTGAGGATTTCTCCTCCTCTTCTTCTCTCTGAGGCTGCTCTGTTGGAGAACCATTCCTCTCCAAGTTCTTCTGAGCATGGCAAATACAAGGTCAGCTCCAGCAGGAAAATTAAACAGTATAAATAATAAAGTAAATAAAGTGGTTGCACAGAAAACAGTAGTCACAAACTAATCCAAAAATATTCTCAGACCTGCTGGATGCTACCACAAAAAATTAAGTCTTTATTCAGATGAAATATTCCTGACCTGTGACTCTTTTTGGCTTTCACTCGCAGCCAGTTTTTCATGCTGATAGGCTGATAGAGCATCCTGGATCAAAGAGTTGGCTGAGAGCACATAGAGGCCAAGAGCTGATTCCCAGAGAGGAACAAACAGCAAGTGAGGAAAGCTAGTTAATATTCTGACAGAATGAAGCATATTCATTCACTATGATGAAGCATCAACTCCTACCGTTGCTGATTTTGGCGAGGCAGGTGGTTTTGCCCGAGTAGGATTTTCCCAGCATGCACGCTCTGATAGTGAAACGAGGAAACAGAGGAGGAGGAGTGCTGACGCTGAGTGGGACTATCATGCTCTGTAGACGGCTCAATACATGATCCAGAATATCATTTACTGGAGGGGCTTGACTCTCGCCCTCTTCATGCCAAACCCACTCGCCTTTCATCGCCTGAAGCGAACAGACAGAAATGTGCATTATACTTGCACAGACATGTAAACAAATCCATTCCTAACTGTTTCATAGGCAAGGTTCAAGCGGTTTTCACTTATGAATTATGATATACAAAAAGTTCTAATATATTAGAACAGGGTTTCCCAAATAGGGCTTTGCGAGGATTTATGAGTTCATGAAGAGCTAAAAATTAATGATATGTAAATGATAAAACTAATAATTAATGATATATAAATTATAAATAAAATACAAGCAATCAAATCAAAGGCTTTGGTTTAATTAAATAACTCTTTACAGCAAAAATGGTCATAAAATGATGTGCTTCAATGTGAAATGTGTTTATTTGACTTGATTCAGAGGCAAAGGCAACATCACAAATACTTTGCATCAGTCAAGTTAAAGCTACAGTAACTAAGCATGGCCTTACCACATACTCGTTGTAGTCTTGATTATTGAGTATTTGGAGCTTCTCCAGCTCAATGATCTGCTCTGGTGTGGGGTCAGCAGGGGTGGGATCCACACTGGCCACTTCATACAGCGGCTTACCACTGAAAAACAGCTCCATCCACTCCTGCATCAGCTTCACTGGTATCAGACTGAGAAAGAGTGAAGATGAAGAAAAGATGCTCATTTCTTTTCTTTTTACCTAACAAATCTCCAAATTAGCATACTGGAATGATTTCTGAAGGATCATTTGACACTAAAGACTGAAGTTATGATGCATCACAGGAATAAATTACATTTTAAAATATACTCAAATAGAAAATAGTTATTTGAAATTGTAATGTTATTTCAAAATATTACTGCTTTTACTGTACTGTACTAGTTTTTTTAATCAACTTTTACTGACTTTTACATTTGAACAGTCATGTCCATATAAAACATAACATTTTTAGTTTTATTATAATGCTCTATAAAGGTAGTTTACATAACACATTTAACTTTTTATTTCAAAATCCACTCTGCCTTTTATTTGCTGTTTAGTAGAGTGATCAGGGAAATAAATACTTGGCTGTGAGGAGCCGATATTCTCCAGCTTTGGTTGCCAGATCGACAATCTGTTCCAGAATTCCTCTGCAGATGTCAAAGTGTTTGCGATAGCGAGCTTGAGCGCGCTCGGCAACTAGCTGTTTGTGTAGCTCACGCTCCATCCTGATCTCTTTACTGTGCTCGAGACGTTCCTGTTGGGCAAGAACCTGAACAATGGCAATGAATGGACAATCAGGACCACTCTAAAACTTTTTCTGATACTCTATGGGTTGTTTTGTTTGTGTGTGCGTTTATGATCTCTCACAGCTTCTCTGTCCAAGGCCTCTTGGAAGTCTCGAAGGCGTCTTTCCTGGTACTGTCTCTCCTGGAAGATCCGGTTCTGTCGCAGTACCTCTTTCTGCTGTTTTATTTGCATCAGCTGCACAGCGATCCTCTTCTCCTGTTGCGTCTGACGCATCAATCGACTGACCATCTGTTCCTCTCGTAATACCTCCTGCAGAAACAATATCAATGCAAAAATCAAGACACTACAAGTCAAAAGTTTGACAATGTTTTTGACATTCATACATTAAGCATTTCTGAGGAGTCTAAACACAGAAAGTTTGCATATGTGTTTTTATCATCATATTTGATACATCAGGCTTTTATGGCTCATACAGCATGAAATAATAATGAGAATATGGAGGTCATACTCGAGGAGGAAAAACACCTCAATTTTATTTAGAGTCCAAAACTAAGCAAAAATGTGCAATTTGATGCAGATGCTGATATTTATATGGCAAAAATAAGATGAAATTCTGATAACCTGTAATGCAAATCAATGAGATCTTTATAACAGTATAGCAGACTGCTTACATCAAATGCATATAAATATCAGTTATCTTTAATTATCAAATAAATTATCCCAATTATCTCCCAATAATGTTTACTTGATTATATATTTAAATCCTTTAGATTATATTTAAATGCTTAGTTTTATGATCAAAGCTCTGTGGTTTCAAAACCCATTATGCAATGCAATATAATGATGATTGAGGGATGAACAAAAATGTTCCATAAAAGCCTGATGATCATATTTGACACTCAAATTTTAACAATTTAAAAAAAAAAAGAAAAAAAAAAAAAAAGGATAATCAAGTAAGTTGCTTTAGTGCAGCAAGTGTTCATCCTGAAATATAACTAACAATATAAAAGTGATTCTTATGTTTACTTTTGTGCAAATGTTTCAAAAGAAATGTGTACCATGATCCGAAGTGGGGTAATTATAGTAAAAGGCCTTCTACTTGCTTAAAAAGTATTAACTATCAGTCAGACGACAGAGGCATGTAGTAGGTTGCGTACAACAGGTTTTTCAGCAACTCATATTTATAAATTAGAGGCCTTAGCTTGTGTATCAAACATAATACAGTAGGTTTTCTAAGGCTCAAATAAGCCAAGCCTGTGGTCACCTGCTGAGCTTCATGGGCTTGTAGTTGTTCCATCAGCGCACGGCGTCTCCGCATCTCTCTTTGTTCCCGGGCAGCAGAGTCTTCCTCCAGACGCTGACGGATGTTCTCGATGTACTCCTTGTTCCACTGTTCTTTGTCAACTGTAGTCATTGGCTGGGTCACACGACCACTGTAAATTGAGGTACAGTTCAAGGTCTCAAATAATCAAGAAAGTTTTTGACAGTTTTGTGTGAAACTAGACTTAGTGAAAGAACTGTGAGCAGTATGTCGGCCCGCTTTTGTGCATTTATTCTTTGTACTCCTAGATTCTTTGCAAACACACCTGTAAAGAAAGGCTCCACCTCCAGCAGGAGAAATCCTCTTCTTGTTCTTCTCAAACTGAGCTATCTCACGATGAACATACTGGAAATCACACTGCATCTTAAAGAGTGCTCACTAAACACAATCAAATCCTGTCAAATCAACTTTTGACAATTCATATTGTTTTCTGTTTATTGTTTTTAATTACAATCCATCCAGATTTAACATATATAATTTTTCATCCCATAATCAAAAACAAAACAAGAATTGACCTTATGGTAATTTTTATTACTGTGATGCAAAAGATAACACATTTTAATGCATTTATTAGTGCTGTCAAACTGTTAATCGTGATTAATCGCATCCAAAATAAAAGTTTTTGTTTACATAATATATGTATTTGTACTGTGTATATTAATTATGAATATATAAATACACACACATACAGTAAATATTTTGAAAATATTTACATGTATTTATTATTTATATAAAAAATATTTTTATTTATTTTATTTAGTCATTTAGCAGACGCTTTTATCCAAAGCGACTTACAAATGAGGACATAAGAAGCAATCAAAACCAACAAAAGAGCAACAACGTGCAAGTGCTATTACAAGTCTTGGTTAGCCTAACGCAGTACAGATAATTATTATTATTATTGTTATTTTTTAATAAAAAGACAATTAGAATAGATAGTGCTAGAGTTAGAGGGTCAAGTAAAGATGGAACAGATGAGTTTTTAGCCGTTTCTTGAAGATGGGTAAGGATTCGGCTGCTCGGATCGAGTTGGGCAGGTCATTCCACCAGATGGGAACAGTTAATGAAAAAGTCCTTGAAAGTGTTTTTCTGTGTTTTTGGGATGGTACAATAATTTGTTGTTCACTTGAAGAACGCAAGCTTCTAGAGGGCACATAAGTCTGAAGTAAAGAATTTAGGTAAAGGGGTGCAGAGCCAGTGGTGGTTCTGTAGGCAAACATTAATGCCTTGAATTTAATGCGAGCAGCTATTGGTAGCCAGTGCAAATTGATGAACAGAGGCGTGACGTGCGTTCTTTTCGGCTCATTAAAGATTAATCTTGCAGCGGCATTTTGGATTAATTGTAGAGGTTTAATAGAATTGGCTGGAAGACCTGCCAAGAGAGCATTGCAATAGTCAAGTCTGGACAGAACAAGAGCCTGAACAAGGAGTTGCGTTGCATGTTCCGAGAGAAAGGGCCTGATCTTCTTAATATTATATAATGCAAATCTGCAGGACCGGGCAGTTTTAACAATGTGGTCTGAGAAATTCAGCTTATCATCAATCACAACTCCAAGGTTTCTGGCTGTTTTTGAAGGAGTTATGGTAGATGAGCCTAACTGGAAGCTGAGATTGTGATGAAGCGATGGGTTAGCTGAAATTACAAGCAGTTCTGTCTTAGCTAGGTTGAGTTGAAGGTGATGGTCCATCATCCAGCAAGAAATGTCTGATAGACACGCTGAGATGCGAGCAGCTATCGTCGGATCATCAGGATGGAATGAGAGGTAGAGTTGAGTGTCATCAGCATAGCAGTGATATGAAAAGCCATGTTTCTGAATGACAGAACCTAGTGATGCCATGTAGACAGAAAAGAGAAGTGGTCCAAGAACTGAGCCCTGAGGCACCCCAGTAGCTAGATGTTGCGACTTGGATACCTCACCTCTCCAAGATACTTTGAAGGACCTATCAGAGAGGTAAGACTCAAACCACTGGAGTGCGGTTCCTGAGAAGCCCTTTCTCAATAGGGTTGACAAGAGGATCTGATGGTTGACTGTATCAAAAGCAGCAGACAAATATAGCAAGATGAGTAATGAAGATTTGTCAGCCGCTCTTGCAAGTCTTAGGGCTTCAACAACAGAAAGCAAGGCAGTTTCGGTCGAATGTCCACTTCTGAAGCCAGATTGGTTACTGTCCAGGAGGTTGTTCTGTGTGAGAAAGACAGAGACTTGGTTGAACACAACTCGTTCAAGTGTTTTTGCAATGAAAGGAAGAAGGGAAACCGGTCTATAGTTCCCTAAAAGAGTTGGGTTAAGAGTGGGTTTCTTAAGTAGTGGGGTTATACGAGCCTGTTTAAATGCAGAGGGAAAAATTCCAGTGTGAAGGGATGTGTTAACGATGTGAGTGAGTGCAGGTACGACTGCAGGTGAAATGGCTTGAAGGAGATGAGATGGAATAGGATCAAGCGGACAGGTAGTAGGATGACTGGAAAGGATGAGTTTAGAGACTTCTGCCTCAGAGAGTGGAGAGAAGGATGTGAACGAGTGTATGTTTGCTGGTAAGATATGTTTGATAGATTGTGGTGTGATATTTGTGAAAATATATTTGTGAAAATATATTTAACAAACAAAATATTTTTCATAAATATACATGTGTTTGTATTTATAAATACATAATAAATATATTATTTAAACAAAAACTTTTATTTTGGATGTGATTAATCATAATTGTCAGCACTAGTATTTATACAACAGTAACAGTGTCTTTTAGAATTAATTCTATACTATTATAGTATTTATTAATGTTCAGAATTGCGTTTATTTTTATATTTGCGGTTTACATTTTAATTTTAATATTTATAGTTAGCTTTAATTAATTTTTCATTTGATATACTTTTATAGTATTCATATTTAAAATTGCTTTTATTTTTTAATATTGTTTGTTAAATTTTTAAGTTTTAATAAAGTTTTTGTTTGATCTGCTTTTGTCGTCATTATTATTATTTTAAATAATATTTCTATTTCTCTTTATTTGCTTAGATTTAGTAATTCTTCAACTTAAAAATTAGAAATGTAGTCTTGGCAAATAATTTAAATAAGTTTCATAATTATATTTTATTTCTGATTTATTTCAATGACCAAAAACTATTTTTGAATAGTAATAGTTTTATTTAACAATAACAACACTGCTGTACTGTACTATGCAAAATAGAGGGTAAATGTGCATAATTATCATGAAAATAATGTCAAAAGTGTAAAAGTGTTGTTCACCTCAGCCTCTTGCTTTTTGCGAAACTGAAGCTGTTTCTCAGTAGCTCTTGACGTGCGAGCATGTGGAGGTTTTGGGATCTGCACAATAGCCGACTGAATCTGAATCATGATCTCTTGCTGTTTTCTGCGTGTCTGTCGGTGCTGACGAATAACAAATCATACTATCAATCTCAGCCAACACTATCACCAGTCAATGCACAGTAAAGCACAGAGGGCATAAGAGAAGTTTTAATACCCCAAAAAACTGTTTGATGCTACTGAATAAATAAGGTTCAGGGCAGTTATTGATAGCTATGAAAATGTTTTATGGTCAGCTGTAGAAAGTCGCACCTTCTCATTGTCCCTCAGCCTCCTCTCCTCCTGCCGTTTGAGCCGGTCCTCCTCCTTCAGGAGTTCAGCCATGACTGAGCGGTTGTACATGTCCTGCCCTCTTTTATGGAAGCGTTTTGCGATCTTCTGCATCTTCAGATCTGTGTCACGCTTTACCACTGTCTTCAAGCGCTGTGAGACAAACAGCCTGAAATTAAACTCCTTTCTGTGGTCCCAACATGCAGTAAAGCTAATCAAAACATGAACTATCTAATCTACCAATAACAACAACGTGGCAAAGGCAGCTTACCATATTTGAACTATTTTGTCAATATAAAAATGTAAACATTATGAAGAGGCTAGCTAGATAAAACAAAGTTAGGAGTTTAAATTGTGTAATACACTATAATACCACCAGGCCAGTATACCAGCCCAGAGGGAGAATTATTTGACCTTGTACGACTGTATTACCTCGGTATAGATGCTGTTCTCTATGCGGTGCAGTCGGGCTGTGGCCGCAGGCTGCATGACCTCTAAGGCTGTGGCAGTGAGGCCGGTTTTCTTCTTCTTCTGCAGCAGTATATAGAGCTGGTAGAGCAGATGTGTGGCCGCCCCCTGCCTGCCCTGCATCACCGCTTTGGCCATGGCCAGGTCAAAGGGCACGCCCAGCAGCTGCAGGGTGGGCTCAATGCGGGTGAAGTTATTCAGCTTTGCATTTGCCGTGCTGTGGAATAACAATTTAATAAATTACAATGTCTTTGTCTGACTATAACATTAAAATTAAACTTCCTTCATGGGTTTAATAAAGTGTATGTCTGTCTTTCTGTCTGGATGAATGAATCTCACAAAAACATGCCACACTTCACCACAACAACAAAAAAATCTATCTATATGTATGTCCATCCATCCTTACCATACCTGTGTTTGGAGAACAGGTGAAAATCGTCCTGCAGCTCATATCTGTGCAGGATCTCTCCTATCAGATAACCGCTGGCAAAGTCCCTGGTGAACGAATAGGGCTCTAAAATAAAACACATAACATTCACAAAACGAATAAAACTCCCGCAATTATTACCTGTAGTTTAGCTGATAAATCAGGTATAAATGTACACATTTTAATGGATAACGCGCGTTAATCCGTTTGCTAAAAGCTATTTCGTGACTTACACAACAAACACTCACCAATGACTTTTGACAGCCGGAGCTCTATATTCAGCCACTGACAGATAATGTCTGACATTCTGAAGGTTTAATTAAGTAAACTCAATAATGTCCATATAATTGTAAGGATAATCTAGGCAGCTGTCGAGCTCATATGGTTTTGGGGAGTGTCTCGTTTTGGCTTGATGTTGTCATAGCAACCAACCTACCTGGCGCTGCGCTGAGCGCTAAGGTCCAATCAATATTTCCTGAATGGAATTCGAGGAAGACTGGATGTACCTTGTGATCTAGATTTCCCCCATCTTTGCCAAAGATATTTCGTTTGTCGTTATATGACAAAATAAGGTAAAATAAAATAATAAACGTGTGTATGTTTCCCCATTTCATAAATTTGAAACATATAGACAAATTTTAAAAAAGGCTTTTTAAAATCAAATCATTATAGAAGCTGATTTCCACCACGCAATAAAAATTGCGGCTTTATATCTTGCAATATATAAATATATACTTACATTTTGATAATTATATCTTATATAAACTCGCAATTCTGAGAAAGGAAGGTCAGAATCAGAAGAGGGGGGGGGGGGGGATTAGAATTCTGAGTTTATTCTGGTTTTTTCTTTAGAATTCTGAATTTCGAGATCAAAACTACACGTCGAAAACAGCTTTTTATTTTTGTAGTTCAGGGCTTCATAACTCTGCAAAAATTAAACAATTTATTCTTCAAATGATTCAAATGATACTGAACTGAAATTCTATAGGTTTCGATCCAAATCATGAACTCAAATAGAAATCTTTCACCCAATACTTATTAATGAATATGAATTCCATTTTAATAAACCTTATATTGATGATTGCTGGTGGTGGTTTCAAAATGCATCTATTTAACTTTAATTAAAACATCAACATTTCACCATCTCCTTAGTAAAGATTAAACTGCATGTGTTTTATTGGTAAAGGAGAAAGCCCTTTATATGAAACACGTTTTTAAAAGCAAAAACAGGTAAATTTGAGAATCATATAAGGAGAGAACTGAAGGAACATGTTACTAAAGCATTAGGATAGAGCCCCAGCATAACAAGAGAAGGGTGAAAGTTGTGGTGGGTTTATAGAGGTGAAAATAAGGACAACTGACCTACATAGATGTTCCTTTACGAGCACTGCTGCCATCCTGTCTGGAGAAAACAAAAGCTTTCTCTGCACATAAACATTTCAGACTGGAACAAGGGTAAAGTGGAGGTGAGAGGTTCAGAAAAACATTACCAGGGGAATTACTGACAAAGCAAATATTCCTGCATTATTATCGCATAAAGATTTCACAATGCAGTTACAAAAGCAATAATGTGCAATGCAATATCCAAAGGCAAAATAATCAGAAAAACACACTGGATTTATTTTTCGGGATTTATTGTCTCTAATAATACAGACTGGTTGATATTCTGTTAGTGTATTAGCAATAGAAGCTCAGATGCTTGCATACATCTTGATTTTTTCTACACGTGTTTACACACACTCATATAGTGCTCTATTTCATATTCCTCATTCATAGCTCATCTCTTCCTCTCTCTGAACGCTGAATGTGGAATCCGTCATGCATACAAAGGCAATAATATTATTGTAATATTAACTGGCGTGCAATATTCCCATCTGATGATCTTCATGCTTAAGAGAAACTTTACATCAGTGTTAACATATTTACATTAAAGCCTCATACATGTAGTGTGACATCCTACAGATATCTCATCTTAACTTGATACGGAAGTTACTCAAATCTGATTTAGAAAAATGAAATGCCCTGCTCAGACATTATATCGTAATAATAATAGTACATATACACACACGTGTATTATATGTGTGCATGTGTATACATATATATATAAAAATCAGAATAATATATAATATAAAATCAGATTCAGACTTTTTTTTTCCTGTAATGAGACAGCCTATAACATTGGCTCATTTTCCATTTATATTCCTAATAACACGCTCATCTCCTCTATAAAATCCAAATCCAAAGCTAAGGCTTTCAAAGCATATTCTTCAACAGTTAAAAAATAAAAACATTGCATACACACTAACATTTGTGTATTTTACATTCATACAAGCGAATAAAAAAATAAACATTAGTAGGCTTCTTTAAAAGAAACTACATTAGTAACTAATCATTTCAACAACAAAAAATCTTTCACAGTAGTGTTTAAAGCTTAAGCAACAGTAGATGCTGACCTCTCTCATATTTCTGCTCATTCTTAAATCTCATTCTTAATGTTCATCTAATGCCCTTTCAATCACACACACCACATTAGGAGTTTAATGACTGCTATCTGATGCTCTTCAAAGTCAACATGAAATTGCATCACGACCCATTTTACTTCCACACTATGTTTCAAAGTGAAACGAGATATTGAACACAAATAAAATGTATGGCGGGGCTTGATTTCATCCATCAAACATATATTGGATGGTGCACAGTGGGAGTTTCATAGCTAGCAATCTAGCTGTTTGCTTATTAAAATTGGAATAAACATCACAACAGCACCAACAACGTGTATTAGGAAAATAAACAGGGTCGCTTTTGATTTCATGTCGACTTTCATCATTCTTTCTCACTGTAGTGACAAGCGTCATGCTGTCCTGATGTGACGTATCTGTAGTTCTGACTGCTGCTCAAGGGTTTGGAGGACTAGCGATATGCACAGTGCTCAGAAAAATAGGCCTTCACAGTAACATTAGATACATAGCTCTCATATATCTGTATTCTAGATTGATAAAGTCCAATCTAAAGGAATAGCAGGTTCGTCAGTAAGGCCAGTTAAAGTAATTTACCCAGTGGTCCATGTGGGCCTATAATCCAAGGAAACTGATCTGAAAGAAGGTGCTGTTCTTTGGGGAAAAAACAAACAGTGCTCCCGAGGCACTGTGGTCATTTTAAAACCATAACAATCTCTGGACACAAGACACATTATCATCCTGGACAGATGCATCTACGATTAGATACATAGTTGAGTTTATACTGGGAGTATTATGTCGTGAGAGTCCCATATTCATCATAAAACTAAAAGGTGCTTCACATGTTGTACGCATAATGCCAAATTCATTAAATCTCACTGACCTTTGGAAAGCAAAAAAAAAAAAAAAAAAAAAAAATCCTACAACCTGGATTATTAGACCAAGAGCAGAGATTTTTTGGAAAAATGTTGTAGAGAATAGGGCTGCACGAATAATCGGGAAAAAAAAGAAATTGAAATTATCAAACTGAAAAGGCTGCTTGTCAACAAAACAGAAGCATTAATGGTTTTCCACCAAAGGAAAAGCTTGATGGTTTAACGTTAAAAAAATTATTAAGAAATGTTAAGAAAAATTAAGAAAGACAAATATTAGTATTGTAGCAATTGTAAAATATGACATTATTTTTCTTAATTTCTTTTACAGTGAAATATTACAATAGTAATATTTGTTATTTTCTTTAGTAGTAGTAGCAGTAGTAATAATATTTGTGTTTAATTTTAATTATAAGTATTATTACTCATACTGCTATACAATTACAATTGTTTTGGCCAAACTGTACAGTCCAACAAACAAGCACAGCAAACCTGGAGATTTAAAAAATGTTTGATGTTATGCCCAAAATCGTGCAGCCCTAGGAGAAAAGGTGATTTTCTACAAGTTATGCTGACTGAGCGTCAACCACAACTCAAAAATACTCACAACTAGCTAGCTGCATCACGATTAACAGTAACAGTGTTTACACGCATCTTACACAGATTCATTTGATCATGTAAGATCATGAAAACTGTTTTCCTTAATCAGTGAAACGGTTTAAGAAACCAGAGATGCATGTTTCTCCCATTTTCCTTTTGTTCTGTTAGCTTATTCAACGTGCGACTCGAGAAGTTGTTGCTTGAAGCTACACATTTTTTGTAGTGACAAGCCTTAAAAAGCACTGGTTTTGATCTTTTGAAATGCAAACGCAAATGTCTTACTGGCAGAGAAATGTGTGCAAACCTGCTGGAGTCAATCAACTTAGCCTGCTTTTTGAACCTCCTACGTTTGACTGCTACAAAACTGTTAGTAAAATTAGTATATGTTGCACAATATAATGCTTTAAGAATTTAAATTTGCGATCACTCCAATAACACTGCAAGAAAGAGGCACGAACACTATCGTATGAATAGAAGCAGACGTTCCTAAGGCAAAACGCCATACTGTTCTGACCGAGCGAGAGAAGATACGACCAGCTTTAGCTCTTCAGTAGTACTTCACCTGTCTGGTCAGTATCACAAGTCCTTGAGAAACAGTAGTGATGTTGATTACGTAAATGTGAGTGATTTCCAGTAAGGGCACAAACCCGAAAACGAACCGAAAACATCCTCCTAAAGGTGAATGGCACAAACGAACGTGAAAAATAAAAGCTAGTGCGTTCTCAAGATTTTCCAGAGAGGAAATTGTGGAACCAGGTGTTTGAAGGCTGTGGTTTCTCTTCAGAGGATTCTGGGATGAGGAACTGGGATGATGTGACCGACGTAGGGCTGCCAAGCGAACCGCTAAAGTTTTCCGCCTCTGGAGAATCCATCTGCCAGGAACACTGGGGTTTGTAGCCTGTATTCAATGCATCGTCTTGGAAGTCGTCCTCGAATTCGATTTGAGGCTCGGCCGGTCCCGCGACGGACTGCATTTGAGGCCTGTAACCTCCGCCACCGCACGCCCCCTGCGAGGAGGTGGGGCTCTCGATGCCGGCGTAGGTGATTTCAGTTTGAGTGGAGCCCACCGAGGCGGTCGATGAGCCGGAGGAGTCTGAGACTTGGTTACTGTGTGAGCCATCACCGACCACCTGGTTATAGTATCTCAGCAGGGCCGGTTCATCCGAGTCAGTGTCGACCTCGATGTTGCCGTTCTCAGACTCCTCCTCTTCCTCTGGGACCGGGAACAGACCTTCCTTAGTGAAATCCCACCCCGGACTCTGCTCAATGTGGACCAGACTGTGAGGAGAGGGCTTCACATCCAGAGGACCCTAAACACAACAACAGCAAAGCAATTTGAGAAAACGTTCACGTTCATAGCCCTAAGCTGTTAGCAATAGTAATAGTGATTCCTGTCTTAGCAAACACTACTCAAGAAAGGTTTTACCCGTGGGGAGGACCAGTCTCCAGGTACTTTAGGTCCAGGGATTTCAGGATAGAAAGCTTTCTTGACCCTGGAATTAAATAAATGAAACAAAACCATCAAGGCAAGGCATCAATAACCGATTTACATCAGTGTTGTGATGCGTTAACTAAAACTGAAAAACAAAAGGTTTAAAAATTGATTTTAATTGAAATGAACATTGAAATAAATTAAGCTTTTAATATTTAATTTAGTTTAGGTACTAAAATTAATAAAACTAAAACTGAAATAAAAACGAATAAAAACTAAATAGACTAAAGCTAATAAAAATATCCAAATTAAAATGTAAAGTTATTCAAAATATTAATAAACGCTATATTCGTATATTAATGATACTAAAAATAACACTGTGCGTCAGTAATAATAAAATCATTTCAGTTAGCTGCCAAGGCAACATTTCTCATTTTAAAAAGTAGTAGTTTTTGAAATACTAAAATGACTAAAATGAAAACTGAAATAAAAATGTATAAAAATTAATAGACATAAAAAAAAACAACTCAAAAACACTTTAAAATAAAATTGAAAATGCAAAATATAAAAATAAAAACTTAAATTTTAATAAACACTACATCACGTTAATGATACTAAAATATCACTGACGTGAGAACACAATTATAGCACACATACTCTCAAGTCATTTCGGTCAAAATAACCAGATTTAGTGGATTTTTCGAAATTATTTAACTTGATGGAAATGCTATTAAAGCACAACAGTCTCTCTTCTTGTAGCAGCAAAAGATAAAAACGTATTTAATTTCAGTTAGTTACCAAGGCAACATTCCTAATTATACAAGTTTAAATTACTAAAACTGAACTAAATATTGAAAGACAAAAAAAAAAAAAAAAATTAATAAAACTTAAAATGACCAATATAATAATACAAACTAATTCAAATTTTAATAATCAATTTATTAGTATATATTACTAAAATAACAATGACTTGTGTTGATCAGTAAGGCAGAAACAATAGTCTCTTGTTGTAGCTCGTACTGTAAGCCACTTAGGTTGAATTGATTTGATTTAGTGGGTTTTGGAAATTATTTAACGTAATGGAAATGCTATTAAAGCACATTAATAAAGTCCTACCACTCTCTCTTCTTGTAGCAGCAGATGCTGATGAGGATGAGACAGCAGAACATGATTCCCAACGGCACAAGAATGTCAACAAACAACATGTCGGCAGCTGGACGAACACAGAAAAGCAGACGATTAGGAGATCTATATAATCCAATTTGTTATCTGCAATATCAAAGCAATCTGAAAACGACACTAGTTATTCTATTTAAAGCAAAAAAGAAATCCATAAACGAGTGTTGACTTCAATATCAAATCAGCTACAGAACAATGACAGAATATTTGAAGGAATTTCATAATTTCTTACAGTCCATCTCCACTTTAATGGCCACAGTTGACCCGGCATCCTCCCCAGCTGAGGTGTAGGCCTTCACTACGAACTTATACGAGCTCAGAGACAAACCCTTCACTCTGTACGACTGCACTTCAGGATCAGAGATATTAGCTAGAAACACAAACACACAATTATTTCAATATAAAAATGATAATATTTACATAATTACATTTTTTTGCAATATATCTGTTATGTGTAAGTGCTTACCAATGAGGTCCAGATGTGCAGCATTTGCCAGGTAGACGGTGTAGCCACGTATGAAACCTCTCTGGTGTTCCATTGCAACAGCTTTCCAAGACAGCAGCACATCAGAGCCAGTCTGATTGGCCGACAGATCACTAACCGACTGTGAAGGAACTACAGAAGATCCAGCAAGAGAGAGATGCACAAAGAATAGATTCACATACAAACAGTCAACAACAGACAAAATCTAGATTGTGAGACTACGCAAGAGTCACCGAGTGCCATTAACAGCAGTGGTTTATGTCATCTGACGCCATGAAATCAAAATTGGACTTTTGTGGCTTTGTCTGCCAGCTTTGAGGCCATTGATATGTGAGTGTACTCCTATAAGTTGATAAAACATTGCAGATGCTGTATAAACATGCTCAGGGTACATACTAATGAGTAAAATAAAATGCAGCCTGAAATTAAATACCCCCTCCTCCTTAGCTATAAATATCTAAATATTAAATAGCACTAGTAACTAGCATAGTAATAGTATATAATAATACTGTCATCAGTTGAGCGAATGCGAAGGAAGTGTTTGTTTTATTCAATGTGTCCTTTTTTTTTGTTCATCCACGTCAAGTGTGGTTTTGCCAGGCTGTACAATAAACTATATGGCATTAGTAATATTTCTTATTTTGTTTAATATTTTAGCAATAATAATAATAATAGCAATAATAGTTATTACTATTATTAATAATAATTATTGTATTAAGTATGATTATTATTGCTGTTGTTGTCATATTGCTATATAATTATAAACTATTTGTTTCAAATCCTGCAGCCCTACAAACAAGCACACGAAACCTGGATAAAAAAAAAAAAAAAAGGTAATTAAATCACAATTGCAATTTTTTAAATCATAAAAATTATAATTAGATAAAACTGTTGGATTAACTTTTCCAGTAAATGCATGGAAACGTAATTCACATCTGTTTTACAGAAAGCTACCATTCATTTGTTTAATGGTTTGCTAATATTTTATCAGCAAGTTGACAAGTGACCTGCAAACAGAGAAATGTTGTGGAATTCACAGTAAAGGCCCTACTGTGTGTATATGTGTGTGTGTGTGTGTGTGTGTGTGTGTGTACTTGTTTATGCTATATAGACTGTAAAAAAAAAAAAGTTTTTTCCAGCTGTCGATTTGGTTGCTATGAAGTGGAATATCCACGGCAGTAATGTATTACTAGTATCTCATTTTGAAGAATATTACCGAATATAAAAATGCAGTAACCAGTAATATTAACTTCTCTATTGTTGTTCAGTTGTTGTACAAGTAAGATGACTGGTTGGTGTAGTATTTGTCCCACCCCTCCTCTATTGATTGGACAGCTGGGTAAAAAGTAACCGTGACAAGCGCTGCGTTCTACCCAAAGCTAAACCGGAGCTAACTCTCAGCTACAAAAAAAACAATACAAAAAAAACAGAGCAAACAAACTTGTAAAATATTATAATGGCAGTGCATCAAAATTCAGTGTCATCAGTTTGCCAAAAAGAACACAGAACGTTTTACGCACCATTTACACGTGGTAGGGAGCAGGTGTAAATTTCTTTTGTAGCAACTAATGTTTTGAAAATACGAACATTTTTATAAATTTACATCAGAACGGCTTTACGAACGATTTACACAAAACCTCGTTCTGCTCACGTTTCATGAATGAGGCCCATTGTGCGGACCAAATATCCCCACGAGGAAATTTTTGACATTCCCTGTGGTCCCCACGATGGAAAATTATTAAAAATAGTAAATGATGTTTATCTGTAAGTGTAAGAATGCAAACAGGTTTTCTGTAAGGGGTAGGTTTAGGGTTAGTCGATAGAAAGTAATAAAAAGTAATAAAAGTCAATGAAAGCCCCCACAATTCACAGAAACAAACGTGTGTGTGAGAAAGTGCCTTATGAGCAGTGAACAGCAAAGGTTCTCTTACTCATTTCCTGCAAGTATCCCTGCCATCTCTGCAGCAGCGTAGGAGTGCCGGTTGAGAGAGAGTACACGGATACAGTGTACCTCACTCCTGCCACCAGAGAGTCTGAAATCAACAGAAACTAATGATCAGTGAAGCGCACAGAAAATATGCAGACGTGGTGTAAAACAAAGCATGGAGAAATGCAAATTCCAGTAGGTTTCTATGAGTGGTGTAAAGTAATCCAGAAAGTATTTGGACACTTACATTTAAAAATGAATACCATTGCATCAGATGACAAAATAATAAAACAACGGCCATTTATTTTAAAGAAAGCACAAGAACTGACCATTAAAAAAAAAAAAAAAATCATCAAAACACCTGCTGATTCAATAACAGTGAGTGAAGACAATGAAGACGAAGTTAGTGTAAAGAAAATATCCTGCAGCGTTTGAGTGCAGATGTTTTAGTATTTTATGTATGTTTTAGTATATCTATGCAATGCCATTCAGGTACTATTAAGTGTCCAAATACTTTAAAGAATCACTGTATTCACTAAAAGAATTACATTTATTTAATATATTACTTTAAAAGACTCACCTGAGTTCACTGTGAAGCTGCTGTCTGATTCTGGAACTTTCTTCCAGTCAACGGGGCACAGCCCACTGCAGCCGGTCAGGACCCACTCCACAGCGTACCCGCTGCTCGCATTGGCATTAGGCTGCCAGGAGAGGTCAAAGGATCCATTTATGCCGAGCAGCTCAGGCACAGACAGCTGGGAATCTACAGGAAAGGAGATCACATAGACAATGCATGGAGTTTAACACTAGTCTGAATTAGCTGCCTTGTTGTTTATTACAGCTATCAATGAATTAAAATAGCTAAATGCGATATATAGCAATTAGTGCAAAAGTTCCACAAAAAAAATAATTAACAAAAAAATGTTAAAAGTTATACAATTTAAAAAAAATAACAGTTAGTTTAATTAATTTTATTTATATTTCCTTCATACATAAAATAGCCATTAAGAAGGCCTTTCTTGGATTTTTTTTCTATTTATCTACTGATAAATGGTCAAATACAGTTCAAGCAAACTAAAGTTTGTGACAATTCTGACCAGTCAGAAAACACACAGAATAAAGTCAAAAATGTTTAATGTCAAAACAGCCATGTTCAATTTTTTTAATGCCAATGGCACTATTTATTTTTTAATAAATGGGTCCTTAATAATAATAATAATTTATATTATTGTATACACTGTATGTGCGTGTAAGTATAATAAATACATTAAAACTGGTTATAAGTATATTAGCATCTAAATATATTTATTATATATAGTTTATAAAATCTTTAAACTTTATATAATAAAATATAATATAATATATACAAACATCAAATACGATGCACAAAACAACAATTTAACAGCCTAGCAGCTGAAGAATGAAACGGCTGCCTGTACCTGCTCTGTATGCTGGTGTGGTCACAGTGGAAGGCTGAGAGAGACCAGCTGGGTTTCGTGCTGCCACGGCAACGGTGATGTCACTGCCGTTGTTAAGGATGATGGGATAGCTGAAGTTCCCAGGAGGAAGAAAAACCGGTGTCCACCCGTCTTCCTCCGCTGAGCTCAGAGAAACCTCGTAGCCGACTACTGCACCATGACTTTTTCTCACAGACAGAGGCTGAATGAAAAGAGACACATGGCACCATGTTACTCAGTTTTATGGCATCGGTCACATTTCATGTCCTAGTTGAAGGCAAACGTAAAGATGTTCTTACTTTCCAAAAAACACGTCCTGTGTTACTGCTGTCCATCCAGATCCAGACATCAAGAGCATCAGGACCTGAAAATAAACTTTGTTATAGGTCTACATAAAGCTAATATATAATAAACATAAAAATAAGAGCAAATGATGTAGAAAAGCAAGCTATGAATGACATGAGCTTAGTGTATTTGAGTTTTTGCACTGACCACTAGGCCACAGTTTTAATTAAACTGTAAATATTTGAGCTGTTGTATGTGGTGAAGTAACGGACAAAGTAGACTGACTAATTTTGATTTATTATTTCATTTCCTGTAAGTTATTTTAACTACTCACGGTCCATTTTAGTGTGGATCCTGTAGGGGGCGCTCTCATCCCCCCACTTCCAGAAACTGTGCTTTGAGCCACAGCGCAAAGTCACAGTGTAGTCCACATCTGGCCACAAACCCTCCAGCTCCACAGAAGATAAACCAGGACCACTGTAGTTACGCTACAGACACAGACAGAGAGAGAAATATCAGCTGATCGCCTTACAGCAGCCATTTTCAAATATTATATTAGTGTTTTCCCACATACAATAGGTTAAATGACAATTTGATGGGTTAAACTGATTTTTGAATGTAGTTACAAAACATCACTGCCAAGATGGCTTGAGGAGTTTGAAATGTGCATCAAAAAACAAACAAAAAGAATGGGGAAAACATTTATTGCAATAAAAGGAAAAGGTACCCAAATCAAATCTATCTATATTTTAATGCCATATCAGCAATGGCTTTGAAAACAGTAATATTTAAATGAATTGTAGACAAGCATTTAATAATATTAATTTACAAACAAACGAATAGATTTAAATTACTTAAAATCTTTTAATTTGATATTCGATTTAAAAAAAAAGTAATACTTTCCCAGAAGAAACTAAAAAAAGTATAATAATTAATGAATTTTGAAAAAAATATTGAGATATATTTATTTATATACAAGCACAAATAATGTTGAGCCCTATGAAATCAGTTTTATTAATTTTTTCCTGTTTTAATTTTTCTGGATTCTGTTTTTCCATATTAATTTTTCTTGACTCCATTGTAATGGTTAAAATACATTTTTTGCAATCAAAAAGCATGACTAATTAATTGAAATCATAAAACTTTAAATTTAGCCACAATTTATAAAAAGTTCAATAAAAATGACTTCTTCAGGGCCCTATTAAAATACATGTTATTTCTTCTCATATTGAGTTAATTTATATATCTATTTTTTTTAATCAAATTCTCTGTTTTAATTATTCTAGATTTGTGCTCCATTTTCTGCAGCCAAAAAATAGGTTTATGTAAAGAACAGAAATTGAAGTCATTATTCAAATGCACGTGCACAATTGGGACAGAGGGAAACATTTTCAGTGAATGAATAAAATTTACAGCTATTGTATTACTTTAGGCAACTTTCATGATCCTTTTATTGAACTTCTAGAGAATCATGCATTTTGTCATGATCACTTAAAATCCTTAAGTTCTTGGCATACAAGCCGGTTTCTGTTGTTTTTTTACTTGAGTAAATGTCAGTAAATGATGTTAAAGGGATAGTTCACCCAAAAATAAAGACCACACCAAAAACAAACAGGGTTCTGGGAGCTGAAAGCTGAGCAGCGAACTTACTGTGCTGGAAAGTTCATGGGCGAAGAGCTGCAGCTGGCAGACCATCTCCAGCTTTTTATACGCTGCCACAGACCAGCTCCACTGCAGTGTGGCGCTCCACGCCTTGACTTCAACCGCTGTCACATTCACTGGAGCCAACAGATGTACTGGAAGAGAGACAAAAACCATCGCAAGAGTTCACAATCATGAGAATATTAAGACACTCGCTCTGACTCTATTTATAATGTAGATATACTCATTGAAAAGGAACATGTATAGAAAATGCAGTACCGCGGTCAGCGAGTTGGGCCGAGTCAGTGAGCTGGACTGTTCCAAGAGGATTTCGAGCCACCAGAGTCCAGCTCTCCTCCCAGACCTTCGAGCTACACCACCATGTCTTCCTTTCATTAGCCTCCAAACAGTCCCTGTGGACAGAAATATGCCTTATAAAATCATATTCATTAATTCAGACAAGAAATTGTGTGATAATTATATTAAAACATTAATGAGATTCATAGATTACATATATATGACACAAGTTAAGAAGCGTAACTGTTTTCAATATGCAGCAAATCAAGCATATTAGTATGATTGCTGAAGGATCATGTGACATGTGGAGTAATGACTGCTAAAAATTCAACTTTACATCACAGGAATAAATTACATTTCAAAATATATTATATATAATAAAATATATTCAAATAGAAAATAGTTATTTGACACTGTAATAATATTTCACAATATTACTGTATTTTTGATCAAATAAATGCAGCCTTGGTAAGCAGAAGAAACATTTTAAAATATATATATATATTTTTAATTATTCTATGTTTATGGACTAGCCAGTACTATATGTACATGTATTAGTATTAATTGTTATAATAATAAATAATGATTAAATATCTAATATTAACTTCTCCATAATCACAATAGTTAATAACTTAATTGTTTCTATTTTATATAAAAACATACAAAATTATATTGACATCATCTCACCAGAAGAAATGGTATAATAATTTCATTAGAACATTAATGGAATTCTTGGATTAGCAGTAAAAAATATACACTGCATTACACAAGTATCCTTTTCCATCTCATTTAATGTGGTTTGCTGTTTGGGGATCTTTTTATGTACCGAGGACATTACGGTACCAAGAGCCAAATGGGATAGCGTGTACGGTCAGTGGTTCTTGTGTAGTGTGTTTCTTGCCTTCCATTAAGGGTGTATTTAGTGAGCCTGTGCTTCGTTCTCAAGTGAGTGTCTCGTCCTTTCTTCCAAGAACATTCTGCGGATGCCAGGTCCCGCGTCTCGCAGACCAAGCCCTCATCGCCCGGCGGATCTACAGCAATTACATACAATAAAGCCACATGCAAGTCGCTCTTTAACACTGCGCAGCAATCATCTAGTGCCAGTCATTATGCTAAAAATGAACTCTCAAATTTTCCTGCTTTCTGAAGTTGTAAGTGCATTTCACAGTGCTGGATTGAAGTTTACAGAGCTTATATATCATAATACTTTAGCAAATGCTTATGAAAATAAATACCAATTAGAAAAACTACAGCCACTTTCATTCATAAAGCCTTTTACAAAAATTGCAAACAGGACCTAATGTTTGGACTCTATTTGGGAAAAAAGAAATACAATATAAAAATGATATATACAATTATTTAAAAAAAAATACATAATTTTTTAATTATGTTATAATTTAGTCACTTTTGATTAAAAAAAGCAGAATAAAAGTATTAATTTTAATATGTATATATATTTATTACCTTTTAATCAAAAGTGACAGCAAAGACATTTGTAATGTTACAAATAACTTCTATTTCAAATAAATGCTGTTTAAAATTCTTTTGAACTTGAATCAAAGAATCCTGATTAAAGTTAATGTTTTGTAAATTTTAAGCAGCAACTGTTTTCAACATTAATAATATTTGGCATCTTAGAATGACTTCTGCAGGATCATGTGACATTAAAGACTGGAGTAATGATGCTGAAAATTCAGTTTTGCATCACAGGAATAAATGATACTTTTTTGATCAAATAAACACGGCCTTGGCAAACATTTTAGAAAGATTTTTAAAAAGTCTTACCAACTCTATACTTTTGAACGGTAGAGTATGTAAATTAATTATGATGCATGATATAATGATAATGTATGATATAAATGATCTGAAATATATTCATGATATATGATATAAATGTCTTTATATTATAGCATTCTATATAATAGAATTAAACTCACAGCCTACAAACACCACAGCTCCTGTGAGGGTCAACCATTGGGAAGAGCAGATCACGTTGGTGCCCGTGCTGCCCGATGCTGGCTGGTTGGTTACTGTGACGGCATACGTTCTTCTGCTCAGTCGTGTGGCGCTCAACTCTTGACGCCTGTAAACAATTTCTTTGAAATCTTCCTTCTCCTTAACAATGCAGCAGAAGGTCATGTTATTGCCCACAGGAACCACTTTATCTTGGGGAAACATGTAAGACTCAGACTTCTCAGGAATATCCGACCCTAGAGACAAAAGGATGAGATTTCATAAGTTTGGCATATGGTTTAATAAATATGCTTTTTAATTTTTCTTTAAAGAGGAAATGTTTTCTAGTGCATCCAAAGAAACAGATTATGTCCTTCCCAAGCATAGTTTTCAAAACAAGAGCTCCAAACGTAAAAAGAAAACTATATGGTACGAAATTAGATCACTGCCATTATAATCAACGAATGTGTCTGTATTTAAAGTCCAGCTCCTATTTTTGTCACATTGCACAGCTACTCCAGCGACTTTAGTTTCCCGGTCTGTCTGAAGTAAAGGGTCTTAAATACCATATTAATGAATTAATTGACACATAAAACGGTATAAATTTAAATAACTTAGTGTCACAACAGATGGATAAAGACTTGCTAAGATAAGTTCCAAAAACAAGGGCCACAAAGTGCTATGTTTGGTAGTGGTCTGGTTTTGAGAAAGGTGTCAGGACCAGCACCATTTCGGAAGTGTTTTTAGTACCTGGAATGGTCTGAAGTGGGCTCCACTGGCTGACCGACTGCTGGTTTCGTGCTCTGATGCGCACAGAATGAGAAGTGCACTCCAAGGGTAAGGGTGAGTGCCAGGTCCAACTATGCAGTCCTGTTACAGGATCTGCTTTAACTGCCACCGTCTCCTACAAATTAAAAAAGAAAATTTGGCAGATGATTTTATCCAGTTCATGCATACCCTTGAAATCGAACTCACGGTGTCGTTAGTGTCATAATCCTTAACATCTTAAAGTCAGCATTCTCAACCCAATTTACTTACATATCAATATTTAGTGACAAGTGTAGGTCGATAGATATTTTTGTGCTACTTTTTTGTCTTTTGGTCCAATTTTCAAATATTTTATGGATTCAAATCAAAGTTCGTAATGTTGTGATTCATCTCATTGCTGGTTGGTTTGGTTCATGACTTATAACTTTTAAACAAAGACACTTTTAAATCCCTATAGAAAAAAAAAGTACTAGAAATACTTCCAGGCAGCTGAAAAAGTGGACAGGCTCTTTGCAACTTTTGCAATCTTTGGAGTTTGCAGGAAATTGTGGACGATCTGCTTCTTTACATTTTTGAAGCGGCTTTTTGACCAGGATGTGGAGACAGAAAGTCAAATTCGCTCTTCAGAACACCTCAAAATATCCCTTAAAGCTTCTTTTTTTATTGTTATTAGCTATTATCACCGGAAACTGTATGTGTTAACTTTTGAAGATATATTTTAAAAAGGCTACATTACCTACAACAACAGCTTAAAACTATGACTAAACAGCTTGATTTGGGCTATTGGTTCACATTATTTTCCTGCCAGATTTCATGACTTATGAATATTCTGCGTCAAATACATTTAGATGTATCAAGAGGCTGTGGCACGTTGTTGATGACCACAGGAAGCCATTTCGACTCGTCCCTCGGTTAAAAGGGAACAGTAATGCAATTACAATAAAAAGCTAGCAGACATTATTTTCTGTGGTAATCAACATGCTGTCGACAGAGTTGCATTTAACCCCGACAATTCCTTTAAGGGTTGAGAGATGCAATAATAAATCATCCCAATAAAAAAAGAGATATGAAAACATTGAGCGGAAAAACTGATTCCAGAGTATTTGCATTTAATCTCTTGTTATTGAACTGAGGGTGGAAGCGTTTTGCAATAGGATGTTCCTGAAAGCATTCCAGCAGTGTTCAGTGCTTTATGGCACACATCTAAATGCATGTTTCAACACCAGCTAACTGCAACAACAGATTAGCAGCTAAAATGACAAATAAAGGGATGTAAGAGCGCTTACATTCAGCACCACATTCATGAGCTCGGTGTGGAAAATCTCAAGGTCAAAAAGCGACGAGTCACTCCGCCATGTCAAAGACAGAGTCTGTGCAGGTAAATCAGGATTTAGGGTTAAACCACGAGGCACAGGAAGTTCACCCACACCTGTAACATTACAAAAAGGGAGAAGAGACATGACTAAAGGATTCGATTCATTTGTTAAATACTGGCATATACTTATAATGAATCAAACCAGCTGTAAAATGTGATTGTTCTATCTACTATGATTGTTGGTGGTCAGATGATGCAAAGTGATATTGAGGTTTCAGAGCAAATAATAAGGAGTTTGAAGAGACAGCTCCTTTCAGTAAATACAATACTATTCAAACGTTTGGGGTCAGAAAGACAATTTTTTGAATAAATTAATACTTTTATTCAGCAAGGACACGTTAAATTAATCAAAAGTCTATGATTGTATAAACAATTTTTATTTTAAAACAATAAGAAGGTTCATGTGACACTGAAGACGAGTAATGATGCTGAAAATTCAGCTTTGCATCACAGAAATAAATTAGGCCTCCATTTTAGAATATATTCAAATAGAAAACCTTTATTTTAAACTGCACTTATTTAAAAAAAAATTAAAAATCTCAGCAACTCCAAACTTTTGAATGGAATGAAATGTATTAATACATTTAATTGTGGGTGTTAAAACCACACCAACAACAAAATTAAAACGGTTACGAAATGTCTCATAATCCAAGTTAAACCTGGAGTGACTAAGCAGCATTCTCAAAAACGTCTTGATCAATCTTGATGACACTCACCATTTTGTCCGAGGGAGCGTTTGACCCCGAGGCTCAGCAGCAGAGCCAGAGTCATACAGCCCTGCATACTGACCGAACCGGAACCGCTTACAGAATACTCGAGATCTGGACAACAGAACTCACACCTACAACAAATCACAAAAACATGATTTACGTACTTTCTTACATTTTGTTAAAATGATGTGTTCAGGAGAGCTAAACAATCTAGAAACAAAAATCAATAACAGCTTGCAATTGTGATAATGAATTTGCATATACTGATGAAACATTTTTTTCTCAATTTCTCTTTATCACTAAACATTTTGAATGACACAAATGTTTAGCATGTATCTCACAAAACATGCTGGGGTCAAATTTCACTCCAAAACCCAAAGAAATATAAACAGGAAATTTCTGCATAAAGACAACAAAGCCTGTTTTTAGGACCATTAACACATTTTCCCATCCAAATTCTCAATATTACACTCATATTATGTAATATAATGTCATATAATGTTTTATCTTAAAAGGTGCAGTAAGCAGTTTCTGAGAAACACTTTGCATACAGCTAATAATACCTAAGATTTCAATATCTCTGAAACTGGACCATATCCACTTTATTTTTCCCCTAAGAGCAGGCATGGCCATTTGCAAATTTTATGGGTCTGGCTTCCGGTATCATCCATGTCCAGCTATTTTTAGCTGTACAAAACAGCTCGTTTTGCTGCTTGATACTGCAAATTTGTCTGTCTACCACATTATTTTACTGTATTATCTTAATGAATTCCACTATAGTGGCTAATAAACCGTAAGTCTCGCCCATAGGACCTTAAAAATAAGGATACCAAAAAAGTTTGTTAAATACTTAAACCAACCGGATATTAAAAAAACCGAGCTGGTATAGCCGGCGATACAGCCGGCCCCAGAGGGTTACGTTGACCTTAAATGAGAGCCATGCAAACTTTCATGGAAAAAAAAGAAAAAAAAAAACCTTGCTTTTTCCCATTTTTGAACGGTCACCAGATAATGCAACAAAGATTAAGTCAACAGATTTTACTAAAAGACCTACCAATTTCGGTGTAAAAATATTGATGCTGCCATCCTTCTAAAGTCATTTTTATGTTCAAATCTCAGGTGAGATTGTCAATTTGAACTCCCTCTACAAAATACTAGGTTACTCAGTAAATACTGATCCATGACATTTAATACTTGGAATTTCATTACTATTTATGTTTGGTTTTCTTTAGAAAAAAATATTAACAAAATCAAACATTTGAGCTGGGGAAGTTTCAGAAATTTGGTTCATTGAAGGACTTGCTTGCCTGATTGTAAACACTTTTTTTCCAGTTATTTTCCTTGATGTTTTCCTCTTTAGTAATGTCTCTCTTTCTACAAATGCCTCTATACAAATCTCCCGCTTACTCACTCTCTCTCGTCCCCATCATGAGTGTAAACGCCCTTACACAATTGTCTTTTTAGTTGTTGATTTAGGAGTAATCATCACACAATTATCAAGTGCTTCTCACAAATCGCTTACTACACCTTACTTACCGCTACCACTGGTATCCTATTATTAAAAACCAGAATTTCCAGTCCGCACCTGTTTTTTCAACCATAAATCAGAAACAAAACACCTACAGTAACTAAGATTTATATTATGACAATGTTCTTAGATTGACAGTAAAATTTATACTGGTATTCCAGGACAGGCATTAAGATGATTTAGATCCTACCCGTCTAACCGTCAACAATTTTATATAAGTTAATGCCAGTAAAGTATGGGGTAAAGTATGGAGTGCCGCAAGGATCTGTCTTAGGCCCTTTGCTATTTTCAACATACAAGCATCCCCTTAGAAATATTATTAGAAAAACATGGGATTAGTTAACATGGTTATGCAGATAATATTTAGTTGTACATTTCATCAAGACCAGATGAAATCTCTACATTATTTAAGTTAATAGAATGTGTTAAGGATATAAATGATTGGATGACAATTTTTTCTATTAAATTTGGATAAGACAGAGATATTACAGGACCAAAAACCTGTACACAGAAGTGCTTAGAAATCAATTTGCAACTAGAAGTAGGCTAGCCTATTTACTGTTACTTCTTCCTCTACAGTCAAAGACCTGGGTGTTTTTTTTTTTTTAATCATTAATTTACATGTTACAAAAACAGCCTTGTTCCATCTTAGAAACATTGCCAAGCTATGGAACATGTTATCTGTTTCTAATGCAGAACAGCTAGTTCATGCATTCATGACCTCTAGGCTGGATTATTGTAATGCACTAATAGATGGCTGTCCTGCATCCTCAATAAACAAGCTACAGTTTAATCTAGGTCAAGACCAGGCCAAGAAAATATGATCATATCACCTCAATGTTATAATCTCTACATTGGTATTTATAACACCTTATTTATAAGCCCCAAAATAGTTTAGTTCCAGTGTATTTACTAGATCTTTTAACACACTACCATCACACTTTTTAAGGTCACAAAACTCTGGACTCTAAAGTGTTTTTGCATATGGTTCCTAAACTCTGGAATAACCTTTCTGATAATCTTCAGAGCTCAGACACACTCTCCTAGTTTAATTCCAGATTAAAGTTGCATCTCTTTAGCCAAGCATTCACATACAGTAATGCTTCTCATAACCTTATGCTATAGCTATATTGGATCAAATGCACACGATTAGCCAATATCTTTTGTTTGAAATGTTATGAATAGCAGCTACAGCACGCGGGTTGCTAGATTGAAGAGATGCAATAGGAACGAGTGCAATTGACAATGAATGGCTATGAGTCTTACACTGCAAGTTGATGAGTTGATTTATCGGTGTTTAATATCTACCTCTGGTCCTAGAGCTTTTAAGATGAATGCCTAAACATTTGAGGTTGGGTAGGAATATGCTGTGTTTTTCACCAACTGGCAACCCGGGATGTCAAAATAAGGGAAATAGGCAGTGGGCGGAATCACACAGCAAAACAAAAAGTAGAAAATAAGTACCTATGTGGAGAAGCGAGTATATGAATTTAGCATTTAGTTTCCTAAATATCTGGCCACATTATGGTATTTTATGCTAGTACAGTCAAAAAATACAGTACCTTTATTTGTAATGAAACATTCATTATCTGTGAAGCTGCTTTGTATACATATTATGAAAAGCGCTATACAAATAAATACGAATTGAATTGAATTTCGGTATGCAAATCTGATCAAACAAGACCTTTCATGTGTAGACATGTTTTCAGGTGTTAGCATGGCATTGATAAATCATTTGATAAGCTATCTGATAAATCAAAATAACACAGAGGCCTGAGGCAGAAAAAATGTGGCAAGATGTTGGTTCGCATCATGAGCATCTTATCAGCGCAGGACATTCCAAAGTGAATTCACAAGGGTGCAAATACATCACATTCCTATAAAAGATTAAATTAGCACAAAGCTGCAGCTCCTACTTCTAAATCAAGGCCGTAAAAAGAAAAACACATGAAAACAGAAACTAAATAACTAGATTTTTTTTTTTTTTTCATTTTTGCAAGAATGCAAGACAGTGGTTGGCAGGGCTTTGTTCACTGTATTTGTGCAATCAAGGTCTAAGGTCTTCTGAGTGGCTTTTAGCTAATTTCTATGTGGTTTCTAGGAAGTTACTTACTGGTTTCAATACAGAATGTTTGAGGAAATACATGTCTGTAGAACTAATGTTGTGGATGAGTTACGCACCACATTTTAATACTTGACCGGTTTTAGCAAGGCCCGCTGACTACCAGTCTAACAGATTCAGCAATCCAAGTTTTTTTTTTTTTGCAAAATGGATCACAAAGAGGCACAGGGTAAAGCTGTAGCTCATATGACAGATCTGGTCTTGGGTTCCTATGCCAAATGCAAGTTTAAACAAGCCTCCAAGCACAGTCCCTCCCGTAAACGAATCCCCAAACACCACCTCATACTGAAACTGAAGCCATTTCACTTTTCCAGTAAACTGAAGCCTGAAAAAAATACTGTATGCAAGAAAAATAAGCAGTTTAGAAGAAAAAATAAATATCTTTAGAAGAATACCACATTTTGGCTATAAAAAAAAAAAAAAAAAAATAGGTTCTGCCAGAATAACTAATAAACATTTTTAGTGGTGATTCTTGCCTTAACAAACAATCACTTTTGCTCAAACTCTGAGCAAAAATGTAAGCAAACCCCTAAATCCAAGAAATGATATACCTTCAGCATGTTAGCAATTCATTTGCACATGCAAGCACCACTCACGTTTTCTTCAAAAAAACTCAAATCTTGGATGGAAAAATTAGTAAGGTTGACTAGATATTTTCTCATGTATTTTTAATTATGGCACTCTAAATGAATAGTTTGCACAGTAAAACTTTGGAACAGACATTAAGACAACCCATCAACTAGTTTTCCATTTAAAAAGCATGTTTGCAAATAAGAAATATCCTTTATGAACAGGATTCTCAATATTGACTTTTTATCAGGTCAGGGATCCATGCGCCTAACGGTAAAACAGACCATCACGTGTGTGTTTGCAGACCTTGTTTGCGGTTTTGTTAGAGAGCTCACAATGGTCTTGCTGACAGATCTCTTTAATAATCCACCGGCTGGAACTGCCGGGGGCAAAGAACAGGAAAACAGATATTGAATTTTTTTTTTTTTACCGAAACGAGGACAGGAAAACAACACCACTTCACCTACAAAACCCAGGCTCACTGCCAGCTCATTTCCTTGCATCACCAACATAAAGTCATGATTGGAAGGAATCTGAGATATAGCACATGTTTACAATCTGAAAGGTTACCACATTTCTCATAGATTCATCATATCACTCTAATCATCCAAATATAACAGCCTACGCATGCCCAAACCTCAGCAGAGCGCTGGAATTCAGTGTTTGCATTGGCAGCAATGGTGGGTCTTCCGTGAAGTGTTAAAGTTCAGTGTACAATGGGAATGTTGTATCAAGTGTTTGGACGGTTACATACGGTGAAACATGCAAGCTATATGCTACTCACAATTTTTAGTTTAGCTACATTCAAGCTACCATTACAAAAAGTAGTTATAATATAATTATAGTAATGATGCAAAAACAGTGAAGATCTCAAGGTGACTCAAAGGAGCAAATGAAATGGTCACAATAAATATATTCTTCAACTATCATCATCTAACAACTCCGTAAATTCCTAAAATTGTCATTTTTTTCATTCAGCTCTGACTGCATTTTTCAACACAAATGTAAAAGCTGAAATAAAATAAAAGTATTAGATAAAAAAAAAAAAATGGGACTAAATTAAAATTAGAAATGTTGCCTGGTCAACTAACAGAAATTTACTAAAATTACAAACTGGAAACAAAACATAAAATAAACGAATATATAATTAATATTTATAATAATAATATAATAATATAATAATAATTTGTTGAATAAAAACTACTAAATTAAATCACAAATTTATAAAATTATAAAATTATAAAAATAAAAGCTCATTCAAAATATAATAGTTATAATAGTATATAACTAATAATAAAATATTTTAAAAAACACTGGCACTAAATAGCCTTCAACAAATAAAACTAAAAATAATAAATCAGTACTATAAATACTGGTTTTGCTGCCAAAAAAAGCCACAAATTTAAGTATAACCTGTGTGTGTGTCTGCATTAAAGCTGGTGGGAAAACTAAAAGAAGATTCATTTGCTGGCTGCAGCTGTGAGTGTGTTTGTTTTTTTACAATATTTTACAGGAACTGCAGAATCTAAGCTCAGAACATTTCTCTGGAATCCATGAAGGCTCTGACAGAATTCTTATGTGACATCATCTTTTATATGCATTTTTATACGAGCTATGAACAGACATAAATGCCCTTCTTTCCCACCCAGCACATTTACACATGCTGAGAACAATGCCAATCTGTCCAGAACGGAGCGCTGTAATGGCTTCCTTCCTCCCATATCGCACAGACCTACACAACTAAATGAGTCTCACTGATTCATAAGAGCCTTAAACCTGAAAAGACGGGAAGAATGTCACAATTCAAAGGTTGTCCACATCTGACTTGAAATAGACAAAATTACAAACTGTAAATAAGGGTGACCAGTGTTGTTTTTGTAAATTAAAACTATTAAACATGTTTTATACTATACTATACTATAATATAACAAAATATTAGATGAAAACCTAATTTTAAAAAATGTACTTAATTTTTCTTTGCTTAAGTTAAAGTATTAAAATTATTCAAATGAAAACTAAAAAAAAAAAAAAAAACTAAAAATATAAAAAAGAAAGGTTAATTCAAAATACTTTAATAATAGTATATAAAGTAAAGTAAAGTAAAGTAAAGTAAAGTAAAGTCGTGACGTATTGTCAAGTATGGTGACCCATACTCGAAATTGGTGCTCTGCGTTTAACCCATCCAAGTGCACACACACACAGCAGTGAGTAGTGAACAAATGCACACACACACACACACACCGTGAACACACACCCGGAGCAGTGGGCAGCCATGCTGCAGCGCCCGGGGAGCAATTGGGGGTTCGGTGCCTTGCTCAAGGGCACCTCAGTCGTGGTATTGAGGGTGGAGAGAGCGCTGGACATTCACTCCCCCCACCTACAATCCCTGCCGGCCGGGGACTAAATAATACTATAATAACACTAAGGATGACCAAAAACAATAAACAACGGTGTACTAAAAAATGACCCACTCAATTGATTGCGACACAGAGACTCAAAAGATCTTGGACACTGAGATCTCTGACATAATATTTCTACAGAGAAATGAAATCCTGCCATCATTTACTCATTTTCATGTCACTCCAAAAATGCAGGACTCCGAGATGTTTGGCATAATGACAGTTTCAGCCGCTATTCACTTTTCTCTTTCAAGAAATTCAAGTAAATGGTGACTGAGGCTGTCAGTCGATAACATTCTGCCTAACATCTCAGTAAACGATGACAGAATATTTAGGTCTCGAGGCCGAGACCACAAGATCAAGACTGCACTTCTGCTAATTATGGACTGCGGGATCTGTTTACTAGCAGTTCAAAGGACCTCATATGTACAAAATTGTTGTGTAATAACTTACTCACTGATTCATACAGTCAACATAAGCAATGGTAAAAGGTGTATCATTAGTGGAAATTAACCTGTAATTGTTAACCCAGAAAATAATCTTCTATTGTAACATTCACAACAATGCTATTAAATCATCTCATGGGACTGGTATATAGCAAAAGTGAGTCTCACTTTACATAAACCAATAAACAAGTACAACAGTACTGCCATGCACCATGATATAAGAGTACTACCTAAATACAACAGACATGAGTACAGCAATCATTCAGTACCATGATACACATGACAGCAATCATTCAGTACCATGATACACATGACAGCAATCATTCAGTACCATGATACACATGACAGCAATCATTCAGTACCATGATACACATGACAGCAAGGTGTTGCCATCTGATCTAATACCATCACTGTACTATGGTACACACCACAGTTTTTTCAGTTTTAGAAGTGGTGGAGTGATAATTTGATGGGAATGCTTGAAAATGCTATTTATATTGTTTTTATATAAGCAAAAAATGGTAATACGCCTATTAGGTAACCTGGACAGTACAAAATATTCTGGGTTAAAATATAAACTGATAAACACACACACAAACAGTGTAAACAAACATTTAACGTTACCAAAACAGCACAAGAACGAAACACACTATAAAATAGCTATATAAACATCTTTCCATAAATATATATATATATCAAAAGTATAATAGATAGATAGAGGACGTGCTGAGAATAACAAACCAGCAACTTTAAACGAATACATTTTATTTAATTCACTTAATTTGGTTAAAACAGCTAAATTCAAATGGCCTTGTCCGGTATTATCACGAAATCTACTCTAACTAATCTTATAAATAGCTTTAAGTCTTGAAACATCTCGGTATGTCAACTGGATTTCTATTATAACTCGATATATTCAGAAAACACAAACACAAACGTCGATACAGATAAACAGGGAGCATTTCTGACGTTAAAAAAACAAACTGTTAACGTTACCTTGATGTTTTGGTATCCTTATGTCTTCGAAATCACCCGGTTATATTCATTAAATGAGCGTTTGATTTAATGGCAGCACATGGCCTTTTAGACGGGTGTCTAAACTGAGGAACCGAGCCGGATTCCCAGAATCGCTCCTGTATTGGATCGAAGCGCTCTACTAGCCGTTAATTATGCGACAAATAGCGGCTTTCCTCCAGGAGGCGACTGTCGGCTCAAGACCGCATCCTCCGCGTTCAGCTCTCAGCATGTTTTTGTCTTATTAAAGATATTTGTATGCTAGTGAATATAATCGTTTGAATCGTATTAATGGTACTGATTTAATACCTGACAGGTAAATGGAAATTCGCCTAAGTAATGTTTGTAAAATTATTAAATGCAACGCCGTTCCCGCTAATCACAAGCGCACGTGATTGGTTCACCTCGACCAGCGCTGAGAAAAGTAACAGGTACCATGTGACAAGGTTATCCGTGTGATTTTTTAGCAGCAGTGTGCACAATAATTTATACATGAATAATGATATTGAACAAATGTAATAGACACTGAGTTGGAAATACAGAGTGAAGAAGAAAAACTGGAGAATTATTTTAAGCCCCCTATATTTCTGACCAATCAGAATTAACGTTTTGGCCGCTAAGCCACGCCCACTTGTACCACGGCATTGATGCTGCTCCACTCGCTTCTTTTTCTAAGGATTTGTTCAACAAGGCTTCTGGACGCAGGGGACTGGAGGAGATGGGACGGGCCACGGTGGGAGCGTGGGCGGCTTCGTGACGTGGGTGAAGAACCACTGAGCCAACACCAAACACCAAAATTAATGCGCATGATTTTAACCAAGGATATTCCTAATCAGTAAACCGCAGCGTGTACTTCCGGTACACAAATATTAATTAGGCCTAACCACAATAAATTAGGCGAAGTAGCAGGGAAAATAAAAGAAAAAATAACATAAAATTAAATTGAAAATAAATAAATAAAGTCGTAATTACGCAAAAAGTAAAAATAATTCAAATGTAAAAAACAGATGTATAAATTAAACTGCATACATGATAATTGCACACTAAACGAAATGCTAGTTTTATTGAATGATTAATGATGTAAACATTAACATTAAATATAATCCCTAAATAACAAAGTAACAAAATCTTGAAATAAACATTCTGAGAATTTAGAGATTGATGTCGATCTAAAGAGCTGTTTTGACTGAAGAGTGTGTTAATTGATTATGCATTCACTATAATAAGATCATGCTTTTAAAAGCATTTCCATCCATGGCCTGTAGATGGAACTCTGTGCTAATATAAAGGATGCGGGTTTCTTATGATTATTAAATATAACTACCATGATAAAGCCATTTAGGGTTTATTATCATTGTACCTTTCGTGACCTTACAATGTGATTTCAGAAACAGTATATAATTAAAAATAACTCCGAAGCAAGTACATCACTTTTACTTCATGACTCACAGGCAATAAATCTAAATCTGGAGGCATTGCTTCCTTAACCTCAAACGGAAGGCAGCAGTAGGAGGAGAACTGTAACGGTTCAGAGAGTAACACCTCCTACACTTTGACACAACCTCGGAGCAGATGCAGAGAGAGTCTACATCCACCAAAATGATTCTCTGCTGGACACTGATGCTTACAGTTTTCATCCTGTTCGAAAATGGCTGGAATACTTCTTCAGGTCAGATATAAATCCAGATAAGTTTGGCCTCAACTCAAATTAATTGGTCACACTTTACAGTATTATTTTTCTGAAATGTATATGTAATTGCATCTATCTTAATGTACAGCTTCACCACACCTAAATCATTATAATTACAGATACTGTCACTGTGCCAGACGTTATTGAACTTCAGGCTTTGGACATGTGGAGGCTGGAGGTGAAGTGGATGATGAATCAGAATGAAGAACAGAGCAATCAAGCATATGAAATACAAGTTGGACGCACAACAAACATGGATATTGTCGACAGCGTGCGTAAAACACATCAGTCCTCAGCTCCTACCACATTATCACTTGATTTGCACTAACTGTTCACAGTCTGTCCACAGATGAATGTAAGCAGAGGATCACTGGAGGCAGTTCACACACTGGTTTGGACCTCACAGCTCCCGCTGAACTGTGTCAATCACTCTGTTAGAATAAGACTCATCTCCGGTGCTTCATCTACCAGCTCTTGGAGTTCATGGAAAACCATCTATGGTAGGAGATTTCAAAAGTAGGCTATGTGATCAAGAAGGAAGATCTCCATGAAATAGTGGGGTTCAAAAGTTTAACTTTAAACATTATGATTTTTAAAAGTGTCTTATGCTCACCAAGGCTGCATTTATTTGATCAAAAATACAGTAAAACAGTGTATTCTATTTAAAACGCACAGCATCATTTCGTTAGTCTTTACTGATCCTTAATCATTCTAATACACTGATTTGGTGTTCAATTATTATTAGTGCTTAATTATTAATAATGGTTCTTATTATTATCAATGTTTTTGCTTCTTAATATTTTGTGGAATCTTTTTCTTTCAGGACTCTTTGATGAATAGAAAAAGAACATAATCATTTGTAACATTCTAAATGTTTTGTGTCACTTTTGATGAATTTGTTGGGTAAAAGTATTAATTTCCATTAAACATACCCCAAACATTTGAGCAAATATCATGGTTTTTGCACAAATATGAAGCAGCACAACAGTTTTCATCATTGATAATAATTAGAAATGTTTCTTGAGCAGCAGATTTTACAATGATTTCTGAAGGATCATGTGACCATGAAGACTGGAATAATGATGCTGAAAATGCAGCTTTGCATCACAGGAATAAATTACATTTTAAAACATACTAAAAAAACAACAACTACAAAACAGGTTTTAAATTGTAATACTTTTATTGTTTTTACTGTAGTTTGAGCACATAAATGTAGCTTTGGTGAGCAGAAGAGACTTCATTAGAAATATTTACATACAACACTTCACATAACTTCTTGTTTTCATCCATGATGTCCTAACTTTAAACACGCCTGTTGTGTTCCTCTCAACTGTCACTGATGAGTGTGCACTTCTGAGAGCATGTTAGTCAAACAGCCTCAACGACCACCTAAACCATAGCAACAGCACTTTGAAAAACCTTAGAAATCACATAACAACACTCGGAAAACCATCCACATGACATTGCGTTGATGATTTCTGCACATTCAAACACCATTGTGTAAATGTACCGAGTGGCGGAATATTTACTCATTTTCTTGTAGGGGAGATGAACTTGGCCGACAATGAAATCAAGCTGTTTCCAGATGAGCAAGTGCTTCGTGAGGGATCCACGGTGATGTTCTGCTGCATTTATCCCAAAGAGACAAACATCACGTCTATGTTCTTTGGCAACACTGCCTACAAAGTCATCAACATAAGCCCACAGGTCAAAGCTATTCGAGTGGAAAACATCAATGTCACAAATCCATTCGGTGTCAACTTCTACTGCGACAGTAGTGCAAAAGCAATAAACCATGTCACTTGTGAGTAATTCAAATGCCACCATAAAGGCCAAACAGTATTTCTGTTGTAATTATGATGAATATGCTAGTTTTGAACTTTTTGATTCATTAGTTATTTTTATTTTTGTATATATCTTTATATACAAAATCTACCTAATACAAAGTATAGCTTTGTTATATATATATATATATATATCTTATTGGTCTTAATATTTATTACTTATTACGTCATTCACCTCAATATACTAACTGAATTAACCTTGATTCATTTAGTGATTGCAGAAGTGTCAAGAATGGTGTGTTTTTCATAAAACAGTTGTTGAATAAGAATAAGTAATATGATTTCAGGTTACATTTTTTACATAAATGTATCATTTTAATGAATGTGCTGTAAAAACATAAGTAAAAAATGATTTTAAGTCATCCTGCAGCCTCTTTGGAAGTTAAAAAAATTGATATTGAAGTGTTTTTTTCTTTATTTTGAAGAAAGATTTTTGAAATAAAACATTTTCCACTGAATTAAGATGTAAAGTACAAGAAAAACATGCAAGAGTAATCCATTCCAAACGTTTTGTTCTGAGCATGATGGGAGATTTCTGATAAGAGATATCAATTTCTGCTAAACCTTGTTCAGTTCCTCCTGAGAAACCATTAGATTTTAGATGTGAGACTGAAGACATGAGACACGCATACTGCTTGTGGAAAATACGCAGAGCTCCTAACCTAGAAGATGACCAGAAAAGGAAGTACACATTACTAATCAGGTTAGTCTGATTTTGGGCTTGTCCAAATACCCACACTTGCGGTTTTTGCACTTGACCACTTGTCTACTTACATGACGTATTTCCTGTTTTTGCCCCAAGAGTTCAAGTGCACTTGAAGACCACAAGTGTGTGTAAAACTTTTCATTACCTGATGGGACACACTTATAGTGTTGTAAAAATGCTAATGTTTACATGCTTTATTTTGATTTAAATGTCTATTCAGTCTCTATAACAGATGATACATTTTATTTAGTAATTGTGGTGCTTCTAATTAAGTGATAAAGGGCAGTTGCAAAATACACATCCTCATTTTTGCACCAATAAAATATGCAACACTTTACATGTTACTACCAAATTGTACTACCAAAATAGCTTTATTTGGAGTTATAAGAAGGCCATAGAGGTTTGAAATGACGAGAGTAAATTAATTATGACAGAATTGTCATTATTTTGTTGAACGATCCTTTTAAGTGTTTCAGTGTTCAGTTTGACTCATTACAAGTTAAAAATAATGACTTTTTCTCCTTATGTTCAGTGACTCCAAGTCTGTCGACTGTGATGTGGAAGACACAGATGCTGCATCCTGCGGTTTTGATGTCATCCAACAGCAGATCCCCTACAACATCACATTACTTGTGACAAACAGTTTGGGGCAAGAGAGTGAGACCTACATATTCAATATCACAGACAGAGGTGAATATGAATCATTTTATGTGAAGGATCAGATACCTCAGTGATGTGGAATAGTTTCAAATCTGGGACAGATCATAAACAAAAGGTTGTAAATTGAAACCCCATATGAACTATCACCATTGTACCCTGGATTGAGATGCGTTACCTCAGGGCAATGCTCCTTATAATAAGTGCACTGGAAGTTGCTTTAAACAATCGTGTTGTCCACAACATAATGGTGAATAAATAATGACAAAATTATGTAGTTACTAATCCATTTCTTTCCATTTCACCTCAGTTTTTCCAGTCCCTGAGCATCTTGAAGTGACTGCAGGTGCGTTTGATTCATTGGTGATTTTGCAGCTGAATGGGAATTTCAAAGGACTTCTGCTGACATGCCAGACTGAACTTGAACCAGGAGGGATAATACAGGTAAAGGAATAGTTCACCAAAAATGAACCAAAAGTTTCTGAAAATGTACTCACACAATCTGGCCGTCCAAGATGTAGATGAGTTTGTTTCTTCATCAGAACAGATTTGGAGAAATGTAACATTACATCACTTGCTCACCAATGGATCCTCTGCAGTGAATGGGTGCCGTCAGAATGAGAGTCCAAACAGCTAATAAAAACATCACAATAATGGACTCTCGTTCTGACGGCACCCATTAAAAATTCTCTACAACTGTTTTGCTAAAGTAACAAACTTGTCAGTAATCAAACTTCCTTTTAAGATATTTTTCCTGTTGCACAACATATTTTTGTATTTCCAAATAATGTGATGGCATCAGAAATACGACAAGAGGGAGTTTCTTAAGCTTGATTAACCGTGTGAAACCTCTCATCAAAAGACTTGCCATATCAGATAAATAAAATGAACTTTACAGAAATGCTGAAGCACATCCTGTGTTCAAGTGTTGTTGTTGTACAGGATTTAGATAAGAATGGATCTGACTCGATGCAGTCTTGTGCATTCAGACTAAAGCACCTAAAGCCCAGCACACTGTACTACGTTAGGGGGCGCTGTGCAGTACAGGGGAAGGCCTGGGGCCGATGGACAACGCAAAGACAATTCATCACAGGTAAGCAAAGAGTCATGGGAGTAACAGATGGAGAATTCATATATATGTATGCAGTGGTGGAAAGACTACTGCAAATTTGTACATTGCTGAAATAATACTCAGTTACAAGTAAATGTACTGGTGTCAAAACGGTACTTAAGTAAAAGTACAAAGTACTCTTCTCAAAAACTACTCAGAGTACTAGTTACATTTTAGCGGCGATATTTAATGAAGATGAAAAATATTCATTCATATCTTCACTTCTGGGTCCTAACGCTCTGCCAGATGCCCCAAGAAAACAACAAACTGTGCTAATATACATCCACGTTTGTCATGTAATACTGAAAAATTATAACCCTAACCTTTATCTCCATACTGAAAACCCAGATGGCCAGACAGTGATTCAGCTAAAATATTAGTGTCTGAGACACTGTGAGCACGGCATAGCAAATGTTTTAATGCTTAGCTTAAATATGTAATATTAATTAAATAGTGCTCATAAATGGCTGCTGAGATAGTATTCTCAAGTGAAATTAGTAGAGACATGGACCTGGAAACAGCAGTCCTTACATCATGACTTAACAAGAGGATTCTCCCCAAGCCTTCAAACTGACGTCATCAGAGCGAGAACGCCATTCCAGAGCGGAAGCGAATTTTTGATTAAAGATTATGACGGCAAACTATTTTTTTTCCCCGGTGTATTGACTTGCACAGTTTAATTATTCACCATAAGACTAGTAATGTGCACCTAAAAAAGTAAGTAGGGTCATTTTTGATTTCATGATGACTTCAATCATTTTCAATACCATTGGCAAAACTACCACATACTGTATACTGCCATATAGATATTTTAATATTTCAAATTGTTTTGTCCATCCATTTTTTTTGCAAGGCAAGCATTATTTTAAGCTTTGAGTGGTTTAATCCAAGTCTTCTAAAAAAGACACGTTTGTTTTATATGATGAACAGATTTTAATATAGGCTTTTATTTACAAAGCCTACATATAAACATTGCTCACTTACCATTACAAAAATATCAGTCTTAAACATTTGCTCATTCTGTGTATTTGTGTCTTTAACAAAACTTACAGCAAAGAAGCTTGATTTCAAATTTGATTTCAAACTGAACTGAATTTACAAAAAAAGACGAGTACACAGTCAGTAATAAAATGATAAAACAAATGACCTCAATTCAGTTGAGGCATTCAAAATATGATAACACTGAATTTTTATAAGCAGTGATTTAAGAGCCATATATGTCGTGGCCTAATGGTTAGAGAGTCGGACTCGTAATCCAAAGGTTGCGGGTTCGAGTCTTGGGCCGGCAGGGATTGTAGGTGGGGGGAGTGAATGTCCAGCACTCTCTCCACCCTCAATACCACGACTGAGGTGCCCTTGAGCAAGGTGCCCCGGGCGCCGCAGCATTAATGGCTGCCCACTGCTCCGGGTGTGTGTTCACGGTGTGTGTGTGTGTTCACTGCTGTGTGTGTGTGTGTGTGTGTTCACTGCTGTGTGTGTGCACGTTGGATGGGTTAAATGCAGAGCACGAACTCCGAGTATGGGTCACCATACTTGGCCGTATGTCACTTCACTTCTCATTAATGTCTGTACAATGTAGTGATGCAGTTAGACAGACTAGGATATTTATATGTACAAATCAGACAAATATCCCATTCCGAAACATTTCTAGCATAAACTTACATTGTAAAGAAATTAAAGTTCCATCTTTCATATTGAAAGACTTTCTGGTACATTTCACTTAGTCAATAAAATTTCTGTGGATCTATTCTGAATGATAACTTTTGACAAAGTTTGATCTAGGAGCAAAGAGAAATAATGTCTACTAGTGCTGCCAAACGATTAATCGCGATTAATCGCATCCCAAATAAAAGGTGTTTTTTTTTTTTGCATAATGTATGTGTGTTCTCTGTATATTTATTATGTATAAATACACATACATACAGTATATATTTATATTCATATAATTTACATTATAAACAAATATATTTAATATATAAACGACATATTTTTCTGAAATATATGCATGCATGTGTTTGTATTTATATATACATAATAATAAATATACAGAGTACACACACATGTGTTATGTAAACAAAAACTTTTATTTTGGATGCGATTAATCGTTTGACAGCACTAATTTCTACTTCATAAAGCACGGAGATATCGTGATAGTACAGTCTGAGTGTGCACAAGCAATATCGGCGTGAGAGGACAGGCAGTTCATTTGTGTAAGTCAGACCTTTTTGAGAGCTCGCATCCAGTTTTCTGCAATTACATGACTGTGTTCTCATGTTACAATAAAGCGCTAGCCACATTTGCGTGAAAATGATTAAAATTATGCAATCCTGCGCGGATATTCAGACTCTGTAACTGACAGGAGGCTGATGCGTGCTAAACTCGCTGTCGGAGAGGAGAGAGACGCAGCGTGTATCGGTGTAGGCTATACGGTAAATACTGTGGAAAATGAGTAATGGAACCGTGTCAGATATTTCAGCATCGGTATCAAAATATAGATATTTATGACAACACTACCCTATGATTGACCCTGCAGCACAAAACCAGTCATAACATAGCTGTGTGGGCGAAGTCAGCGTGGGGAAAACGATCCTTTCCCCCTCATTGGAAAAGCATGGTGTTGACCCAGAATGGTCTACATAAAATAATTTCTGCTGTTTGACACAACAAGATACGTCGAAAAACTGAGCCGTATTGGTTCGGATTGTCCGTACGGTATCTGTGACTGGCCAAACGATTTCTTTAAGACTGCAAGGGAAGCTCGGCTTACCCTATAATGTCAAAAAATTAATGGTCAAATATGTACTATTGTGTTAACATTTTATTGACTAAAAATGTATTAGAACACGTTCATCTCGAAGACGAGTTCGTTCAGAATCAGCTACATATAGCAGGTGACTCAATTTCCTTCTCATACATTCCCGTAGCGTCACAGTGTATTTCCCTGTTGAAGCCTAGCGTCCGTTGACTTCAATGGGGCTGCTTTGAACAGTTTTTTTTGTTCAGTGCGTCGAAACTAGACGGTCATTGGATAAATGCTGCGATTATGTCCCGCCCCCGGACGCTCAGCGTCTCTGGGGGTGAATGGAGGAGTGGGCTGGCCTGGACGCCGGGCTTCTGCGTGAAGTCTGTGTCTCCAGGCAAGAGACAGCTTACTACAAGCCTATACGTGACGGCTTGTGAAAGTAAACATTGGTCGTTTTGTTTTGCTTAATTTTAATAAAGTGATAAAAACTAGAGTAAAAGCCTGTCATACTTTTTAATTGATATATTAAAAATAATTTTAACATTGACAAAACATTAAAGCCTATAACGTTACCTATGTTTTGTCAATGTTAAAATTATTTTTAATTAAATTCTTTAATTTAAAGGTCTACTGAAGTGCCTTGAAATGCACAGCATTATGTGGTGTGTGCTAAACGTATATCCTAATCATTTTCACAAATACACACTGTAAAATAAAAAGATATACACTGTAAAAAATGATCGTGATTTTAACGGTAAAAAACTGTTACATGGTTAACGGAAAGTTCCTGTAAAATTTATTCCATTTCAAATTCTGTTTGAATTTTGACGTTTTTTCTTTGAAATAACTGTTTCTTCTTAGTTTTTTCTTATCAGTTATGTTTATTAGGGTTGTATGTTACATCTAATGTTGTTAAATTAATGTTTATAGCATATTTCAGTTTAATGAGTCTCACCATGATGGTTTTTAGTGCTTGTGTGAATGACACTGTGCACCTTCTGTATATTCTATTGTTAAAAAGTTGCTTGTGATGAGCTTTGGCTCATCATGTGACTTTCTCATCATCACCTGCATTTGGTGGTTATCAGTGTATTTCAAAGGAGCAAAACAGATTTCAGTACTTTAATAGGTTGGTATATTAAGATTATATCAGTTAAAGAAATTACGGTATTTAACTGTAAATTTAAGTTAAAACCTAAAACGTTGCTACCGTATTTTTTACGGTAGTATTCTGGCAACCACAGCTGCCAGTTTTTTACCGTAAATTTTACGGAATTTCTTCTACAGTGTAGAATAACATGAAAATATCCCTAAAGAAAATGAACCGTGGTTACAACCAAAAACCATGGTTAGCCTACTATAGGTAAACCATGGTAAAAACAAATTAAACATGGTATTTAAAGTAAAACTGTGGTTATAGTCTACAACTGGTAATAAAAACGCCCCAAAAAACACGGTTAGCCTACTATAGCCTACTTTCACTATAAAATAGTAATAGATTAATAGATTATGACATTTACGTCACATAATATCAGGGAGTGACATTTATTTGATGTGAAGGAGGGTTGCGGTGCATTTCCTACTGGAAATATATCAAAACATAATTTTTGATTAGTGATATTCATTGCTAAGGACTTCATTTGGACAACTTTAAAGGCAATTTTCTCAATATTTAGATTTTTTTTGCACCCTCAGATTTCCAAATAGTTGTATCTCGGCCAAATACATAAATGGAAAGCTTATTTTTTCAGCTTTCAGATGATGTATGAATTTAAATAAAATAAAAATTGACACTTATGACTGGTTTTGTGGTCCAGGGTCTCATAGATGTGTTTTTATTTTTTTCTGCAGACCCTCTAGTGACCATAGATCTGTGGAGACAAATCAGGGACCATCCCAATCGCACTGTCACACTGCTGTGGAAAACAGTAAGTTTAGGTTTTTGACATTCTTCAAACTTCAAATTTTCGCCATGCATAGTACTTTATGACATTTTTGGAACAGCTGTCCAATTATTTTATTGACTTTATTTGGTTTTTGTTTGGCTAAGAAACATAATCCATGTGTTACTGTGGTGGTAACAAACCTCAGCACTCTAGGGGGCCATAGTCTTCTTATTCAGGTAGCAGCTTTAATGTGCAGAAATTGATAATTGATTACAATTATATTGTTATAATTAAATTATGAACAGATTTCAAATGGAATGTTTTGCCATGTTTAAACATAAATTGATTAAAAATCAGAGTAAATATTTTTGTGCTACCACAAATGAATTTCTGATTCAGTGTTATTTTGGTATTATTGTATTCATTAAACATTTTAATTAGTTTTTACTTTTAAGTTTTGGAAATTTGTGCTTCTGACATTTTTATTTATTTACTTAGATTTATTTTATTTTATTATATTATTGGAATTTTTTATATTTTTATTTACAGTAGCATTAATTTCAGTTTTAGTTATTTTAGTACTTCAACTTAAAAAACAATAAATTGCTAGGGCAACAAATTATAATTTTTTTTAAGTTTTATAGTTTCATCTTTATGTTTTATTCTAATTTATTTAAACTTTGTTTGAATTGGTGAAAACTATTTAAAGTTTTAGTTAAAAATATCAACACCGCTTTAATTTGAGAAGATCAGCATACAGATACTGCTGTTGAATCAGCAATAGTGCTAAATGCTTCACTCCAAACAGCAAAAAAAAAAAAAAAGATTATATGCAAAATATGTTATAAAAACTCGCATTAAGAAAATGTATTTTCAAATTTAAAATATATTAATTTAAAACTTTAAAATAAAAAATGCGTTAGAAAATGTACTGAAAGGGGCAAAAGTACATTTCAGATCTTAAAACACTTTTTTTGGTAAATGTAAAATGTATTTTTTAAATAATTTTTGTTGACAATATAAATTTCTTTACATAAAAATATTATATATTTGTAGTAATTTTTTTATATTTTGAAATTTATTTAAAACTATGAATTTTTTATGAGAAAGAGGATAGGAACACAAACATTTGTACAAGCAGTCTGTGTTAACACGGTTCACTCTTCCTCAGGTCAGCAGTGGCTCAGAATCATATATTAAAGCCTACGAGGTGTGTGTGAGCAACAGAAACACAGAGAGGAGCGTGTGCATGAACATCACACAGACACAGGTGGAACTAACTAGAGAGATCAATATGAGTGACATCACTGTGAGGGCCGTCATTCAGTCTGGCTTATCTGAACTGGCCCGTATCACTATTCCTTCAGAATATACAGGTGACAAAGCTCATACTCAAAATTAAAGTTTGTTCTGTGCACTGCTTATGTTGTTCTGTATCACGTCAGATAATTTCCTGTTGTTACTGATGCAGGCAGCATGCTGAGGGAGAAGAGGATTATGGGTAATGAAAAGGGATTCCAGTTGACCTGGACGAAGGACTCAGCTGCCACGTGTGGTTACACCATAGAGTGGTGCATGCTGGGTATTGCGCTCCCCTGCAACGTACAGTGGAGAAAAGTCCCAGCTAATCAGACCTCCTTAAACCTGAAAGCAGGTAGAAAGCTGTGTTTGTGCATGATGCCATATTCTTACAACACAAGCACCATCAATGTTTCTGGCTGTCTGATAGCATTACATATAAAAGCAGTATTTAAGCCTTTTCATGAGAACACTTTTGCACTGCGAGATGATTTGTGATAGCTTTCAAACACAAACAAATTGACATTGATTGGAATACAATTTTTTAGGTTTAACTTATCTAATGTTGATATTTTATTCTATTTTATTTCAGTTGCATGTGTCCTTTACAGATAAGGCAATCCAAGAATGCACTGCAAGGTGCTTACTGAACATTTTCAACTGCAAAAACCACATTTATATAAAACTAGATTTATATATACTTTTCCAGTCGTTTGTATTTTACTTGAGTATTATACAGTAGATAAGGATTTTAAAAAGTATTTTTACTCGCAATTTTTAGCTGATAAATACTTTAGAGCTTGGCATAACTACACTGTAGAAAATGACAGTAAAACAGTAAAATAACAGTAAAAAATGCTACAGTAAAAACCTGTTTAGTGATTAATGATAATTTCCCTTATTATTTCATGTAACATTACAGTAAAATGCTGCTAAATTGACGTGTCATCTTATAATTTCCATGTTATATATATATATATATATATATATATATATATATATATATGGTAACATTATACAGTGTCAGTTAATTAATCTTTTTACTGTAAATTTATGTTCAATCCATAAAACCTAAAATGTTGCTACTGTAAACTTCTGGCCTTTTTTTTAACCATCAAATGTGCTTTTTATAGTGTATATATAAAAATATTTTTATAAAAATGCCAGAGGAGACTTAGGCTATTAATTTCCATGATTTTTCCAGATCTAGAAATCACACTTAAATTAAATACGCAATTAAAATTAGGCTACCTCATATATCCTGGCTCTTCAAAGAAAAACAAGGTTGCCGAGATAAAAATAAGAAATATTTTTGTTGTTGTAGCTTATTTTAATGCTTTGTCTTATTTGAAGTTATCCTAAGACTTGTTCAAAATCAATGTAAAACTATGTTTTTACAGGGAATTTTAAAGCAGGAGTTCAATACGCATTTGAAATCTACGGGTGTAGCGCTGAGGGACACAGATGTCACGAGAAACAGATCGGATACCTAAAAGAACTGAGTAAGAGTGCACACACACTTCACATGCGACATTACAGCAGAGCACAAAACAGGTGTCAATCCACATTATTTTTAATACAAGTCATTCGCTTCCAGTTATTTTACCTGTACAAAACAACTTTATACCGCAAACTGTTATTTGTTATCATATTACTTTAATATATTGTCATAATCATAAACACACTGGTTTGTAGCACAAATAGATTGACTGTTTACTGCACTTTGTTATTCTTGTAATAACTGAATAAATCGGAAGTCTCACACATTCACAGAAAATAGCTTATTGCCGCTTTGCAAAATAAGGTGCTGTGTTGCAAAGGAAAATGCATCAAATTGACGAAAATCAACAATTTTCACATCTGCATTGTACAATACAACATATTATTATGAAATAAATATTAGCACATGCATTGTGTTGTGCAGAGCCCACTCAACGCCCTACACTGGATTCTAGCCCAAACATAACATGGTCATCTGTAAAGCTGAAATGGCGTTTCAATGAGAAGGATCCGGGTCACGCTGGATTCATCACAGGATATGTGATTACGATGCAAGACTATTCAGAGGCCGGCTCTGATCTCAGTAAGTCTAAACTTATTTTCTGACAAAAGTCCTTTTTCAAATATTCTCAAAAAAAATTAAAAATCTCAAAAACTGCTTGCTACACTCACTTTAAATATTTGGAAGCAGCAACATGCCCCACGAATATTGTTTTTTTATGCTAAAATGGCGTTTAAAAAGCTTATATTTCAGGCTGGACCAGCCAGTGTGCAGCTTTTCAGGACACTTGCTTTGCAGCTATTTTTTGACAGTATACTGTAGCAGTCTAGCATGACAACATACCCCATCGCTGTTTTTAATCTCACATTAAATCTTTGTTATTTTCTCTTCTCTGTATCACATGCATCCTTCCTGTTTGTTCTGGCAGGTTCCTTCAGAGAGTCAGTGCATGATCCTCACAGTAAGTCTTGGACAGTCAGTGGTCTCGAGGAGGACCGGCTGTACACATTTCAGCTGGCAGCATGTACGTCTGCAGGCTGTGGACCGGAAACCTCTGCCACCTTCAGAACCAGACAGAACTGTGAGCTCAGATACTGATTCAAACTGACAGGAAATTAATCCGAGTGGTGTTTTGTAATAGAATACTATCTTTTCTTAAATGGATAGTTCACCCAAAAATGTAAATCCTTTCATCATTTACTCGCCCTCATGTCATTCCAAACCTCTATGACCACCTTTCTTTCTTTTGTTGAACATAAAAGAGGATATATTGGAAATTGTTGGGAGTTCAAATCACGTTGGACTCCAGGAGTTTGGAACGACATGAGGGTGATTTTTTTTTTTTTTTTTTAATGTTTTTTAAAACAAGTCACTTATGCTCACCAAGGCTGCATTTATTTGATTAAAATCCAGTAAAAACAATAATATTGTGAAATATTATTACAATTTAAAATAAACATTTTGTATTTGAATATATTATAAAATGTAATTTATTCCTTTGATGCAAAGCTGAATTTTCAGCATCATTATTACAATCTTGAGAGTCAGAAATAATTCTAATATGTTTAATTTGCTGCTCAAAAAACATTATTATTATTATTATTTTCATTGAAAACATCTACTATTTTTGTGGAAACCATTATATATTTTATTTCAAGATTATTTGATGAAAAGAAAGTTCAAAGTTACAGCATTTATTTGAAATAGAAATAATTTTTAAACAAAAAAAAAATCTGCTAGACTGTCGCTAATAATAAAACTAAACCGCTAATCTGACTCTCTATTAATTCAATATTTGATGCAAAGTTACTGTATTACCTTTTTTTTGTCCTGAGTGTGAACAGCTCCATAAAAACGCTTCATTTCTATACAAAATCTTGTTCTCATATTCACAGTGAATATTAACTGTGGACAGATCATTTGATAGTGTTGAACTGTAATAATAACTCTCTCCTCAGATTACCTGCTGACGGTGAAGGTTCTGGTTCCTCTCCTGGTTTTGGTCGGTTGTTGTGTTTGTCTCTGGTCGTACAGAAACCTGTAAGTCTGCTGATGTACAGTATGTGCTGTGAGCTGATGGACTGTACTTCTCTTCTCTGTGGCGCACTGACACTGACGACGTCTTTCTCCATTGTTTCCAGGATAAGAGGATTTCCAGAAAAATCGGTCGGCTTTCTGCACATAAAAGCACTGAACCTGGATGAAGATCTTTATGAAGTAATCCATTACATTGATGCTGTACAATAATATTACAGCATTGCCTCTATTTGTTTTGACAGTTTAAACCAGCCTAAGTTGGCCAGGTTTAGAGTGATGCTGGGACAGTGTTATTTTAGTGTAATGAGATACTGTTATAGTTTTTTAGTAATATTATGAATTAGTTTTTGTTTTTAAAGTTTGAATAATTTAGTGGTTAATTGTCATTTTTGTTTTAATGTCTATAGTCATTATTTTTAGTTCTTTTATTTTATTTTTTGTACATGAAGCTAAAGCTGCAGTCCGTAATTTTTTTTTTGGTTTAAAAATGATCCAAAATCAATTTTTGGGCAAGTACATAACCAGCCAGTATTCAAAACTATTGCCTTACCTTAGCCTGATTCACAAGGTAAGCTTGTAGTAATGTTTTCTAATTTGAGTGGTACTGGTAGGTTTTGCTTGAAATTTGAGCATGAAGCCGCATCATTACGTCACTTCTGTAAACAAAGATGACAGATAATAATCCAGAAAGGTCAATAGTACAATCATCAGTGACAACTGGAGATTCATCCATAGCCACCAGCAGTCTACAGGTAATGCTAATACACACTAAATACACAGTCACGCAATGCTGATGTTGTTAACATTAATATTTTGAGAACAAAACAACAATAATTTGCACAGTCTGGTGTGATATGAGCCAAGCGATCATTAGATTTGATAGCGTGATGTATTGTAATGCTTTTTTTCTGAGTTGGTCAGAACAAAAGTGGCAGACATGCTACTTACTTGCTCAAAACATTAGATTGATCCACGCTGAGGAGCCGTGCCAATGCACAACCCACGTAAAGATGATAATTCTGCAAATAACTGCAACTGCATGTTTCAAACAGAGGTGGCGACAAAGAGGCAAAACTTACGGACTGCAGCTTTAAAATTAACTGAAATTACTTTTTTAATATTTGTAGCTGTAGTTAAATCCTTAGCTGGGAGATCAGCTTGCCGACTTACTTAACCAGCAGATAACCAGCTTGAAGATCAGTTTAAACCAGCAATGCTAAGCTGTTTTTATTAGCAGGTTACATTACAGATCAAAACTACATGTAATGGTCTATACCAACACTGTTCTCCATTTTTTTTTTTTTTTTTAAACAGTAATTGAGAAAAATCTATTATAAATTTATATGTGGTTCAATACAAAAAGTATCTATAAATATCTAAAATCTAATTTTGACACTTTACAATAATGTCTAATTTGTTAACATTAGTTAATGTATAACTCACATGAAATAATGAGCAATATATTTTACAACATTTAATAATCTTTGTCAGTGTTAGGTAATAGTTAATGGTAAATGTTGAAATAAAAGCTGTAGAATTAGTTCATTGTTACTTCATGTTAATTAACAGTTAACTAATGTTAAATGAAACCTTATTGTGAAGTATTACACTGAAAAAAACTTGGTGTAGATACAATTTTCACCCAGAAATTGCTAGTAAATGTCACAATTGCAAAATGGCAAATAACACATTGAATTAAATGTAATTTTTTGTGTTACACTTTATTTTAAGGCATCTTTGTTACAGTGTAAATATACATTTGAGTACAGAGTAATTTTAATTAACTACATGGTTAGGGATAGGATTAGGCTTAGAGTTACTTGCATGTAATTATGCATAATTTATTGTTATTATAATATTAAGTACATGTGTAACAAGGAAACCTTAAAATAAAGTGTTACCCTTTTTTTAATAGAGCTAAAATAATTAAAATGTACTCCAATAACCTGTTTTTTTATTGTTCTTTTTAAGGCGAGTGAAAAGATCCGTACTCTGATGATAGATGACTGTGAATGGTGTGACGTCGAGATTTTAGACGTGCAACCCATCCCGTCAGATAAACCATGGTTGACGTGCACAGAGGACCCGAGTTGTCCATTCATTACTCCTAAAGTCACGCTCCCATCCTGCCATCTTACCTCAGATATAAGGCTGGCCACAGATCTCACTAACTTCACTTACGTGTCCTCTGTGCAGCAAGATCTGCCTTCAGAGGAGCTGCAGACAGAAGCCACAAATCAGGAGTCAGAGATCTCGGGCTTTTCGAGTGTCACTTCCGTAGCCACATAATTCCTGAAAACGCAGTGTCGTGATCTCTTATACACATCAAAGCAAGAAAAGCCAGAGCTGTCGATCTTATCACAGAGATGTTCAACAAGATCACGACATCCTCATGTCACCGGTGTGTTTGCAAGAGACCCCGCTTCCTTCTGCAAAACAGCTTTTAAAGACAAGAAGTGTTGTGAAATGCAACTGCAGTATTTGATGCTTGAGATTTTGCAATATCTGTCAGGTACTTTATCTTGGTTTTGCATGTTATGCTAGACCTTTCTGGGCAAAAATGTACAAAGTGTTCTTTCTCAAGGGAAAAACATGTTATGGAGGGGACATTTGTATTATTGTAACCCTTTGTGTTACTGTATGTATCATGAATTAACAATGAACAATTTTACAGTTAAAAAATGTACATTACCATTCAGTTTGGGACTGGAACCGAATCCCAAACGCAGACCAAGGCTGCATTTATTTGAACAAAAATACAGTAAATATTATCATCATTTCATAGAGCCGTTTTCTATTTGAATGCATTTTAAAATGTAATTTATTCCTGTGATGCGCAGCTGAATTTTCAGCATCATTACTCCAGTCTTCAGTGTCACATGATCCTTCAGAAATCAGTCTAATATGCTGATCTGCTGCTCAAGATACATTTCTTATCAATGTTGGAAACTGCAGCTTCATATTTTTGTGGAAACAGTGACTTTTGAGGAAAAGAACAGCATTTTTTGAAATAGAAATCTTTTGTAATATAATAAATGTCTTTACTGTCACTTCTGATCAATGTAATGCATCCTTGCTGAATAAAAATATTAATAAAATGCATATAAAGTATTACTCTTTGCCAGTTCATGATACCTAATGTATTTATACTGATGTTAACATATTGAACTCTCTGGTACTACTACTTCATATCAATGTTAACTATATATTTCTCTCAAAAAAAGTTAGCTTTACATGCACTCAGACGACACAGATGCACTCATGAGTTTTCCTCTTTAATTATATATCCCTTTGATAAGACTAAGATTTTTCCAGGGCTGAAAGTGCCCAAAAACACACCTTACACACTTTACAAGGGAAACCACAAAATAAAACAACAGGCCTTTAAATTACACCATCTCTCACAATTTCGTCTTTTAGGAAAAATATAAATATCTCTTTTCTGTCTCGTGCCACTATGGTACAGATCCATAGCCCAGGCTGAAGCCATGGCACTCTCTCTTCAGCCAATCAGATTGCAGTCAGTTGAAGGCAGTAGCAGCAGCACTGAGACACATAATAACAAAAGGTCTCGCAGTTAATAAATAAGTAACTGGGTTTGTGTCAATTCAGCATGCAATCTACACATGGTTTTGGGAGAACAGGAAAGATGGATTCGCAATGTGAAGGGAATCGCTAGCAATATATAGACAACACATCAAGATAATACTTTAACTCTTTCTAAAGCAGTGCTTTGGCAGCTCATTGAAGAAATATTCCAGGTTCAACACAAGTTTCACTATCAAGAGCATTGGCGAATGTTGATTACAAGAGAAGATCATTTTGACTAGGCCATCAATTTGAATAAACAAAAATAGACATTTTACAGAAAAAAATTAAGCTTGTTTTTAGGACTATTATTTTGCATTGTGACATAACTGTCATGACAAGTAAGCACATTTTACATTACAATTATGTGAATTTGGAAGAGAAATGTGCTTAATTGTCAAGAACATTTCAGAATGCAAAAACAAAAAGAAATAAGTATATATTTTACATAAAGGAAATTAAGCTCGTTTTAGGACTTTTATATTAAAATTAAGCACATTTTGCTCCCCATATTTCCATTTATTTATTTTATCGGCATCAATGTAGTACAACAAATACTACTATTATGTGGATTAATATTTTACAAATCATGAGAATTTGGAACGGAAATGTGCTGAAATTGTCATGAACATTTGAGAATGAAAAGCGAAAATAAAAAGTATATATTTTACATGAAAAAAATTCAGCCGGTTAAGACTATTATTTTTTTTTTAGTGCAATGTTAAAAATAAGAACATTTTGCTCCCCAAAATAGTCAAATCCCACAGTAATTCCTATTATTTTCAATTGATTTTCACACCGTAACATAAAAGTATTTTTCTTTTATTAAATCAGTATCAAGGCAGAACAAAAAATACTAACGTGATGTGTATAAATTCACATTTTTTCCCCACAGAACCTGTAATAGAAATGTGCTTAATTGTAACATAAAAAATATATATTATTGGTCCTATATGGGCTTAATATTTTGATTCATCCTCTTGACTGTTTACACAGTCAAAATGATTTTCTCTTGTAATCAACATTACACCAAATGTATTATGTATTGTATTATGATTTGTATTGAACTCCTGAATTCCTTCAAAGGTACTTGAAGATCACTTTTATTAATCATATGTCAATAAAATGATACCATGCATGATTATGTTTCACTTCTGCTTTAATTTCCTGTAGGTCAGAGTCAATCTAACCGCCACCATATCGCCGATCAGCATCAGATCAGAGTACGATGAGCAGACCACAGCACCGCTCGAGTCTAGTATGATATGGAGAATGAGTCTGCAGATGTTTTACTAACCGCTGTTCATCCGCAGTGAATCTCACAGGCTTTCACTCTAAAACCAGATTAGATCTTTTGCATTATGACACAATTTTCATGATAATCAAGCATATTTCTCAGAATTGGGCTTTACAGTAAAGAGAAATCCGGTGAAATACGACCTGGACTGGACATCTTTCGTGAGATCCACCCTGAAAACGAGTCCAACTAGCTCTGCGATCGAGTGTGTGGGTGTATCAGTGCTCGCATGTGTCTTTTGGAGGAGAATTTCCTACGAGAGATTTTCTGAGACTGTACGCGGATGACAGATTTCCAACGAAAGATGTGTGTAACGTTTTTTCCCCAAAACACTGAATTTTGATTGTCTGGAGGTCATAAAAAAATCCAAAACACACACGTACAAAAGAAAAGAAAAGAATAAATAGTATAAATGTAATCAATGTTACGTCCGCTCTTTCAGTTCTGGAAGTCCTGAATTCATAGTCAAATTCGCGCTGAATTCTTTGTAGTGTTTGCGTGATCTTTTGGGATGGGGTGGATATGTACAAACACCAGTGCCGTAAACCGTCTATCTCATCCGTGCATCTGGCGCTCTTAAAGTGTAAACAGCATTTCATTCAGATCGTTCTTTGTGAACACGTACATCCGTGCGTTCGGACCGCGTGAAGCGCTCCGGTTTACCTGTTTCACAGTCTGAAGACGTTTTTTGGTAAACTGCTCCCTTGAAGTCCAGGGCCTTGTTTCGGTATTCCTGTAAACGCTTGCTTCCTCTCCTCCAGCCGCAGCTACTGACTTCCTCGTCCTCCATGTTTGCCGAAGCGTGTCTCTCTGTGCCGTATGGGAGGATGGGAGGTGAGGTGATGGGATAACGGCGGTGAGGTGTTCAGGAAGCTGACGGAGGTATCAAGACTCCTCGGTGTCCACCGGGACAGGTTGTGATGGTTTATTCAACACCGCTTCAGCTTCATCATACAACTGCAGACAGGAAAGGTCAACGTCACAGACACAATAACTAATAACACAGACACTAGTCTTCGACTGATATGGGGTTTTACAAGGCATAACATTCTGTTGGAAATTTGCTGATAAATAGTTACATTAGACTACCTTAGACTAGCAAGGCTGCATTTATTTGATCAAAAATACATTAATATTACAGTTTCAAATAACCGTTTTCCATTTGAATATATTATAAAATGTAATTTATTCCTGTGATCAAAGCTGAATTTTCAGTATCATTACTCCAGTCTTCACCGTCACACGATCCTTCAGAAATCAGTCTAATATGAAACATTTCTTATTATCAAAGTTTAAAACAGTTGTGCTTCTTTCCGCGCATTTTTCTAGAAAACCTGATATATTTCTTTTCATGATTCTTTGACGAATATTAAGTTTAAAGAGCAGCATTTATTTGCAATAGAAATGTCTTTACTGTCACTTTATCAATTTAGTGCATCTTTGCTGAATAAAAGTATTTTAAATTTCTTATTTGTATTTTTTTTTTATTATCTTCATAAACTTCTTAATTTTAAAAATTAAATTCAATCTTTATCTAAAAGAGAAACCTGTCAGAATTGACTTTTTAAATTTGATGCTAATAAATATTATTTATTTAAAAAAACAATAAAAAAATACTGTTCACATAACTGCAAATTAAGTAAAAAAAAAAGGATTAATTTTTAAATTAATAAATTTGTAAAATGTTTTTATTGCTTAGTAACATTATTTTATAGCTTTAAATACTGGAGGGCCCTAGTATAGCTGAGAGTCTGTAAACAGAAGCTACACACTACAGCTTAATATCAACTCTGTGTCCTTTGGGAGAGGTACTATAGGAAGTATTTTGGTGGAGATTTGTTATAGAGGCTTTAAGGAGTGAAGCCGTACCGGAATGAACTGCACATCCTGGAAGAGCTCTTGGATGAAGCGGCGTGAGGCCAGACGAAACATGCAGTTGGCCAGCAGGAAGGAGACCTCAGAGTACAGGCAGATGTCATCAAACGTGAACGGAAACTTCTCTTTTATCCTGCAGAGGGCAGAAGAGTGTTATGCAGGGCTAAAACAAACACAGAACACACACTCACACAATATTTCTCGGCTGTTCTTACGTGAGCAGTCCGGTTTCGTGTCCTTTGGTGCCGACTGAAGAGCTGAGGTTGATGACGAGTCGCAGAACCTCTTTCCTCAACAGAACTCTGCAGGTCGGTCCGTCCTCAGATATCGCCTTTCCACCTATATGAACACATTACATCATGGACTTTTCATTGACCTCCATTGCTTTGATACTGAACTAATGATATTTTCATCTTTTATCTCCAAAATGTTTACATTTGGACACTATTTTGTTTGTTTATTGTTAATTCCTCCACAACTTAGCTGATTTTGGTTATTGCTTTACTTGTTTACTTTATATGCTAAACAAATATCTACTAAAAAGTAGATGTATTTAATTAGATATGGATCCCTTTTATATAATTTGTTAACAAGTAGATGAGTGAAATGTCAAATAATGATGACCCTGACATAATAGTTTTAAATTTTTATTGATTAATTTATTTAAAAGACAATAACAGATACTGTTCTGAAAAATTTAAGTCAGTTTCTTATGTTTATTATTATTATCATTATTAGTACCATATTGACCCGAATATAAGACGACCCTGATTATAAGACGACCCGCCCCCCTTTTTCCAGATGTACCTGTAGTGCAGTATATACACACACACACACACACACACACACACACACTATTCTGATCATTATTTTCTTATGTTTAATTATTTTATTTTTATACATGTTAGGATAAGAATGTTGTAGTTGTTTTGCATTGTGGACCTGGATGTCCCAGTAAAACAAACTTCCAGAAAAAAATGTTTGTGAGAAGTTGCGTCTCAGTATGTGGTTTGGAATCTCAGAGGTAAAACAGAAGGTCTTATTCTCACCCAGAATAAGCTCTGAGCTGGGAGTGCTGCTGGCCGAACCCTGACTGACTGCCGCGTCGCTGCAGCCAGAGACCCCCGAGAACTTGGACTGGGCGACCACCTCGAGGTGATTATGGGAAGGCTGGCTGTGCCACTGCGAGAAACCATCAGACAGATCTGCCGGAGAGAGCAATCAGGTATGAGGAACAAAAGGAATTGAATTACTTATTTTTACCCAAATCTGGGCTTTGAACCGACAACCTTTCCAGTTACAATCTGATCAAGTTACTCCATTTACTAACACTCAGTCTCCCATGCTTCCTCATAATCAGTGATTCCTTTCAGAAAGCAGCAGGTTCACAAAAATTGAAATGAGAAAGATGTTTTATGAAGCTGATATTCTCTGGCAGCGTGTGTTTGCTCACCTGTGCGTGTGTGTGTGTTGTTCAGGTGGCTGTGTGCGTGTGAGCCGAGGACGGAGATGGCGCAGCAGTAGAGGCAGTTCTGCTCCGTGTGCTCCTGTAGGCCTGTACTCTCATCTGCTCCTAGCAGGTGGTGCTGCTCCGACCTGCAGCTGTTTAACAGCTCCGTTATACTCATCTGCGTCTTCAGTGGAGGACCACGACACGCTTCTAAGAAACCCACAAGAAACATGTAGATTTGTTCATTTTTTAATTTAACTATAATTTTATACACAATGATTTTGGGGTCTGTAAGATTTTTTTTACAAGAAATAATACTTTTCTTCAGCAAGGACACATTAAAGATCTAAAGTGGCAGTAAAGAGCTATATAATGTTAAAAAAGATTTATATTTAAAATAAATGTTGTTCTTTTGAACTTTTTGTTCATCAAAGAATCCTGGAAAAATTTATTACTGTTTCCACAAAAAATGTATACATTGATAATATAAGAAATGTTTCTTGAGCAGCAAATCAGCATATTAGAATGATTTCTGAAGGATCATGTGACACTGAAGACTGGAGTAATGATGCTGAAAATTCAACTGTCATCACAGAAGTTAGATTTTAAATTATATTCAAATAGAAAGCAGTTCCTTAAAATTTTAATAATATTTCATAATATTACTAATGTTACTCTATCAAATAAATGAAGAGCAGAATAGACTTCAAAAACATTTCAAACAAATCTTACCAACCACCAACATTAGAAGGGGACTGACTTTCCATTTAAATATTAAAAATAATTGTATTATTATTCCTACTACAACTACTACCACTGATAATAATAATAATAAAAAATACAGAAATATAAGGGCGATGCTACAAGCAGTCATACCATCAGATTCTCCAAAAAGAAAAGATGATTTTTCTCCAGCAGGGGGGCTTGTTCTCTTCTGGAAATATGATGTTTCTTTAATCTAAAAATAAAGTAACATCTTAAATGTAAGCAAACATTTTACAGTCTTATTTAAAATGCAGTACTTTTCCCTACATGAAAAAAAAAGTAGTAAAGCAGTGCTTTTGACATCCATATTTTACATTTTTTGGTCACTAAAACTAGGCTCCCTGGTTTAATGCAAATCTATTTGGGTATTTTTATCATCTAACATGGGAAAATAATAAGAAAGTCTAATCATGAAAATTACCACACGCTTGCTTCTCCTAAATAAATCACACAATCAGAGTTATGCCCACAGTGAGAGCAAAAAAAATAAAGTTTCATTGACTGCACATTCAAATGAATCAACACAATGAAAATTGAATCAAATTCGCATGAGCCTCTATACACTCTACAGATGCATTACTAAAAGTTCACATGGTAGAGACACAACTAAATGTACCTGAAACATGTGGTTGATGTCCAGGGGCAGCGCCAGGCCGATGTAGTCCTCACTGCAGCCGAAGGTGGCGCTAGAGACCATGGAGCGCAAGGAAGAGGAGCGCTGCAGGGTGGAGTGATTGATCGGACTCAATAAGTCCTCCTTGTCCAGAGACGCAAAACTCAGAGCTTTCAAAAACCTGAGGGGAGAGCAAATACAAGCACACCCACTGCAAAACATTAGATTTAATCCTATAAATCTTCAGCTAGACCTTTATTTTTATTAGCACACAAACACAAACTAAATAGTATACATTACACTAGTGCTTACCAAATCATAGTAAGAAGAAAATAGTAAGACAGGACTACGAATACTGCAAATTGAGAATTGTATCATTATATAGGCCTACATAAGCCACCAACATGATGCATCCAATGACTTTACTAAACCACCTTAGTTGGGGCCCAGGTGGAATTGGACTCCCAGTAGTAGACTGAGCATCCCGGTTTAGCACTACATCAACAAGGTTTGCGGTTTTTCTAAAGGACTGTTCCCACAAGCATCTAACTGAGTCTTAGAGGTGCATTAGCATCTAGCCACTCACCCATAATCAAATGTGAATGAATGAGTGAAAGACGACGAAACTATCTAGGGGAAAATGACAGTGGATCTGTAGTCGCACAGGGGTGCGTTTCCCAAAAGCAACTATGGTCGCAAGTTACGTCGTTACCAATAGAGTTCAATGGGACTTACCACCATAGTTAGCTAACGATGCTTTTGGGAAACGCACCCCAGGATGGGACGTTGCCTTGTACTCTATAGTATTTCTAAAATGGAAACTCTACAGCAGATCCAAGCTAATGTGGGGATCCTACTCTCTCTACCCACCATGGCACAAGAGTTCTGGGCACGCTGCGGTGGGAGCTGAACGGCCCAGAATACCTTTTCCCAGAACACCTGAGAACCAGCAAAAAACACCCCGAACTTCAACTGCACTTTCATATATAGGTCAACAACAAAAAAAACTGTTAAGAATTCATATTTCAACCCAAACAAACAACTCAACAAATATAAAATAATGTATTTGAAATAAAATACATTTAATTATACTGGTATCTTAAATTATCTTTAATTACACTAATTTAATTATAATTTATACATGAATTATTATATAATAAGAAAATGAACCTCATTCAGACTCTTTGGACCATTGTATTATGACACATATTCATTAAAATATATATTTTCTCCCAAAATTCTTATTACAGTAAAATGCCATTTTTGTAATAATAATATATTATAATACATAAAATATACATTTTAAATATAGATACATACATATTTTTTTTATTTATTAATCCTAATGCAACATTTTAGATTCTCATTATTGTACTTATTAAATTAAAATACAGTTCTTTTTTTAACCATAATTATCATTACAATTTAATTATTAACTATCACTCATTTATTAAATATCAAATGTATATAGTAGCATAATTTTTTACTATAAATATCAGTTACAATTTAATTATAATAAAGGTAGTAAAAAACTATTACCATGATCTTTAGGTACTGTTTTACACACACACACACACACAGTAATAATACAACCCAAATTCCAGAAATGTTGGGATATTTTTTTTTTTTTATTTGAATAAAATGAAAACTAAAAGACTTTCAAATCACATGAGCCAATATTTTATTCTCAATAGAACATAGAGAACATAAATGTTTAAACAGAGAAGTTTTACACTAAATGAGCTCATTTCAAATTTGATGCCTGCTACAGCTCTCAAAAAAGTTGGCACAGGGGCAACAAAGGACTGAAAAAGCAAGACATTTTTAAACGATTCAGCTGGGAGAACATCTAGCAACTAATTAAGTTAATTGACATCTGGGCCTGTATTCCTAAAGATTCTAAGAATCCTTTTAGAGAGCTCCTAATTTAGCTGAAACATTTCTAACTAGGAGTCGTGGTTTAAAAGTAATTCAGGACCAATCTGAGAGCAACTCTGAGCGAGAAAAAGACAAAAACTTTTATCTTAGTGAGGAGGCGGGGCGTTGCTAGCTATGACACATTCTTTTGAAGACTGTGATTGGTTTGTTGTCCAAGGAGGAAATAATAGAGCGCATTTAAGAGTTAGCTATAAAAGGGATGTCTTAGAGAGGCAGAGTCTCTCAGAAGTAAAGATGGGCAGAGGCTCTCCAATCTGTGAAAGAGTGCATAAAAAGATTGTGGAATACTCGCATCGCATCAGGTACAGGTAAATCCTGGGCTATTCCTCTCTTCCATCTTCTTCCAGAAACAAACAGTAGCAGAGATGAACTAAACGAATCCTCACGCTTTGTGCACGGAGCTGATGTGGGCGTTTACATGCCGCACGTCTCACATGGATGATTGTTAAAACAAAAGCGAAAGTAGCTCGTGGGCGTGGTCACATTAAAAAAAAAAATTAAATCAGACGGAGAAATTGGACATTGCGTTGGTTTCATACGGATTACTTTAATCACAGAATATTGTTTTCAACATGACTTACTTCATTTAAAAGTAGACACTTCAAGCTTTCTATAGATATATTTCTCATATGTGTGTGTCATGTATTTTATTTTGGTGACGCGTTTCTAAAAGCAGTTCACGGAGACAGAGAAGACAGAACACGCACCCTGTTTATTTTCTTTATTTCACAAAAGCACAAAGTTTTGTTGTTATTGTATGTTTATGCAAATAAAAGTAGACACCTAACAGCTTCGAATGAGGTATAACACTTATTTGTGTGACAAAAATCGACAGAGTATTTTTAGTGTCTTTCTCACTGAAAAGCTGGTCAAGCCGGCGATAACGTCGACCCCAGGGAGTTAAAAACAACATTCCTCAACGTCAAATTGCAAATGCTTTGCAAATCTCATCATCTACAGTGTGTAACATCATCAAAAGATTCAGAGAAACTGGAGAAATCTCTGTGTGTATGGGACAAGGCCACAAATCTTCAGCAGCTGGAAACCTATATCAGGCAAGAACGGGACACAATTCCAACCCCAAAACTTCAGAAACTCATAACCTCGATGCCCAGACGTTTTGAAAAGAAGAGGAGATGCTACACCATGGTAAACATTCCCCCATCCCAACTATTTTGAGAGCTGTAGCAGGCATCAAATTTTAAATAAGCTCATTTAAGGGATAAAAGTGTAAAATTTCTCCGTTTAAACATTTATTATGTTATCTATGTTCTATTATGAATAAAATACTGGCTCATGTGATTTGAAAGTCTTTTAGTTTTCATTTTATTCAAATTTAAAAAAAGTCCCAACATTTCCGGAATTCGGGTTGTACTTCAAGATTTAAAAAAAATTAGTAGTTTAGTAGTTAAATGAAAGATGAAAAAGCAGAAATAAATTCTGTGTACCTGCGTGGCGTGAGCCGAGAGTCGAGGCTGCGAGTTTTCATGGTGATGGTATCTGTAAACAGCACATCTTTAGCGGGAGACGCCAGCGCTTCGCTGTGTGAGAGAGACGGGTGGATCCTCTGCTGCTGCAGGCGTTTCAGCGTGGCGTATCCCAGCGCGTCACGCGGACTCGTGTAGATGTAGCTGTAGTCCACCAGGCTCTTGATGGTGGCCACGGAAGGCGACTTCAGTGACTGTGCCCTGCGTGGCAGCGTGTGCGACGACCCAGGAGGAACCAGCGAGGTGGAATTAGACTTGGACAACAGGATGTGGTTATGGTTGGACTGAGGACTGAGCGAAAGTTGCATTTTCACAGTTTTGGCGCTGACCACCGTGTTGAGGCTGGCGCAGTCCGTGTCCATGGCGATGGACGAGGCGGGTTCTCGGGAGGGGGAGGAGCTCATGGAGCTGATGCCACTGGTGGTCGTATCGGTGTTGAAGCTATGACTGCGGCTCTTAAACGTGCCGCCGCCAGGCAGTACGGATGCACCGTCGCAGGTCAAACGCTCCCTGCTACTCCGCTCCCTCTGACCGTCGCCTGGGGTCACGGCCTTATGTTGACTTCTGCCTTCCAAATCCGAGCATCCCTCGGTGCCATACGGCTCTGCTAGTGCTTTTATACCCACAAACGAAGTCTCGAGGCTGACCGTTGGGCTGCGAGGCATGCGACTGCCATTATAAAAAACCTCGCTCTGCCCCGAGTGGCCTGGAGAGTAGTTTGAGGGCTCTGTTATGGTCCGATTGCGCCGCATGAGCCGGAGCTCCTCGGGAGATTTTCCCAAGTTTGTCGTGCCTTTAGTGTCATTGGGGCTCCGCCCCTTCTTACTGGGGAGAGACAGGGAGTTCAGAAAGCGGGTTCGGAGATGCGAAGGGGTCAGGATGGTGAAGGGGCTTCTGTCCTTTGAGGTTTTTGTGTGTTTACCGAGAGAAGAGTCCTCGTACATGTCCAAACCCTCACGATCATCGTCCATGAAATACAAACCTAAGTGAGATGTGAAATATTACAAAACAATGGATTACAATGGCTAAGTTCACATACACAATTTTTTGTTTAATTGGACTGAAATAATTCCGATTGATGAATCTGAATGTAGTGTTTACATGAACGCTAAATAAAGTGATCGGGTTGATGTGCGCATTCATATGTCACAAGCTTCAAATCGGAATTGATTTTTTTGGACATGCACACACTGCACAAATATTGAGTTTCTCACCGTTTGCATATAATAACCACTCTCCTACACTGTTTCTTTATTTGTTTTTAACAGCGGAATTAATATTGATCCACTTCTGGATAAATATACATATAAACCGCAGTGCCGTGCTGCTCATATTCATCATGCAGAAAAATGCCCCTCCCTGCACACAAAATGGGTTGCCTGTGGATGAGAGTCCGAAACAAGGACCGGTGGGAGGTTGTCCTGTCCACTTCACAGTTGCCGAGTGAAAGGAGAGTTTTATAATGACAGGACACGCATTTATACAACACTTTATTCAAAAGGATGAACCGCTCGTTGCGTGCGTCATACGTCATTATGCTATTTCTGTGTCATTGCACATGCGCAGTCCTTTCAGTTTGGGTTTTCAATCCGATCGAGTGTTTAAATACACGCTCAATCGGATTAGAAAAGGAATAAAAGACCCCTTTCAATCCAATCGAAATTTCATTCCGATCGAGCTCAATCGGATCGATTAAGGTGTTTACATGAAGCCTTTTCAGTCCGATTGAGCCGTCAATCCGATTACAAATGGATTATTTGGTTGCATGTAAATGTAGCCAATGACTAATTACGCATACATTTGTTTGTGTGCCTGTTTTTAAGTAAAAATGGTCTCAAGTGAAATAAAGCTGAAATAAAACAAATTAGACAAAAAAGCTTTCAGCTGAAGTGCTAAAACTAAAACTGAAAAAAGTATTAAAATAAATAAATAAAAATAAAAAAGCATATAAGAATTACTAAACCTAAAATCACAATTAAAACTGAAAATATAAAAAAAAACTAATTGAAGTAATACTAAAATACTAAACATTTTCAGATAATTAATCTCGAAAGAGTCATTTTTTTTCTCTTACTCCATTGGCATATTTAGTGAATTTAAAAAGAAGAAAAATAATGTGTGTATTTGACGATAGATTCTCTGTAAATAATAATGCAACTGCTCTAAAACTTGCAAACAAGGGGAAAAACAGATCAAGAAATATTTTCATGCTGATATGATAAGCACATGCATTGACTCACTGGGCTGACTTTCACTCTCGCTGTTGTGGCGTGAGCTGGTGGACTCGGAGTTGAGGCTGAGCGTGCTGGGAACAGATGACAGTTCGCTGGGCAGCGGAGCGTCCACTTCATCAGGGACGACGGGCCACTGCTGTCTGCGGCTGTGCCGAACAGAGTCCCATCCCAAAGCCTTCAGCACATCACTGCCCTGCCGTGTGCGGCTGATCACCCCCAGCACATACACACACGTACTGCACAGACAACACTACTGGTTACTTACTGGATATATGATGCAAGGTTATTTCAATGCTATTTGCCCTAATATTATTTTAGTTAGAATGAGAGTGTGAAAACAAAAAGGAGGAAGGTTTGATTGGATGGTTGTAAAATATGAACAAAGAGCTGTGGACAGGGCAAAAAAAAAAAAAAAAAAAAGTTGCTATTTGACTTACAATTTCCAAATCAATACATTTTTTTTAAAACTACCGGGCTTGGTACAATATTTTGTAATGTTTCTGAAATGTCTCCTATCCTCACCAAGGCTGCATTTATTTGATTAATTATACATTGAAAACACCAATACTTTTGGAGGGCACTGTATATTGGATGACACAACGTTATGTATTGGCCTCTTGCTATCATGTGTAATGTTCCCACAGACGCTGCCCATGGGCATAAAATGTTGTAAATTGCCTAATATAGGAACATATTTGTTGTCTTACCCACGTATGGACAGAACCTCACAGTGCTGAGCCAGAGCAATAATATCTGGTATCACGTTCTCCTCTTGTAGGAGGTTCAGACCCCAGTTTGAGCTGCCAATATTGCCCTGAAATATTTAAAATGACAAATTTTAAAACCGTAAACTTGCATACAATGACACCAGAGACATTCAAGGAGATACAAAAAGTATGCAAAAATTATCACTGACCAGAGCCCATAGCGCTGCCTTCAGCTGTTTAATGCCTTCCCATTTATCCAACACTGGAGATCGGACTGTGTAGCTGAGATCTGGGATAATACCCTAACAAACACACATAAATAACATAAGTGCACAAAAACAAACAATGCTATTCAGCCACAGCAAGCAGTGTGAGTGTAGCTGGGTACCTGAGCTTCCAGCAGCAGGCAGCCGGTTTTATCATGGACCAGCTGCCCATATAAATGCACAGGGAGAAACACATTTGGCCTCTGTAACCTACAAGATAAATGCTTTGATTAAAAAAGTATACATCCTGTTTATACATATTCATAACAGGGTTACTTTAGCTTCATTTAGAAGCCTTTTACAGGAGTGCTAAGACCTTTGGTTGCTGCGGCGGACGTAGTTGTCTCCGTCAACAGGTTTGCGGTATGTTGTGAGAGCTTCATTCAACAGCTCCTCAATCATGTCCACATACTTTAGATTATACTCCTGCAAAAACACACACGGTTCAATACATCTGCATTCAAGAGGAACAAACAGGCACAGGCGTAAAACCACAGGCTGAGAGAGAGTCAGTGGATTGAAGCTTTCACCTTCTGCCATTTATCCAGCTGTTTGCTGACATAGCCTCTTTCATTGAGGAAAGAGAAGCCTTTTGGGATGGACAGGAACCTACAGAGGAGAGCAGAGAGACATTTAACACATTATATTTATTATTTTAGCAGATGAGGAGTACAACCACTTATGAGCTTATTTAAATATCTCATTTTTAGTGCTGTCAAACGATTAATTGCATCCAAAATAAAAGTTTTTGTTTACATAATATGTCTGTGTATTGTGTATATTTATTATGTATATATAAATACACACACATACAGTATATATTTTGGAAAATATTTACATGTCTGTTTATAGTCATACAATTTATATTATAAATATATTTAATATCTAACAGACCATATTTTTCTGAACTATATACATGCATGTGTGTGTATTTATATATACATAATAAATATACACAGCACACATACATATATTATGCAAACAAAAACTTTTACTTCGGATGTGATTAATCGCTTGACAGCACTACTAATTTTATACCACAAACAAATTTTTTGAAATTTGAGATTTTTTTCTATTGCAGTATGACCAAAATATAATGACAATTCTATATCACAATAACAGAATATATAATGAATGCATATAAAAAAAGTTATTTTTGCTGGATATTCAACTTAAAATCTTTTAAATATCAGACAGTTACATAGAAACGCTTAATTTAGGCCCTAATTTTATCAAAAGCAAAGTAAGTAATAATTGTGTGTGATGCAGTATAGAGTGTTGGCCAGAAATAAAAACTAGCTCAGGGATTCCCAAACTTTTATTTTCAGCTGAACCTCTTTGACCTCAAATATTTATTCGCTTCTCTGATGTTGGTTAATAGTCACATGAAATGAAAAAAAGAAAAAAAGAAAAAAAAAATATATACATTTCATATTTTTATTAAGTGTCTGATTTTGATCGTTTAATTTTTAAATTATTTATTTTCATTTAACATTTTTATTATTTAATTTAGCTTTTTAATTAACTCACACACGCTCTGCAGGTCAGTTTGTGAAACTAGCTAAAAGGTTTCTTTTTAATGATACATTTATGTAGTAAACATACTTAAACTGAAAACCAAGACCTGTTTTACCTCAATAGCAGCAGAAGGCCCTTCTCTCCCAGGTGAGACAGAACAGGTTTCATGTGGATCAGAGCATGCAGGTTAGCCTAGAGTGATCAAAACACAGCAGAAATAAAGAGCATTAGCTCAATTAACTGATACAAACCAATCAGCATCATGGGTAACATTTTATTAAATGAACAAAGTACATTATTCAATGCTTAGCATATCATTACTTAAATATTTAGACACCCATCATAGATATTCCTATCTGAAACTACATGAACTAATGATCTGCACTGCATTATTAACTTCCTGTAGAGGTGATGCTGATTACCTTCTCTTCACAGGCTTCATCCAGGATGTCCAGCGCCTCCATGGAGATGGTTTTGTTGTGGTCATGCAGCTGTGTGACTAGCAACTCCATCCCCCAGTTACTGAAGAACTCAACGTTAGCACGCAACAGCACACGCAGGTGTTTGGTGGCGTACAGACGGCAGTTCTGAAACCAGACAAACAGGGAGAATCACTAGGAAGTTCATCTGAGATCACGCTATATTCAAAAATACAGACAGAACCACTTGAAATGGTTTTCCAAGAATCTTATAGGATGGATATTAGTTATCTACCATACAACAAACCTTAAATCTTGTTTGTTTTATTACTGAACATTAATGAAAAGCAGATTACTGCAGCAGCAACAAACATCTTAATATATTACATGCATATTAAAAGGTGGATTGAATACGGAAAGAAATATAGGGAGAATCGCTCTAAAATGGATCTAAGATCCATTTAAATTCAAATACAATTCAAATACATATTAAAAATCGCAAATAATTGTTTAAGTAATTGTAAAATTACTGAACATTAATGAATTGCAAATTACTGTAGAATCAACAAAACATCTTTGCAAATTACATGTGCATTATTTTGTTGCGTTTAAAAGGCAAGTTGGAAATATGAAAATATAAGGCAATTTATATTTTTTACAAATATAAAAGTATCTATAAGCAAAGCAAAACTTAAGATTAAATTGTTCTGTAACAGGACAAACAGTGAGAATCAAACTAAAATCCAACAGAGATCTTTAAAAAAAAAATCAAATATACAGTTAAAATCCACTTAAAAAGCTTTTATAAGAATCTTATAGGATGGATTTCACCATTATATGCCATATAGCAGCTCTTAAATCTCAAACAAATCTTGTTTTATGATGTTTTTCAAATGAAAACTTAAAACCAGTGTTTAGTTTCACTGAGATACTGATATAGTGTTTAGTAAAATTTTGAATTATTTTTATATTTCCCATTTTCATTTGATTTTAGTAGGTTGTTTTTTTTTCCCCAAGTAATGAAAATGTTTATAGTTTTAGACTTGGTAAACTATATCAACCCTGCTCAAATCACAGAAATGCCCTCAATGTGATCTTACATCAGTGGCCGCTGTGAGGATCTTGGACAGAATGACTCGTGCGAGTCCGTCTCTGCTGTAGTCCAGAGTGGAGACCATTAGTTTCAGCAGGTGGTCCTGGTTTTTCATTGAGCACAAGCTCAACAGACTGCATGAATCAAATCAAAACCAAACACAGTTAATCACACTGCTCTGTGGTACCATAGTATTAACATGCCTGGACAAATGCCCCCTTTTTTGCATTTTTTTAATGCAGTTTATCAACCCTTTTCACATTTCCGGATTCTCAGAAGCCCAAGTCATCACAGTTGGGTAAAATTGTATAGGGGTAATAAATATATAAATAAAAAAAAAAGTAAATTTTTCCATGATATACTTCTTATAACTTTCCAAAACAAGAGATAAAATATTAAGAGATTGATAACATTGATCAGAATATTCTAATTCTATTCTTTAAAAAAATAAAAACTTGTCTCTTTTAGACTTGCACTCTATTCATTTACTGCTTGTTTCCTTTATTTTAAAAAGCTAACTAGCTTTTCTAATCTTTTTGTATTCGGTTTTCTTTTTATTTAATATACAATTAACAAAAGCAAAAAAGGCCTCTAACACTAGTTGCTCTATTCTATGTTTTCTTTTTCATTTTATATAATAAAATGCACTGCGTTAAGCTAACTGAGACTTGTAATAGCACTTGCATATTATTGCTCTTTTGTTGTTTTTTGATTGCTTCCATTGTCCTTATTTGTAAGTCGCTTTGGATAAAAGCGTCTGCTAAATGACTAAAATGTAAATGTAAAGACAGAAAGATGTCAAATTTGCCTTTACTCTCTCAGCCGTTGTATTACAAACACTCGTACAGCAGAGTTGACAACTTTCTGTAATTTAATGCCAAGGTATTATAACACAAAGTTAAAAATGAATATATAAATACCTTTTATAAATTTACAATGTTAATAACTGTGGAAATCGTCATCACAGTATGTGAAAAGGGTCTATTTGTGGCAAATTTTCAACAATGTTCGAGTTTTTCTGGAACACTCCATGTTTTTTCATTTTCTTAACATGGTATTGTGGTAAATTTATTATGAATGTGTTGTTATCAGTACTTTCTCTTATAGCCAAAATAATAAAGTTTATATACATAGTGTGTTCTCACCACTGGAAAACTCCACATTTCTCCAGCAATTTGACTCCAGCCGGCTGTGCAGACAGAGTACCCAGAAACAGGAAGTAGTGCTGACTGAGGGTGCTGAGGAGGCCGTTGCTATGGAGACTGCGTTCAGATTTAAGCCCAGAAGAGGATGTGAGCCACTGGACGATATCCTTCACAAGCTCCTCTAAATATGCCTGACCATCCTACAAAAATTAGAAGAACATTAACCAAGTTATCTGCTGCTGTATCTCTTATGGAGTAATTTAACAAAGGTTCAAAGGTCTTCATTTCTCACATCCTCCGAATCCAAGAGGAACTGGTTGAACTGGCAGCCTGCTACCGTCAGCTGTCTGGCTTTGGCGTGATCCAGCTCCAGAGCAGAGTACAGCTTACTGCTGGGCTTATAGAAATACAGCAACCTCCTTACAAACCTACACACAAACAAACACATACAGTAGAGATGTAGTTTGTGCTTAGTCCTTCAAGAAAATGTAGCACATGATGTTCAAGGTAGGTCACCACACGCTGGTCTTACTTGTGCATCTGCTCGTCTTTGTTGTTTCTGAGGTTCACATTTGGCCACTAGAAAGGAAAAACAGAGTAAGATTTTTTTTAATGCTCCTTTAAGAAGTCCCTTATCCTCACCAAGGCTGCATTTATTTTTCAGCATCGTTACTCCAGTCTTCAGAGTCACATGATCCTTCAGAAATCATTCTAATATGCTGATTTGCTGCTCAAGAAACATTTCTGCCAATTATCAATGTTGAAACCAGTTGGGCTGCTTAATATTTTTATTTTTAATATTTTTTCACATACTATTTTTCAAAAATACTTGGCACTAGACAAAATATTGTTCAGTATGTAGTAAGCATTATGCTAGTATTCTATCCAAACATGGCAGGAAGAGTGAGTTGGGCCTGTTCCTCTTTTACCTTCAGTATAGTGATGATCAGAATCCAGTTCCAGTCCACGTTCTGTTTGTGATTGAGGATCTGACTGTCTCTCAAGTTCATCATCAGCGCCTCTTCGGTGTCCTACACCACACAAACAACTCAGAAACTTCTGCTGTCTCGGATTTTATTAAATTAATCTATATAAACAACAGGTGAATTTGACAGAAACATATCACATCCCAAAATCCAAGGAAGTACAACAAATGCAACAATGATGTGCAAGTACTTTACAATTTAAATATCATATTTTCTACTACAGTAATCAGAGTTGAGTGAAGGAAATGTGACAACTCAAAAAATCTTAATGTGCTCCATTTTCTTAGAGCACAATCTAATTTCTGATTTTGGGGTGAAATGGTCTGGACATGACAGGTGAGATTTTGAGATTCACCTCAGGCAGAGCAATGATGTAGTGTGTGTACCTTCATAATATAGATGTCCTTCTGTGGACGCTGGTGCTGCTCTCTCTTGTGAGTGGAGTTGGACGTCCTGCGCAGGATATGGTCCAGGTAAAGACTGTAAGGTTTGGGGCCACGACGTTTCTTTTCGTGGAAACGCTTTAGGTGGTTCACAGCTGCACTGGCACGCCTGGAAAACACAAGAATTAACCCCCTGATACTGGAAAACATTGTTTGACACATGCTTTCAGACTATTGTTTGTGTGCGTGTTCACATTGCTGCACTCACAGCCGTTTCTCCTGAGAGATGTCAAAGGAAGCAGCCATGTTGATTAGCGTGGGCAGACAGTGCAGATGATGACTGTGAGAGTGAGGAAGAATTGTATTGGCCTGGAAGAGAGAAGAACCATTATGTGAACAAATGTGACATTTTTGGTACAAAAATAAAGGCTAAAAGGGAAAATTAAACAGCAGTCCAAATGTACATCTAGAATCTGGTTTACTAATTAACAGATCAGTGACTATGGTGCATCACCACACAATTTTGTTTTCCATTTTAATTTTGATTAAATGTTCATCCAAAAACATTTTCAGGATCATTAAAGATTATCATGACAAATAAGCACATTCTGACCCCCCCAAATTCTCAATATCTCAATGTGTCTAGACTTATTTATAATTTATATTTATTTGTCTTCTTATTTATGATGTAAAGTTTTTTTTTTTTCATAAAAGTAAAAAGTTTAAAAAAAAGTATTTTATTAAAAAACATTTAAGATAGCATTCAGTCCTCATTTTGAATAAGCTTTTCTATTTCTAGTTTTTATTTCATTTTAGTAATTGTGTTATGTGCTTACTCTATTAACCTTGATTATATTTGTATTTTATTTCTATTTAGCTTTATTTTAGTCATTTTAGTTCTTCAGCTTTTGTAACTTTTTTTATTTATATTTAAAATATGCAGTAAGATTTCTATTTTTCAACTTTGTCAAGTACTAAAATCAATTTGTAATATTTTTCATTTTAATTTTAGTTAACGACACTGCAGCCATAAGTTAAATAAATTACATAAATTGCAGTAAAAAAAGTTGTAAATCTGATTGTTGTAGAGTTTTCTAAAAGCTTTACTGAAAGCAAAGCAACATTTGCTCACAGTTTTATACAAACACACTAAGCTGTCAAATAAGAAATATTACATAATTCAAGTTCATGGCCCCATAATAAATATTTATGAAGTGTTAAAAGGTAATGAGCCCCGTTTACAGATCTGAAGTAATGTAATACCATGTGCAGAAGTTCTCCGAGCAGTATGGTGGCTCTCACTGATATCTGTCTATCACTGCTGGTCACCACTTCCACCAGACCCTGAGCAACCAAAAACATTATCAATAAAATCATCACAGACCCCTTCCATTAAAGGTAAAGAAAATCAAGTGATCATGTGATTACATACCTCCAGTAGTCCACTGTTGATAAAGGCAGACAGCAGTAGTGCCAGGTAGTTGTCCATGAGGTCTGGTCTGGTAATGGACAACACAAGAATATGAGTACAACATTTAACCTAGAATATTCCAGTATTGCAGCAAGGCACAGAGTCTCACCTAGATCGTGCTCTGTGAGGCAATATGACTTTGGCTTCTGCGGCTACAAACCCATCAGATAGTCTCCAGCTGTCCTGAAACTTGCTGGGGTCTGAACGACACAAACATCAGCATGAAACGCACGTCCCAGACAGAAGGAGCAACATGCAAATCAGAGTTTACAGATACTCCTCTACAGCAGTCAGAGAGGTGCTTCTGATCAGATGAAGTGTGTTTATGAATCGAGGTGCTTCTTACCCACGCTGTGCAGGGCTTCCTCAAAATCTCCTGTCACTATAGGAACAGGCAACCTGAAGATCTCGTACATGACTTCTAATAAGGCTTTCTGCAGATGCAAAAATAAATGGATAGATCCAGCTTTAAAACAGATTTATTTCAGTGAATCAGTGACAAACACTGCTTCAACACTTTTTCAATTCATCACTCAAATAACATTTAATGCACTTCATAATGTTTTAGTTAAAATGTACGTAGGTAAATACAGTAGTTTATGTCCACGTATGATTAAAAATTCTTCTTTGTTCATTTAGTTGTATAGCAAGTCTCTTATGCTCACTAAGGCTGCATTTATTTGACCAGTAAAAACAGTAATATTGTGAAATATTATTACCATTTAAAATAACTTTTTTCTATTAGAATATATTTTAAAATTTATTCCTGTGATGCAAAGCTGAATTTTCAGCATCCTTACTTCAGCCTTCAGTGTCACATGATCCTTCAGAAATCATTTCAATATGTTGATTTGATGCTCAATAAACATTTCTTATTATTATCAATGCTGAAAATATATAATGTTTTAGTGACAAACATGTCACATGTTAGTCTCAAATTTTTTTTTTAAAGTATTTAAAACTCACCCTGACTTCCATGTTTGGTATACAGAGCAGGCCTATCAAAGACTGGACCCCTGAGTTCCCTGATTTACACAGGTTGATAATACCTGTAGGAGAACAGCAGAAGAGAGGAATGAAAAAGTGGAGAGCGTTTCCCTTTTCTACTCTTTAGATGACGATGCAGCAGATTTTTATACCCGACCACGAGCGGAAGGCTGCAATGATGGCCATTTTACTGGCTAAAAAACGAGCTTCTCTGTCCTCCCTATGGAACACAATGATTCATAAAAAAAGTTACTGTCAGAAATACACACGATTAAAATGCATTACATGTAAATGAGGTAATGGCACAGAAACACGCACAAAAGCACATGTGTGTGTATATTTACATAAAACCAAAATATAAATACGCAACTCACTTGATTTGTGCCTCTGCTGTGTCAGGGCTGTGTCTGTAGTGAAAGTCTGTGTAAGGTGCAAGGATTTGCTGGAAAGAAAAAAATAAAAATGTGTTACATGCAGAGCAAAAATTCCGATTAAGGGTTACCATACTTGGCCACGTCACATGATTTTCACTTTCACTTACTACTGTCAGGCAATTTTTAAGTACATTTTTATTTTAAAATGGGGAATGATGCAAGCCAGATTAAACCTGCACCACAACGAACATCTGTGCCGCTGCATGCACACATACCTCCAGTTCAACATCAGCGCGTATGTACTGGCGTGTGTGTGGGTGATTGAGCAGGTGCAGTATAGTGGTGATCAGAGCCTCGTTGATGCGACTCAGCTGACAGTCAATGACGTTCTTCAGGATGGTGCTCAAACCTCCCCGCTGGGCCACAATCTCGGGGTTCTTCAGTGCTGGATTACGAGAAAACACAACCATATCAAACAAATATATACAATATAAATATATCTGCCAAAATCCTATATAGTATGAAACATTAAATGTATAAATATGAATAAATGAATAAATCAAAATGTATATTTTATTGACAAAATAGAAAAAAAATAAAATAATTATGTCTATTTTAATGGCAAAGATCAAAGTAGTTTAAAAGAGATTCTTGTTTATGTAAGTTATGTAAAAAAAACTAAAAAAAAAATAAAATGACATATCTTTCAAATTAACATTTGATTAAAAAAAAATCTATTTTAGATTAAAAAATGTATAAAATTCAAAAATTTGACAAAACATTGCCTAGAATATATCTCACTCCTATATCAATCTGTAATAGAATTGGCATTAAGAATCTGTAATATAAAATATTTATCACCTGTTCGTTCACTAAGGTAAATATTTGCATACAGTACATCACCTCAAGGAACAGCATGATTTGAGACATGATACATGCCAAAGTTTAAAACTAACCTTAAGTGTAAGCAATAATAACAGTAATGCTTGTCTTGACAAATGTGACACTACTAACTCACCAAGTTCACAAATGATGGCGATGCAGGCTCGAACCATGCGATCTCTCTCCTGCAGCCCGTCGTTCCCCACCGCGATCAGAGAGTTTGTCAAAGAGCTGGGAAAGAGCTGTGCGTTCACCGTTATCATCTGAACGGGGAAAATAACAGATTGAGATGAGATTCAGCCAACACAAATAACACATAGGTTATACTGAGTGCAAGAGTGCTGTTAGAGATTGTACCTTTCTGACCAGTCTGAGGGCTTGAGTTCTCTCCACCTCATTGCTCTGCTGAATGTCAATACACCTGAACACAAATCAACACATGCAAGACATTCAAACTTCCCTTCTGAGGCTTTCTGACCAAGACACTTCACCCACCAGAGCACCTCAATGTTTACCAATTTTACACTAAAGACAAGCAAATTTCATAAATCTGAAAAAAGTAACTGAAGAGTCACTTTTATTTATATAGAGCTCTTTAACAGTGCATTTCTAGTAATAAACAAGAAAATAACAGAATCGATAGCAATAATCCATCCAAAGTTGTGAGTTTAACTTATGCGCAAATTGGAATATTGCTTAAAGCATATGCAAATAAAGCACTGTTTCCATCCTACGAGTCTAAAGAGAACAAAAACTCCACTCCCTGATAAACTGGCACTAAATATCACTAAAAGTAGAAGAAGCCACCAAACATAATTATGTTCATAGATAATAATTGTCTTGCACAAACGCCGACATTGCTTTCGGAGGTGGTTTATCAGTAAATGTGTTTCCATTATTCACATCAACTCTTTTTCGACAATAGTGTCATTATTCAGTGCATTGTAACAGGTTTAATTCTTCTATAAGCAGCTCTACTGAAGAAGACCGTAGTGTCTTCATTCAGCTCAAGTCAGTTCAGTGTTGATTCAATTCGGTTCAATAAGAGTGTGGATGTCACAAAATTTCTCAGTTATGAAACTAATTTGATTTGGCTATAAAGCAGCTCTACAGAAGACAGTGCCTTGATTCAGCTCAATTCATTTGCAGTTTTGCTCTCATCTGATAGTGTCAGTAAGGGTGGTCAAAATATTAAGTGTCTTTTAAACGTCATGGAAGTGGAAGACACTGAGGACACAAAACAGGTGTGTGAACTCACCTGGAGATCAGGTAATCCACCTGCAGCTGAAGAACTGTCTGGAGGACGCTGCTGTCACGGATCAGATACCTTAGTGCTCTCAAACCCGCAGCCCGAACCTCCTTCACCTCATTCAGCAACGCCACACGCAGACTAAAACAATAGAGAGAATGACACACACAAATCAGTCATCTGTGAGATTCCATGATGTTTGTGATTCCATCTCAGAAAGCAGCAAGTCTATGTAGTCAGCACCTAGTTCACTAAGTTTAGGAACACAGTAAGAAAAAGTTCTACTTACCAAATGATGATTTCCTCATTTGTAAATCCTAATTTCTCTTCACAGTGATTTACACTGTTCAGGAGCTGAGAGAGACAGAGAGAGATGCTCGTCACAAATATTCTTGCACCAAGTCATGAAATTCATTAGACTGTTTATGGTTAATGCATGAATATATAATCAGGCTCACAGGATATAATACTGTTCAAAAGTTTACGGCTAGAAATATATTTTTTAAAGAAATGGATACTTCTATTCAGCAAGGATGAATTTTTAACTTTCTTTTAATTAAAGAATCCATACATCACACTTTCCACAAAAGTATTAAGCAGCACAACTGTTTCATAATCAATATAATGATAAGAAATCATCAAATCAGCATATTAAACTGATTTCTGAAGGATCATGTGACACTGAAGACTGGAGTAATGATGCTGAAAATTCACAGGAATAAATCACATTCACAAAGAAAACAGTTATTTTAAATTGTAAAAATATTTCAGTATTACTGTTTTTACTATATAAATGCAGCCACATTAAAAGCATCTTACCGACCCCAAACCTTTGAGTTTTATAATACAATTAAAACAGAAATACTATAATAGCAGAGATACTAGAAATGCTTTTGCATTAACATTATGTGTCGTTATCCCACTGGAAAGTCTTCGAACATGTAAACAAAGGTTGAATTGTTGCTGGAATGCTGTATTTACCAATCAGCATCTAGCACAGAAAACACGCATTTATAATTACATATTCTTAAGTTAAAAAATTCATTCTATAAATTCTCTAAAAGCCGTTTCGAAAGTGAACAAAGTCGCAAAACATCTTCTGGTAATGATGATGAGATGCACGAACTGAACCCATAAATAAAAAAGTGAGACAAACACATCAACAGTTGCACTAAGCTGACCTTACAGTATAAAATTAGTCTCCTAAACATGTTTGTGTGTGTGTTACTGTGGAGCGTAATGATCTTGGCAGGCTGAGCATGCATATGTATGTGTTTATGATGATGTCAGAGCTCAGGCAGGCAGAAGGGGTCATGTGACCCTCAGTGAGGATTAGATCTCCTCTATCTCAGCATCCTTAAAAGGCCACACACAGCATTCATGCGCACACACCACTTGAGTTATTATTCTCCAAAGCTGAGAAAATCCCACTTAAACACACACACACACACAAAACCTGCACACATACTTCTGCACCAACAGTCTTAAGTTTAACCTCAGTCCCACTGAGATGAAACTCACACACAAAACACACTCTCTCAGAAAGAAACTGAAAGTGAGAGGAGGCGCCCACTAAGATAAACAACCCGACAGCACACACACACACACACACACACACAACGCCTGCTGCTGTTTACAATGTTACAGATCAGCTCACAGGACCAGGCCTTAAAAACATTGCATTATTAAAAATAAGTTCCCCCTCTTCGGCAAGTCAAATCAAATTGATTTACATAGCACTTTTCACCAAACACACAGAACATTATGATGTTAATGTTTATACTATCTTAACATCTTCATGTCTTAAAGTTGCATTTAGCAGATTAGTGCTGGGAGAGATAATATGGGTACATTTTGCAACGATGTCAGCAATCATGCAGCTGCGATTTGCTATATAGTATATAATGCTTTATGTAAGTATACTATACGTAAATGGGGAAAGGTGGAAATACTCTTTATTCAACTGCCAAATGTCAATGCTATTCCAGTTTCTAGATCTCTAGTTTCCCGTTTATAGATTATAAGTTACAAGACAATATAACAAAAATCATTAAAGGCTGTTTTCTCAAAATAAGTCTTTCTCCTGAGCCAGAAATCTCCAATTGAACTGCACTTACATACACCCAACTTTACAGTTTTGTCTACGTTCTGAAGGTTTTTACATAGGATTTTGTTCATATAATATTTCAATCATAAAAACATGGTGAAAATTAAATTTTTTCCCCCAGTGTTGACAGTATTTTCTGATTTATGGAGTGTCTCCTCTAGAAAAATCTTTAAATGTAACATATCAACAAAATAAAACAACAGTTTTGATCCTGGATTTATGCAATGCATGCTTTTCTGTTCTGGAAAAGCATGCAAATAAGTGCATGTTTAAACAACATTTCATTAAACTTGTATTACAAAATAACTGTCTTAATGTACTGAGATTAATAAACTGAAGAATTATGGTAATATCAATGAGTTAACATTTTACTCTATTCACCAGGGCTCTTGCAACACAAAAATATGCGTTCATGCAATGCAGATCATACGACAGAATATACGTCCTGCAGATCTCACAAAGTGATTGTAAGTTTTTGCTAATTCTACAATGCTTTTAGTGATCAATAAGGATGTAGGCTAGTATTCTCAGCTCTATTTAATGCATTCTACCATGTTGACGTTTACAACTCAGCAATATTTTCCCCCAAAATCGGTGCAAAAAAAAGTGAAGACATTCCACCCACACCTGGTCATGATCTTCTCTCATCACTAAAATCATACACGAGCGTGGTGTCGGCCAGCCTCTGAACAACAACCAGCATAAATGGAAGTTGCACTACCTTAACAAAGTTGTTCAGGTGGCCAAGCTTCCTCATGTTGGAAACCCCGTGAGATTTGGCGATGTTCTGAAGGATCTCACGCATGTTATCTGAGGGTTCTGTGGAAATCAAAAACCTTACATTAAAATCCTTAAAAAACAAAGAGATTAATAATCAGTTACCACTAATATATTAGGTAGGCTATTCAGCATCCAGGACAGGAAATATGCATTTCTTTTATTATTATTATTCTTTAAAATCTCTTTTGAATTAAAATCACATAGTTCAGCATATAACAACATAAACATAGCACACATAATGTATCTCCATATCCACTATGAAGCATCACTTTCCCTGTGCGAGTGATTTTTGCAGATATGTGATATCATGATCTAAATTCAGCAATTGCAATTAAACTTTCCCCTGCTCTAGTCTTTATTCAGTACATTTCTCAAGAGAGACGTCAAACACACTGGCACGACAAGTTTCATCAAGATCAGGCTCGTCAAAGACTTTTTGCATCCAACACCCGCCAGCTTAGATATATCAAAGTCTGAAACCTTAAAACACAGATTTAATAGGCAGCATGCAAAGATATGAAGGCATCAATATGCTTTAAGCCATTGAGTGTTTTCGGATGCACTGCAGCTATTCTGCTGACATGCAGATGTTTAGTAGACAAAACAAACAATGTGGCTGTGCACTACAGATCAAAACAACACCAAATCCTAGTGAGCTGCCTAGCTAGACAG